>NC_056727.1:1037602815-1037697815 GCF_019279795.1 Protopterus annectens | reverse complement strand
TCATGTGTTGTTTTAAGACTATAATCTACTTTTCAAGTAAAATGCCTTAGTAAAACATGCATCAGTGAGTTCTAGTGTGTATTTGCTGCATCAGGGAAAAGAATAATTGACACCCACCAAACATTTGATGGTAGAGAGGTTCTGTTAGTGAAAGGATTGCAGTCATTAATTAAAATCAAATTCAGTTTACAAATGCAGCCCTAAAAGAGAGAGATAATCTATCTGAGCAAATTATTCACTTTGCTCTTAATGGTTTGAACAATCTCAATTCACAAAAATAGCATACATCCAATATAAAGCAGAGTTGTGATTACATTTATTTGACAAACAAATTGTTTTCAGTAAAAATATATCAGCTTAAATTCTACAGCTAAATAAGGGAAATGATTTTTACTACATATTAAAAATGACTAATTATAGACAGCCATGTTGCACCGAGGAAGGAAGCTTTCACGATGGCAGAGATGACCAGAATTTGATTAGTAACTCAGGCATCTGAAGGAGCCAACAATAAAGATGGATGTGCCTGTCCTAAGGAGAAAGGATCTTGCTAATATTGTATCTGCTCCCCTCTGAACTTACCACTATTCCCTCTAAATCTCTCTTCAAAAAGAAAATTAAACTCCACCTCAAATCTCAATGGATGTGCCCCTGCACTAATCCTGACTAATCACTCTATGCCATCAGACAAATCCCTTCATCATGAAACCCTACCCCCCTCTTATCTTACTCACTCTCCCTTTTCAACCTCCCCCTCAAAAAAAAAAAAAAAAAATTTTTTTATGATGTTAACTGTATAACCTGCTTGTAATTTTTTTGTCTCAATTTGTGTGTACTCTTTGCATATTGTTACCCTTACTTTCTTGTAATATCACAAATGTACTTCTTCTTAAACTCTGGAGCTTAACTCCTCGGGCCTCTACTGAAAATGGACATATATCCAGCTAGACTAGCCCGGTCAACAAATGTAAAATAAAATAAAATAAAATAAATAAAAATAATGTGGATAAGTTATTCATTAAGACCTTGTGTAGACATGTCTCAGACAAATTGGTAGATTATATATATATGCAGGATGGCTGAGACAGTATGGCAGATCAGGGTCCAGGGCAGGCAAATCTCCAAAGGCCAGGCTCATTCTACAGATGGAATGTTAGCATACTGGACATGAGTAAAAGAGGAAAACCACTGCAAGCAACAGAATGACAGATCCTTGACTGACCCTATGCCACTTGAAGGTGTATGGCAGAGAAGTCTGAGGACTTGCAGACCTCTCTCAGAAGGTACAGCCCTTTCTAGTGTGGGTTATACCATGTGCTGTTATATCATAGGAGCTTCCAAAAATGGGACTATTTGGGAACTAGAATAGAGGAGCTCAAAGTCTGTGACTGTAGTGAAGCACAAATGTACACAATTTTAGTATAGCCATTTGGATTTCAAGTTTGTGGCCATCAGTCATAATTGTAACACTTTGATCATGGTTTCTCATATAAAAAGTATTGCTGGTGCTGTTTTGTATTATAGCACCAGCTCTGATTCACATTTTTGCCTATTCTCTGTATTCACTGCAGTTTTGTGATGTAATATTGGAATAAATGAGGAAGATGTGGGAGCCTAAAGTTTCCTACAGGCTGTGTGCAGGGATCTTGCTCCTCCCAAAGTGTTTTTTTTTTATTATTATTGTATTGTACACCCATTTCCTAGGGATTCCTTTTTTACTTTTCTTTTTTTTTCATGTTTTTTAAGTAAAACTTTTTGCTGTCCTAAATATTTTTCAGCTTAACTAAACAATTACAATAAGACAGGGAAAGAAGAAATGAGAAGAAAAAAGTATTTATGTTATGTGCATCTTCAAAACTACTGATGCTGCAAATGGTAAAGATTGAAAAAAATGAGTCTTCTGCATATACATGCAGAGTTAAATAAAATCCACTTGTGAATCAATGAGAGTTAAGGAATTTGAAGTCAATTTAGAACATTAAATGGAAATATATGCATGTTTTTCTGAATGTAAAACACAATAATTCGTTGTAAATTTTGTCATATCACCATTTTAACAAAATCACAGATTTTGTTATTTTTACTTTTTTTCCTTCAGTTTAAAAACTAAGAGGTGGACCTTCCTTTCTGAAATAAAGCAGTTTTCCTTTTTCTGTGTTTTGAAGACCAAAGGTCATACACCACCTAGTTCCATTACACATTGTCTTAAGAGAGTAATAAGCTGAATTAATGTCATTTTTCCCAGTGTGCCAGCACCACGGTGCAGAGGGCTTAAGACCATAATGTTACTCAGATGACCTGGGTATGATTAGTGAGCCAGGCACTGGATGAGCTAGCAGGACAGTGTGAGAACCAGTGACCAGTGCTATATCATCCATCAACTAAGGAAGAACAGGGGATGTGATTTCTGCAGTGCTGTCACTTTCATAAAGGATAAGGTGTGTGGTAAACAGTAATCAAGGACATTTGCTTGGTTTTGTCAAGCTGGTGACAGTAAGAGTTTTAGCAGCATACATAGAAACATGCATATACTATAAAAGGTAATAAGCAGGCCCCATTGGTGATATGAGTGTACAGGTGACCTGGCAGGAGTAGGGTACTAATAATATCCTTCTGAACATTAGCTATAAGGAAGAGAGTGAGATTGAAACTATCATCCTACAAATCTCACGCCTGGGAACAATTAGAATCTGTCCTTGGTATGTGGATGGCTCCAAGTGGCCCAAGGTGGCCCTAGCCCTCAGTGGCAAATTCCATTTGGATAAGAGCAGCACTTAACAAAGCAATCAGATGTACGAAAAAGTCATGGTGGGAGAGGGTTGATGCATTCTTCATGACTGTTTTGGTCTGTCACACCAATGATGTTAAGTACTGGCTGCAAACAAATATTCAACTTCTGGAAAGAGGAGTTCATAGAGATGAGAAATGCTTGCATAAATCAGCAAAAGTGGATTTGAGGAATAAATGTGGAACCTAGACATAGATGGTTTAATCATGGGCAGACATGAAGGAGAAAAAGCTTATAAACAAATACTTTTGGTCCAGAACATGATTTATTTATTTTATTTATTTATATTTGTTTACCGAGAATGTCCAACTGGACCAAATAAAGCCTGTTTTCAGCAGAGGCCCAGGGAGAAAAGCTCCACATTGTACACTATTCTAACAATTCAGTATATTATTCCACACTAGTAATTATTCAAACAACTTAAAATTACATATATAAAATACAGGTTGACAGAGTACAGCTCTTGAACAAACTTAGGAAATAAAACATGGACATACTGTAATAGTTTGAGATGAGACAAAATTTTAAAGAAGAAAAATGTAGAAGTGGACATAGGAACATGAGCAAAAAGGGAGCCTGAAGTGAGTGAGAATATAGGGGAAAAAGGGAACTAGAGGTAAATGTGGAGGTATTTAAGGAAGTAAGTGAGTATGAAGAGAGAGAAAGAAGGTTTCTAATGGTCTGTTAGGCAGGATTAATGCAAGAGAAAAGCCAGGAATTAGTAATATGTGTCTTCAGTAGATATTTGAAAGTAGTTGTGCTGCTGGTGTTAAGCATAGTTTGTGGTATGCATTCCAAATTTTGAATATTATGTATGAGTACATGGAATCGCGATAGCAATTGTTTGACTTATTCACTTTCAGAAGTAGTTTGTTGGATGACCTTAAAGATCTGTTACTGGAGTAAGGGGCTACTTAGTTGCTAAGGGAAGGACAGTTTTCAGGGTGATATAGGATAGAGTGGGTTAGGACTAGTTGATTAAAGATTAGGAGATTGGGAAGTTCCATCCAGTTAAGGTGGAGTAGTACTTTGCAGTGGTGAGTTCTACCAAGTTGATTGGAGGCAAATCTGGCTATTTTGTAGAAACAGGTTTCAGGTTTGTCACCTTTTCTTAAGTTTGTAAAAATGGGTGCCGTGTATAGGAGAGTGGATAATAGATAGGCTTTATTAGAAAGGCTCACACAGACTCGGCTACACTTTGCTGTGAAGGAAAGGTTAGTTTGCTTGAAAGGTTAGTTTGCTTTTTATTTGTTGTATTTTGTATTAGTTTATTGCCTTTTTATATTTTGAACACTGATTTGTTTTCTTTACCTTGTGTTTCACTTGTATTCTGCTTTTATCTGCATATTAAAACTTCAAAAGAGACCACAGCCCTGTCTCTTGTGAGTCAGGCAGAAAAGGCAGAAATTTTTCCCCACTTGCCTACCCTGTCACTATTCTGTTCTTAAATACCACTGCATTTCTAGTTGACTGCCTCTTATGCTAATTTGACCATATATCTCATTTCCTCTCTGCTTTCACTGGCTTGTGTGAGGAAGCAGAAAATTATCATTTTGTGAAATCACTCCCCTTCAACTATTTAAATTTATTGGCCATCCTACTGTATTCCATGGTACCAGAATACAAAAGTGATCACCCCTTTCAATCTATCTTGCTGTTTTAAAAATAGTGACTCTCCACTAAAACTTAACTTTTTAGGTAGGTAAAACTTAAGTTACCTACTTTCACATCTAACTTCTCTAGTGCACACTGCAGTGTTTAGGATAAACATTTTTTTTCATCTTACCTTTAAGCATCCCTGTGACTAGCACTTGCTCTAATACCTGCTGGAAAGCACTAGGAATCTTTAAACTGATACAAGCACTCAACTCTCCTTATTAATAAGGAGAAATTATTTATAATTAATTAAGGAGAAATTAATCATAGGCACTAAACAGCCTATAATTGCAAAGTACCTTGTGAAGGGAAGGGAAAACAGCTCCTGTACTTTTCAAAAAAGCTCCAAACCAGGCATGTCCAAGGGTCAGCTTCCGGTGATTTCTCCTGTTCACCTGGTGAATCTGGGCACATTGGGGCAATGCAGCAATTGCCTCATGTACACAGACAGCTCTCTCCTCCTACCATCTAACACTAAACCTGCGATAGATGCACTTACATAGCCAAAGTAGAAGCAAAGCTGTCTCCACCCAAGATTGTGCTAGACAGTCAAGAGGAGGAGGTTACACCTGCACTACACCTCAAGCAACACATAGCCCTTCTAAACTCCCACCACCAACACCCACTGATAGCAACACTAAATCCACATATGTGGAGGCCCTTAACTGTAACCTGCCCAAGCAACAAGGACATCCAAAGCTGAAACATAAACAAACACCAATCACAACCAAAGTGTCACATAGCTCACAACACCAATGTGCCACCCAACAACAGCCCCTAAAGCAAGACAAGTTACTAACACTTTAGTCATAGGTGACTCTATAGTCAGGCACACTGATGTTCCACTCACCAGGCTGAACAAGGAGAAATTACAGTCAGCTGCCTGTCTGGTGCCAGGATCCGCCACATAACGCATGCACTCAAGTCACTCCACAACAAGTACAAATATGACTCTGTCATTGTCCATGTTGGAGTGAATGACTTGAGATGTACCTCCCTGGACTACATGAAAAGAGACATAGAAGAGCTCTTGGATCATGTGGCCCAGGCAGGTATGACCCTAGCCCTGAGTAGCATCCTGCCTTTGCCCAGAATTATACCACAATATAAGGACAAAATGATTGACTTCAAAAATTGGCTAAGCTTCTGGTGTCATTCAAATGGGATTCAGTATCTGTCTGCCTGGGACGACATGATCGACAGACCGCGATGCTTTGCCAGAGATGGTCTGCACCTGTCGCCCCTGGGATTTAGGTTACTGGCTAAGGCTCTTGCCACCCCTATAGTGCCTTTTTTAGGCAAAGTTCAAAGGACAAAACCACCACCATAACAGGTACAAGCATGCAAAATCTGAAGGTAATGCTACTCAGTGCTAGAAGTCTAAACCTCAAAATGCAGGCACTCCTAGAAATGGAGAACATCGATATCTGTGCAGTAACTGAGACCTGGTTTAAGGCTCCAGAGAGCACCCCTGCAATACCAGGCTACAACTCTTACCATACTTTTTGGCCACCAAACCAGGATCGAAACACTAAAGGTGGAGGAGTGTCCATATTCACCAAGATTATTCACACCACCAGATAGTTGCCCAACACAATGGAACTGAAATTCTCCAGGTGCAACTAACACTAGGTAAGACTGCAATCCAAATTGTAGCTTGCTACAGATCCCCCACCATGCCCCAAGATTCTCAC
The DNA here is from genome assembly GCF_019279795.1 of Protopterus annectens. Lineage (NCBI taxonomy): Eukaryota > Metazoa > Chordata > Ceratodontiformes > Protopteridae > Protopterus > Protopterus annectens. Next base: position 1,037,691,677 of record NC_056727.1, on the reverse strand, counting down.
TACACCTTTCTAAACATACTGGAAAATATTAAGTTACAACCAAACACCCTAGTACTGGGTGATTTCAACTACCCTGCCATTAACTGGGAAAACTACTCATGTACCAACACCTTTGCCCAATGGTTCTTGGAATTCATAAATTCCAATGCCCTGGATCAACTAATCCATAGTCCCACCAGGGGCTCCAATATCCTAGACCTGGTAATTACCAACATGAGAAATTGATGCTGCACACCTATGGTCACCCCCTCGTTGGTCAGGTCAGACCATAAGCTAATCACCCTAAACATCCACATCCCACCCCCACCCCCCAGTAAGGAAACCTCCATAAAAAAACTTCTCCAAAGCCAACTTCATGCTGCTCAAGTCAGAAGTGACAAACTTCATGACATCCATGCAGTTGTGAACTGAAAGTTCGACTGCTGAGTCCTACAATAAGGCACTGTGCGAGCACATCCACTCATGCATGAATCATGGCATCCCATATAGAACCAAGATGCTCTCCTTCAAAAAAAGGAAGCCAATCTGGTGGTCCCCTGCCATAAACAAACATTACAACAAAAGGAAGAAAGTGTTGCAGAAAAGAGAAAAATCCCACAATGCAAAACATTCCCTTACCAGCCTCACTAAGAAGCCTAGATCCCTTGTAAAATCCTCCAAAGCTAGTTACGAAAATAAAATTGCTAAAGATTCCAAAGGCAACCACAAGGCATTCTATAACTATGTCAAGAATCTAAATGGCAATGCTCAGATCTGCTCTGAGCTACAACAGAATGCATTAAATATACTGATCCAGAGGATATTGCCAATATCCTAGCAGATCGATTCAGTGCCAGCTTCACCCCCCCTCTCACCCCCTAAATGGCCCATCTCAATACCAGAAGATTGCCAAATTCCGATAATTACAGCCACACAGGTAAAAAATGCACTCTCCAAAGCTAAGAATACAGCATCCATGGGACCAGATGACATCCCAGGATGTGTACTACATAAACTACAAAATGAACTGGCACCTCACCTAAGTGTCATGTTTAATCATACCCTCACCTCAGGCTTCATGCCTACTGAGTGGCACACAGCTACAGTTATCCCACTACACAATGGGGGATCCACCTTGGATCCCGTGAATTGCCACCCCATCAGTCCGACGAGCCTGATCTGCAAGGCCATGGAATGTATTATCATGGGACTTCTAAACACAGATATTGGCAACCTTCAAACACTGGATCCCACCCAGTTTGGGTTCATGGAGAGCCAATCTTATCTCCTGAACCTGATTGACTTCTTCGAATCAGTCTCCAGAGCTGTGGATGAGGGTAAGGCAGTCCACACAGCCTATCTGGGCCTTGACAAGGCCTTTGACACCATCCTCCACTCTGGAATCATAGATAAACTTACTAAACTGAGCATTAATCCCTACATCACTCGATGGGTTGCCAACCGGCTTACTGGCAGAACCCACACTGTAAAAGTATCTGACTCCAAATCCAGCTCCAGACAAGTGACAAGTGGAGTACCTCAGGGTTCAGTCCTGGGACCGCTCTTGTTTGGCATCTACTTCTCTGAAGTACAGGCCAACACTAAGGGACTCTGGCTAACAAAGTTCACAGATGACTGCAAACTGGGAGCCATTATTGAATCCCTAAATAATGTGGATACTCTACAAAAGGGCCTTACAGAAACATATGCTTGATGCCAGAGCCATGGGCTCAAGCTCAATGCCAAGAAATGTATAGTTATCCCTTTTGGGAAAAAAATATGTGCCAGTGAATTGCCACATAGGTGGCAGTACACTAAACACTGAAAGTGTGATAAGAGACTTATGGACATAAGTGGAGAGTGGTCTCATCTTCAATAACCACATTGCCACAACAGTCAGGAAATCCTTCTATGTGACACACCTCATCACCAAGGGCTTTTCATCCAGAATAAAGGAGGTCATTGTCCCACTGTACTCATCCCTCATTAGACGCATTATAGAACACAACAGCCCATTTGGTATGTACCTCTCAGGACATCTGCAACAACTGGGAAGGCCGCAGAAATACCTCACTAAAAGAATCACAGACCTAAAGCAGATGTCCTATGCTTACTGCCTTAAAAAACTCCAGCTATACTCTGTCACATATCATCTCCTCAGAGGCAATCTCTGCTTAACATACAATGCCATGTCAAACCCAGAGCTGTTGGACATGCTACACTTAAAGAAATCCCAATCCCTCAGAGCCACAGGCTCCAGGGATCTAAACCTTGTCATCACAATAAACAAAACATGCTGGAGGGATAGGTTCCAGACCCAGAGACTCCCCAGACTCTGGAATAGACTGCCCAAACATGTCAAGCAGAGCACCTCCTTGTCCCTCTTCAAAAGGAACCTTTATGATTGGTAGGGAGAAAGGAAATTCACCCTGGGGATCACGTCAGTCACCCTGCTAGACAGGGGTCCAGGAAAGTAAATAGTGTGGGAAGAAATATCTAGGGAATTGTTATGACTAGGCTTTTATAGGCCCTAGGGATGATAGCCTAGTATCAACCTATGAACCTCTGAGTTTTACAGATTGCTTTCTAGTAGATTCAGTTAGAAAAGGTTTATTCTCTAGACCTAAATTGAAATGGGTTTTCTTGATTGCTAGGGCTATATGTTTGTCCAACTTGAGGTCTTTATCAACAGCGACCCCTAGTAACTTTGTATGGTCCACAGAATTAATAATGGTATTATTGGAAGAATAAATGGTGAAAGGGAATGAGGCAACTGTTCTTTTATTATTGTAGAAAAGCATGAGTTTTGTCTTAGAGGGGATGAGAATTAGTTGTGAATTAGAAAGGTACTTTTCTATGTCAAGGAAAGATTGCTGGATTATGTTAAGAAGAGAAGACAGGGATGAAGCAGAGCAAATAAGAGTGGAGTTGTTAGTATATTGTACCAGTGTTGCATGTTGGGTGGCAGTGGAGAGGTGATTTGTGAATATGGTAAAAAGGAGAGGACCAAGAAATGACCCATGGGGTACACAGATGGTCACAGGTAGAGGTGGTTAAAGTTTGTTTTGCCATTTTACTGCCTACTGACAGTTACCAAGGTAACTACAGAACCAGGTAAGATTGGAAAGAGAGAAGATGAGGGTGCCTAATTTGTTAATGAGTTTTTGGTAAGAAACAGTATCAAATGTCATAGACAGATCAAGAGATATGGAGGAGGTGAATACACTATTATTTCTGCATTGGTTGACAGTATTTATAAAATGCTCTACTTTGGCTACAGTGTTTATAAAGAGATAAGGGCAGTTGTTGTACTATGCTTAGGTCGGAACCTGTGTTAGGTGGGGGGATATAAGGTTATTTCTCAGAATGTGATTAAGAAGCTGTGCATGAATGCATTTTTCTAATATTTTTACTAGAGGGGGAGAAGATGGCAATGGGTCTATATTTTGAAAATTCTGTGGAGATGCCACTTTTGTGTAGAGGTATGACATGGGACACTTTCCATAGAGAAGGTACATATTGTTCTGTGATGGGCCTAGTAATAAGGACTGATATAGAATAAGCAATAACATCTGCAGCAAGTGTCAAGTATTTATTGAGTAGTTGGTTGGCTGCAGGAGAACAGGGTTTAAGTTTGAAGAGTAGATTTCTTATGTGATGAGTATGTATGGCATGAATGTGGAAGGAGTCTGAGTTAAATTATTATGTGTTGGGTATAGATATCTGAGGATCATCATTATTTTTTTACAAGTGATAGTATAGAGTTGGTAAAATGGTTATTAAATTGGGTGGCTATGTTGACAGTGGAGTCAATTTTTGTTGGACTTGGAGTATTTACTTGATGTGGTTTGAGCAGTTGGTTTATAGTTCTCCAGAATTGTTGGTATTATTTAGATGTCTATTTTGGATTGTAATGTAGAATATTTTTTTGTTATGTTTGATTTGTTTCTTTGTCAAGTTGTGAAGTTCATGGAAGTTTTGGAGAGTGAGAGGATTTTTTTGGAGTTGATAATTATGCCAAGCTTTGTCCCTCTGTTTGAGGATTTTTGTTTTGTGTTAGAAGAGAGCCAGGGTATCTGCCTGTAGTTTGAGCATCTCCTCTTTAGAGTGGCTGGACAATTTAGGATGGTGAGAAATTTGTCATTGAAGTACTGGACAGCAGAATCAAGGTGGAAGTGTTTGAGAGGGGACCAGTTAACTTGTTGGAAAATAGTGGCAAAAATTTCAGGAGAAAAGTTAGTTTTGTTTCTGACTAGTTTATATGTAGTGTCATTAAGGGGATTGGAGTGATGTTTTAGTAGAAAGGTGGGTAGATGATCACTCAGGCTCTCAGGAAGACAGCTTGTATGATAAAAGTTTGGGTTAGCCTTTGTAAGGGCCCATTCTAGTACAGAATGTTTATTGTTATGTTTGTCTAACCTAGTTAGATTAAGAATTAGCTGAAAGAAACCATAGAGATTTATATAATTTGAGGGATTGTTAGAGGAGAAGCTATCCCAGTTGAGGTTAAAAATCACCCATAATAATAATTTCCTGTCTTAGTGTTGTGCAACACCAGTTTAGGAAATCTTCTATGATAGATGGGCTATTTCCCTGGGGTAGGTAGATGGTGATAATGATAATGTTCTTATGAACGTTTATTTGAAGGCGAGTTATTAGTAATTCCATATTTGATTAGGATGGGGGATTAATGTCTAGGCGAACAAGTTTGAAATTATCTTTGTATAATATTGCTACACCATCCCCACATTTATGAGTCTATCTTGTTTTATGATGTTGTAACCAATGGGTAGGATTTCCTGATTATAAATGTGTGGTTTGAGCCAGGTTTCGGTTGTAATAGACATATGTAGTGAGTAGTAAGCAATAGTATATTAAAAGATCTGTAGCCTTAGCCCTCAAGTTATTTGTAATTTGAGGGAGAAATAAAGATATATTCATTCATTGATGGTGAGAACCTGCATTGGGGTGTCCTGGTATAAAGGAATTAAATAGACTAGGTGATACATTTATATTATGTATAAGGGAAGGGATGTGTAGGCTAGCTAGGTTAGTAGGAGAGTATATAGTAATGATGGGTAGGTTATGATAGTTGGTCGAGAGATAGGAAGATAGTAAAATGTTCATTAGAGTGGTGAGTAGGGATAACATGTTGTTAGATAGTAAAATGCAAATTGGAAGAAATAGCCAAGAAGAATGTGAGTGAAGTGAGCTGGTACTTGGCTCAAGTGTATGATGAAGTAGGAGGGACAGTTAAATTGAATGGATTGGATTGGACAATGCAAGGGGTGGGTATGTCAGGCTGAGAGTATAAATCCAAGGAAAGAAGAGGTAGGTGGGAATAGGGGTAGGGAAGGGGAGCGGAGTGAGCCCGAATGAAGTGAGGGTGAATGGAGTATGTTAGCCAGACTTTCAGTGAAGTAGCTGATGGAAAAAACAATCAATCAGTAAGGCAAGTATTTCTTTATTTATTTAGTTTACATTTGATTACCAGATAAGTGTCCAGCTAGGCTGGAAGCCCATTTTCAGTGGAGACCTGGGGAGAAAAGCTTCAAACAAAAGCAACGATTTACAGTAAAAGATAAAAATATGAAAGGCAATATAGAGTAAAAAGTACAAAAAAAAATACGATAAAAATATGAAAAACAAGTAGACCTAAAATGGAAAACAAAGACACTAGTCTAAGGACCTGAACTTAACTAGCTTAAAACTAATATGGGTTACTGATGTATTGTATGTGGATACTTATAGATTGTGTGTGGATCGCTTTACCTTTCATTTAATTTTTTTAATCTTCTCAACCACTGGCCACTAAGGTTTCTCAACTGACCCCTTCTTGACATATTCATTCCTCCACTAGGACAAAAGGCAGTCCTTTCATTCCATGAGCAATGTGAGAGCCGCAAGACACATTTGCTTCCCTTATGAGTTGGGAGCCTGTCATAACTTACATTCAATCTCAGGGGCAGTAGACAGTTGTCAGTGGGCCAATCGTGTGAAAAACTCTCTTACCTAATGCCCCCTGTGGCAGCTGTTGACTTTGTTCTTGTCCTTCTACTCTAAGGAAGCATCCCTTGCAGCCCCCACCCCCAAACTCAGGATTTCATTCCTTTGCTTGTGGCACTAGCCAATTCATCCCGTGGCTACTACCTGTAATATCCAAATACTCCTATTTGGATTAATATTGCAGTAAAACCACAGCTACACTGTCAATTGTGGGAGGGCAAGGCAACATAAGCTGTTCACTCCCACCCTCCTCTGCCACAGTTGTTCCAACACCCAAGCTGCTAATCAAACCTGAGCCATCAGTAGTATAATAAGAGCTTTATCCTTTATGCACAGGGCTGTAGTAGTAAGGCCTTGTACTTTAACACAGCTGGTCAAATACCCAAAGATGTATGACAACAACTACCTTTTTGAATAATAATTAGCTTTGTACTAAGACGACGATATTCAGAATTAAACAAAATACACCTTTATAACTGTGCATAATGTCCTACATCATCATAATGTGGTTTCCAGCTGACTTTTAAGCTAGTAGTCTTACAAATAATTGATGAGTTTTGTTAAAGATGCAATTATAAGCAATAATATACTATAAAATTAAATTAAGAAATATTGTCTCAAAGAATAAATGTGATAGAGTGACTGATTTTTATATTGAGCAGAAATATATTAGGATGTAATGCTAACATTCCTTTAATTCTGTACTCATTTCATTTCAGTTATTTGAATGAGAATCTTGAATAAGCAGATACACCCAGGAAATAAGCATGTAATAAAATCACTAGATGCAGTATTTAAGCTTTGGAGATCAAATAAAGCAACTAATGTGTTAATGTGTAAAGCAGATTATAGGTTCATAGGTTCATAGGTTCATAGGTTCATACTAGGCTATCTGCCCTAGGGCATTTATAAGCCTAGCCAGAGTATGTTTGGCTTTCGCCACCCATTTTAAATTAATTTTGCTATGCCCTTTTTCGAGGTTAGTATACTGTGCCTTTGTCTAACAGTGGCATAGAAGTGATACCCGGGGTAAACCTATGATCTCCCATCCACTCATCAAGATTCCTCTTGAAGAGAGTCAATGAGGGACTCTGCCTAACCTGGACTGGGATTTTATTGAGGTGCAGCATGTCCCTTAATTCCAGGTTGGACATGGCCTTATACGTCAGGCACAGGTCACCTCTGAGCAGGCAGTATGCCACTGAGTAGAGCTGGAGTTTCTTTAACCGGGCAGCATATGGCATCTGTTTGAGCCCTTTGATCCTCTTGGTGAGGTACTTTTGGGGTCTTTCCAGTTGCTGCAGGTGTTTGGTAAGGTACATCCCAAAAGGGGCATTGTACTCGATTATGGGCCTGATGAGGGATGAGTAAAGAGGCACGATGACCTCCTCTAATCTAGATGTGAATCCCTTCATGATTAGGTAGGCTATATAAAATGTTTATCTAACCACTTTGGCCATGTGGTTGTCAAATGAGAGATTGCTATCAACTTGGTCCCCAGGTCCCTAATTACTTCTTCTGTACTTAATGGATTACCACCTATGTGGTAATTTGTGGGCACTTTGTTTTTGCCAAAGGGGATGACTATACACTTTTTGGCGTTTAGCTTGAGGCCATGGCTCTGGCACCAGTTGTCTGTTTCTATGAGGCCCTTTTGGAGGATGCTTGTGTCGGCTGGAGAGTCGATTATGGCACCCAGTTTGCAGTCATCTGCGAACTTGGTCAGCCACAGTCCTTCCGTGTTGGCCTGTACCTCCGAGAAATATATACCAAACAAGAGAGGTCCCAGGACTGAGCCTTGTGGGACGCCACTTGTAACTGTTTTGGAGTCTGACATGGCTCCAGCAATTCTAACCATGTGGGTTCTGTCCTTGAGCCAGTTTGCAACCCATCTAGTGACATAGGGGTTTATATTTAAGCTGGTGAGCTTATATATAATGCCTGAGTGGGGTATTGTATCGAAGGCTTTTGCAAGGTCCAGATAGGCTGTGTGGACCACCTTCTCTTCGTCAATGGCCTTGGTGACTGTTTCAAAGAAGTCAACCAGATTTAAGAGGCAGGATCTGCCCTTAACAAAGCCAAACTGGGTAGGATCCAGTGTCTGTAGGTCCCCAATATCTTTATTTATGAGGTCCATGATGATCCTTTCCATAGCTTTGCAGACCAAGCTAGTCAGGCTTATGGGGCGATAGTTGCCAGGGTCCGTTGAGGCACCACCTTTGTGGAGAGGGACCACTGTTGCTGTATGCCACTCTTTAGGTACATATCCTGTAGTAAGGCTGAGATTGAACAGTAGTTTTATGTTTGGGTTTAGCTCTTCTTGGAGTTCATGTAGGACGCAGCCTGGGACACCGTCTGGTCCCATTGATGCTGTGTTTTTTACTTTGGAGAGGGCGGCTCCCACCTGAGCATCTGAGATGTCGGGGGGGGCAGCACTCTGCTGGGATAGATATTTGCCCTTTGGTGGGGGGGGGAGTTTGCGCTGAACCTGTCAGCTAGGATGTTGGCAATGTCTGTGGGATCAGTGTATTTTTTGTCATTTTGGACTAATTCTGAGCATATCTGGGAATTCCCACCTAGGTTCCTAACATAACTAAAGAAAGCCTTGTGATTATCTTTAGTGTCCTGTGCAATTTTTCTCTCGAAGCTGGCCTTTGATTATTTTATGAGTGCCCTTAGTTTTTTGCTAATACTGATCAGAGATGCCTTCCCTTTTTGGGATTTTGCTCTATCATGTAGTAGCTTCCTCCTTCTATTGTATAGTTTGTTTATGGCTGGGATCCACCAGACAGGTCGTCTGCCTTTGGAGGATTGGGTCTTGGTTTTATTTGGGATTGCATGATCCATGCATTCCTGAAGGTGTTCATAGAATGCATTTATAAAGGATTCTGCGATCTGGGACGTATTTTCCACAGGCTCGGGGGCTTTGAAGGATTCCACCTCGGTTTTGAGGAGTGTGAAATTTGCTTTAGAGAAGTTTTTCACTGTGGTTTTCTGGGCAGGGGGTGGGGTCGGGATGTGAATATCCAGTGAGATCAGTTTATGGTCTGATCTTACCAGTGAGGGATACACTTCTGGTCTGGAGCATAGAGTCCCCATGTTGGTGATGATCAGGTCCAGTATGTTTTCCCCTCTTGTGGGAGTGGTAACAAGTTGTTCCATAGCATTTGAGTTTATGAATTCTAGGAACCTTTGGGCAAGGGTGTTGGAGCTAGAGTAATGCTCCCAATCTATGTTTGGGTAGTTGAAGTCGCCCAATATAATGGTGTTCGGAGAGACCTTCATATTTTCCAGTGTTCTCAGGAAGGCTGAGTGGGGTTCCTGGGTTTGGGAGGGTGGTCTGTAGCAGGCTATAAACTGGAAGGCAGTTTTACCCACTGTTAGTTGCACATGGATAGTCTCTGATGCTTCGTGCTTTTCCACCAACCAAGAGGTGTGGGTATCTTTGATGAATATCGATACTCCCCCTCCTTTTGTGGTTCGGTCCAAGTTTTGGGGCCGAAAAGCATGGTATGAGGTATAACCTGGTAGTGCTGGGGTGCTCTCGGGAGTCCTGAACCAGGTTTCTGTTACTGCACAGATATCAATGTTCTCCATGCTAAGGAGAGTTTTGAGTGTGCGCATCTTGAGGTTTAGACTTCTAGCGTTGAGTAGCATTACTCTTAGTTTCTTATCCCTTGTGATACCTATGGAGGTGGGTTTGTCTTTTGAGCCTTGCCTAAAAAAGGCACTATGGGGGTAGCAAGAGCCTTTGCCAATATCTGAAAGCCCAGGGGTGACAGGTGCAAGCCGTCCCTAGCAAAGCCTCGTGGCTTGTCGTGCATATCATCCCAAGCTGATAGGCATTGGATCCCCTTTGAATGACACCAATACTTAAGCCAATTGTTGAAATTGATCATCTTGTCTTCATATTGTGGCATCATTCTTGGTGAGGGTAAGATGCTACTCAAGGTCAGGGTCATACCAGCCTGGGCTACATGCTCAGAGAGCTCCTCTATGTCTCTTTTCATGTAGTCCAGGGAGGTATGTCTCAGGTCATTCACACCAGCATGGACAATGACTGAGTCATATTTGTACTTGCCTTGGAGTGACCTGAGTGCTTGTGTTATGTGGCGGATCCTAGCGCCAGACAGGCTGCTCACCATGACCTTCTCCTTGTTCAGCCTGGTGAGCGGGACGCCAGTGTGCCTGACGATAGAGTCACCTATTACAAGTGTATCAGGTGTGTTGTTTAGCCTTAAGGGCTGTGACTGTTCGGCACACTGGCTTTGTGAGATATGTGTTGCACGTGTTTTGTTTTGGGGTAGCGGTTGCTTGGGTGTCTGCTTTGGAGGTCTCTGCTGCTTAGGCAGATCTTTATTTAGAGCCTCTGAGTATGTTTTTGTGTGATTATGTCTTTGGTTTGCTGTCGTGGTAGGTCTATGTGAGACTGGAATTGTAGTGAGTGTGGTTTCCTTCTCCTCCTGACTGGTTATGCCAGTACTGAGTTGAGAGAGCTTAGCCTCCAGTTTGGCTATATGGTTGCATCTCTCACATGTGTTGGAATTTGTTGGGAGGAGGAGAGGGTTGTCTGTGTACATGAGGCAGTTGTAACATTGCCTCAAGATTCCCATATTCACCAGCTGGACCGGAGAGGAGATTGACAACTGACCTTTGGACATGCTAGAATAATATTGGGAATTCCTTTATAATTGAAAACAAGGGCCAATGGGGAGCAAGGGTGTAGTGCTTTTAATTTTTAGTGCCGACTTATAATTGCTTTAGTGAGCAAGTGCCAGGTAACAAGTGCAATGTGTTACAGGTAACTTAAATGCAAAAACGACAAACAGTAACTTTCTTTCAAGCGAAGCAAGGAAATAAGTACAGTAAGCAATGCAGATATCACTAGGGATCCACAGAAGCGCTGAGAAGCCGCGTTTTAGGTGGAATTAGCATTCCAGGGAAATAACAAGCATACAAAACAAAGCTAGATTCAGCAGGCCTGGATCTAGTCTATGCTACAGCAAACAAGGTGTACCAATTTCAGTAAGATACAGTTCAAATATTCAGGCACTATAAACCTCTAACCAGAAATTCCCAGCTCAGAAGGGCAGAGTCCAGCCTCTACTCCCACAAGAGTGCAGACCACGAACCATCTTAATGTAAAATAACTGGCCTGAAGCCGAAGTGCTTAAACCAGAGCTAATACACTTTAAGAATAACAGACACTGAGCTCTCAATCAGCAGTTCCCAACTTAGAAGGATGAAAGCTACCTGTCCTGCCACCACAGTGCATGCCACAAACCTTCCTAATGTAGAACAACTGGTCTGAAGCCCAAGTGCTTAATCCAAAAGACTTAGAATGATAGCTACACTTTAACCAAGTTACTACCAAGCAGTAATAAATACAACTGAATACTTTAAATAATGCCTGGATTAGTGCTCAAGTTATACAAACAAAGCTAGATTCAGCAGGCCTGGATCTAGTCTATGCTACAGCAAACAAGGTGTACCAATTTCAGTAAGAAGAAATTCAGATATGCATGCACTATAAGCCTTCAACCAGAAATTCCCAGCTCAGAAGGGCAGAGTCCAGCCTCTCCTCCCACAAGAGTGCAGACCACGAAACCCTCTTAATGTAAAATAACTGGCCTGAAAGCCCAAGTGCTTACACCAGAATTAATATACTTTTAGAATAACAGACACTGAGCCCTCAATCAGCAGTTCCCAACTTAGACGGATGTAAGCTACCTGTTCTGCCACTACAGTGCAGACCACAAACCCTCTCAATGTAAAACAACTGGTCTGAAGCCCAAGTGTTTAAACTAAAAGGCTTAGAATGAGTTACACCAAGCAGTAATAAATACAATTGAGAACGTTTAAGATGACTCAAAAGCAAAATAAAGTAGGAAGAAACACAAGTACAGTAAAAGCAGAAGATTTTTTTTTTTTTTTTTTTTTTTTTAGAAAAGTAGCAAAAGCAGTAGTAAATACAATTCTCATGCAGTGCAAGCTGGCACACTTGAATATGTAGCAATATTAGTCCACACACAGTTTGAAAAAATGTAATTAAATTAAAAAGGACTAAAATCAAGTGCAGAAAGGGTTTATTAGGTAGAATGCGCTAAAGAGATGTCCTGGGGGAGTGTCTTAGATCAAATATACAGTGGGGCGGGCACTGCAAAAGCCACCAAATTTAAACTACAACCAAGAATAGGGGGGGGGGGAGCAGTTTCAACACAGATGTAAGGAATGCGCAAATTATAAAAAAATATATATACTGTTTTCTATAGATTTGCAGAGCAGTAAGACACAGATATCAAGCAGACAATTTAGCTCTATAATACAGAATAACACAGAAAATATACTCAGCTCTATAACTTGAAGATAGTTCTGTAAGGCTGTCTCTCAAACTAAGGTTCCAGTTTGAATACAGGTTGTTAATTAAAAGGAGACACAGCACTAGCTAAATTATATCAGCTGAAAGACAAGGCAGGAAATGAGGGGGGGGGAGCAGTTTCAACACAGATGTAAGGAATGTGCAAATTATAAAAAATATATATACTGTTTTCTATAGATTTGCAGAGCAGTAAGACACAGATATCAAGCAGACAATTTAGCTCTATAATACAGAATAACACAGAAAATATACTCAGCTCTATAACTTGAAGATAGTTCTGTAAGGCTGTCTCTCAAACTAAGGTTCCAGTTTGAATACAGGTTGTTAATTAAAAGGAGACACAGCACTAGCTAAATTATATCAGCTGAAAGACAAGGCAGGAAATGAGGGGGGCGGGGGAGCAGTTTCAACACAGATGTAAGGAATGTGCAAATTATAAAAAAATATATATACTGTTTTCTATAGATTTGCAGAGCAGTAAGACACAGATCTCAAGCAGACAATTTAGCTCTATAATACAGAAGTGCTTAATCCAAAAGACTTAGAATGATAGCTACACTTTAACCAAGTTACTACCAAGCAGTAATAAATACAATGTCACAATAATGATGCTGTTTCAACCAAAAAAGTGGTCCCTTTCCAACTATGTCAGAAATGGAGACTGTGTTGGCAAAACAATATAGTCAGGAAGCTGCATGTTTGATGAAAAAGCCAAGTAAAGAGACAAATCTGATTCACATAGTAACAATAAACTTACACTAACCTCAATGTGCATGGATTTAGGAGAAAAAAACCCAAAAAATTACAAGGTTAAAAAAAAAAGTGTTAACTCCTCTAAAGCATAGCATAATGCCACAGCTGGCTTTAGGCACCAGCAAACCCTGTGGTCACTGGTGCCCCCTGTTCTTGGGGGGTCCCCAACCACAGCAAGTTATCTCATCTTGATATTTTGTAACATGTCTGTCAAACCAACAAAAGCTAATACAGCAATCTAGTATACTTAATAAACCAGGTGGTTAATAAGTCTTATTTGTATCTCCTTTAAAATTAAAAGAAAGATATTTCTGGTTATAGTAACAGTATTTTATCAAGTGACTTGCTTCACAACTCTATTAAATATTTTATCACTGATATAGTGCCCCCTGGCTTAGTTAAATTCTGCTGGTAGACACTTTCTCCACTAAAAGTAACAACATTGCCAGCTTTAGGCACCTGAAATACCCATGACTGCAGGGAGGGGCCTTAATCATCCTTGTTGAAAATGAGGAAAATGTATTAATTTCCTGATTATGCACTTTAACCTGAAGAAGGCTGTGATATGACCCTGCTAGGATAAAGCTGATAATGAACATGTGCAAGGTACGCACTAGACAGATTAGCAGCCGAGAGTGACTTATCTCATTGCAAACTTTGGATTTTAAGAGGAGCTGATGCTTCCGATCATCAAGGATGGTCTTCTCTTTCAGAAAGTTTAACAAATACTGGAAGAACACCAGATAATATAACTCTCGAATTCTCGGCTTATGAATTCAGGGCACTGAAAAAATAATAGCAGAATAAAGACTCAGAATCAGGAACACATTTTAAATATTACTCCAATTCACATAAAAGAATTAATAGACTAACACCTTTTGCATCATCATGCACTATTGGATAATAAGTATAAAACTCCATTGTCTGAATTTATTGATTGTAATCCTGAATAATTTACCAGCAAATCAAACTTTTTGAAAGACAGAGCAAAAATATAAGCAAAATCAGGGAAGTTCTGTGAAATCAGGTACAGTGGCAGCTATACATTACTCCTCAATAACGTAAAGAAAAGTGACTTATCCCTGTTGCTGTTTGCCAACTGCTACACAGCAGTCAGTGATCTGGTGTGCCAGTACCAACATTGTATTGCTATTTAATAAAATAAGTACAAAACTAGTATTGCAATGGCTACTATGTGTGTGTGTGTGTGTGTGTGTGTGTGTGTGTGTGTGTGTGTGTGTGTGTGTGTATGTGTAAATTATCATTGATTTTTATCTGTGCACTCCCCCAATAATGTTAGGACACCAACATTATTCTTCTGGTTATCATTAATAAATGCAGGTAACAAGTAATTGTATTTCAAAAGTTAGGCAAAAAATATATTGCATAACATTCAGACTCTTAAATATTTTAGGAGTCTCCCCAGACTACATAAATGGATATGGGGGTATTACTTAATCATCCTTAACTGTGTGGGGGCCCCACAAAAGCTGTTGCTGGTTGAAGAAAAATGAGGAGAGAAAAACATATTCATTTTATGATTACGCTGTTTAATCTGAATAGGGCTGTGATATAACAGCTGGGATAAAGCTGATAATGGTCTCTGCTCTCAACTGTACAAATTCTAAAACCAGCCTTGATCAGATGTGTGTGTATAGAAAGCTGCTGTGGGTTATGTGTGCATGGGGGGAGTGTGGGTTGGAGAATGTATGGTTATTACTTCTTTACTTTTCATCACAGTTTCAAACCTTAGACATGTTTGGGCTGAGAACAGTATGGTCATTGTTTCTTTTACTTTTCTCACAGACCTCAGAATTGTACAAAAAAGGCTACTGTAGCTTGTGTAGGGGTAGTGTACTGTTTAGAAGCAGCAAAGTAGAATACTTTAATCATTAGTTTCTCTCACTTTCTTCACAATCACACAACAGGCACATATACAGGTGGCTGCCATTGTGGGTTAGGAGTGAGGAGGCATACTATGTGTATGTGTGTCAGTATTCACTTAAAATACACAACTGTGGAAAGTTGAACCTCCACTTTTATCCCACTCTAACACCAAAGGGATGCACAGGCAGTGTCTATCTTTTTTGGGGGGGCAGGCAGTATTCCCAGACAGGATCGGTCTTTCCTCACAACAATTGCCTTGTTAGTTTATTGTTAGCTACTATTTTGTCAACTTTGAATGAATAAGAAAAAAGTCTATATTTATTCCAGAACATCTATAACCTTATGGCTTCTTGAACCCTGGCTTATTTGAGTTATTTCCTAAATGGTTATTACTGTGCTGGCTTGGTCAGGAAAGGTTATGTTGAAAGTATGCAAGGAAAACTAATGCTGAATAACAATGAATTTATTTCCTTAATTATAATTTCTGTTCAAGTCATCATTGAATGAAAAGGCTGTGTAAAAAGGAAAAAATAAATAAATAAATGTACTTCAGAGCAGACAGAAAGTTGTAGCTTTTTGAAAAAGCTGAAGAGTAAGGCAAAATATATGAAAAAGAAGGCAAAAAGTAATATGTATGGTGTGAGGAGCCCAAGATAGGAGGAAACAGAGGGGAGGACTGGAGGGTGTGTGTGTGTGTGTGGGGGGGGGGGGCTGAGAAGTTGGCCTAGAACATCATTACACTTACGTCCAGACCTATATATAAAGTTGTTTTAATGTATCACTGTTGCACCTAAATGCCAGTAACTGTATATGTCCCTCTGTGAGATTGGCCAACATAGTGTTGTACGTAGGCCTGTTGTAATGTAAGAGCATTGTAACTACAGGTCAGTCTGTGTGTACTACTCCTAAAAGTTCATAGTGTGAAGTAAAAGGTTGTTAGGATGGATGGCTGTTACACAGTGTTACTTAGACTAGAAGTGCCTGGGGGAGCCCAAACTTGACATTTGCTGGAGGCCCCCAAAATGCTAACATCAGCCCTTCATAATGCAGAAACATCATAATTTTAATGATAAAGGTGCCTAAAAAAATATGGATATAGCATAAAGTTAGAAGATGCATTATCTTATATAAAGTATGTTAATACAACATGTCAGCCAACAATGATTAGAATGATGAATGTAACAGGTAAATTGTATCATTCCTGTGGTGGACATGACACATATGACTGTATATCACCAATGTGCAGAGCAAGCATTGACAATTTATGCTGTAATATTGGCAATTAGAGCAAAGTCAGAGAAAGAGGAAAGCTTCCACCAGGGAAATCTTAAGATGTTTAAACGCTATCATCTGTGTATGTGTGGTCATGCATAAACTTTTACTCTGAACTGCCTTCTCTAGAATGATATCACAAAGTATTAAAATAACTTTAAATTTTCCTCTTTGTCCTGTGTTACTCAAAGCTCTGTGAAATTGTGATGCAAGTAATTTTAATGTCTCTGACTTTAGTATGTGGTTACGTTGTATCTTCTGCTCACTGACTGTATTCATTAAAGTTAGTAGAAATCCTGCAGATAAATGTCTTTCCCGAGAAAGGTTACATTCACTATACAATTCAAGGAGGGTGTTTGTGGTCTCTATACTATTCAACTACATGTGTAAAACATCAGGCCAGTGTATCCTAAAGAAAGTAGCAATATTATTCTTACAACATTCTCTGTATAATTAGGCATATTCCTTGATGAACAGATGATCTGATGTTGCCAGTTTTCATTCATTCCACAACCATTGTGTTTGGATCTGATCCTCATATCTGACTTGGCCATTACTATAGCTTGTGGTCAACTGAAACTCTTGAACTCCTCCCTACCAATGGTAAAAGAGAATTCTCAAGTATATGTATTCAAAGAAGAAATACAGAAAGAACAAAAATGCACCACTCCTTAACATGACCCAGATCTCATTTGCCGCTTTCACGTGTAGACATGGTCAGCTTTGTTCTCGAGCATATTAGGACATCAGTAAATTTTTCCTTAACATTTTTCCTTCCCTATTTCTTCTTTGAGTACATATACTTGAGAATTCTCTTTTACCGTTGCTGGTATTTTTTTTTTCTGTAAGCCTTAAAGCCCTTTCTGTTTCTATAACTTTACCTTTTATAGATTTGTGCATTCTTTAGTACCATTGTTGGTACTTGTTTATCCTTGTTTCTTTTGTCTTCCTCCTTACCCATAAAAACTGTTTTCTATCTATCTTCTGCATTGTTAGTTACACTTTTATTTAGGATGTCTGAAAAAGGCTTTAAAAAGTGTAAAAATTGCAGTCATGAGCTGCCTTATTCTAATGCCCATGACCTTTGCATCTACTACTTGGGCCCAGATCACCTTAATGTAAATTGTGAAATATGTCAAAGTTTTAATCTGTGTGCTATAGTGAATAGAAAAAAAAATAAGTTAATATTAAAAGGTCTTCTTTTGAAATTTTTATTCAGAAGCCATATCTGGGGCTCACTCCCCTAGGATGCTCCAAAAAAGTCAGGATCTTCCATTTCATCTTCAATGGAGCCTCCTCTGAAAAATCCAAATAAGATCCGAAGCCATTGGCTCAAATATACCTTCAACATCCCCTAAAATGTTTTTGGTTTGGAGTTCTTTGGCTTTGTATATTCATCGTTGTGGTCCAGTACTCCCCATCTATAGACCCAGTTCCTTCTAGAGTTCTGTTTCTCTTCCTTGAGAGACAGTGTTCCAAGTCACCATCTATTGATTCATCTCATTCTTTCAGGAGTCTCACTAAAGCTGATGTGGCTAGAATAATGAGGAAGTTTCTCTTGGCACAGATACAGACAGGGGTTCTCCCAGCTCTGATCCTCTCGGATAAGGAAGCTTTAACTAGAGCCTGGATCAGATCCAAGAGTACTGGTGTCCTTGGATCTGAAGGTCTCTCTAAGTGCACTAGATCCCATGAGTTTGGAGCCAAATAGCTCTTAGAACCATAGAATCCTGGTTAGATCCAAGGTTTCTGCCCCTCGGAGCCTCAGTCCTGGACAGCTCAGCTACAACCTCTGCCTTAGGTGGATTGGATGAGACAGAAGCATGGCTTCTTGGTTCCATCTGCTTTCTCCTCCCTGTAATGGTCTGCCTACTAGGTAGAGGGGAGAGTTTTCTCTGCTTTGGCAAGATGGATGGTCTCTCCCCGCTAGGATCTACCTTTTACATCCCATGTGTATGTGTGCCAAGAGCCTTGACATTTGACTCCACAGGGACAGCCAGTCCAACCCCCCCAGTCTACCCAGAAGGGTATTACACTGTCTTCTGACACTTCTCTGAAACATCCCACTGAGGAAGGACCTCAAAAGAGAAAGCACAAAAGAAGACACTTAGATTCCCCTCTGGAATCTATCACAGAAGACATAGATTTCAATGAAGGGGAAGGAAACCCCCAGATCACGACCTGAAGACATCTCATTTGGAAACATTCTGAAGCTCCTCAAGCAATGGTGTGGTTTGTCCTCCCAAAATCCTTCTCTGGAGGAATCAGTGTTTCTGGAGATATTTGGATCTGGCTCCTCTACCTTCTGGATAACTCCACCCACCAATAAGCTCATTGATTTGATTGCTCAGTGGGTGTGGAAGGAACCTTATGCAGTTGAACCCATCCCCAGGAGATCAGGCCAAAAAATTTGGCACCTCCAACAGGAAGGGAACACTGGAACAAGGGAGTACCTGTTGATGCCATGGTCATGGATGTGGCCACAGAGAAAGAACTTGCAGAACAAAATTCTACTTCCATCATCCTTATAGAGAGTTCAGGGCTTTGGACAGGTTCAGGAAGCATGTCTATACTTCAGCAACCTTTGTGCTTAGGTCACTGAATTATCTGGTATATTTCACAAGGTTGCAAAGAGATTTGATTAAAGAATTGTCAAATACACTTTCAGGGTCCACTACTGCAGAGGGTCAAGCTAAGTAGCCTCACAGTTGGCAAACTTTCAGTCCATCTCAAATTCATTCATGAGGCTTATAGCTCTTGCAGCTGAGTGTACATCAAGGGTGACGGGTTCAGGCACTTCAATAAGGAGGCATGTCTGGAGGTACTTGTGCAATTTTGTGGAGCCTTTCAAGTCATCTGTTGTCAATAGTCCTTTTGATGGCTCTTCCTTGTTTGGCCTGAAAGTGAAGGACACACTCTCCACATGTGGGAAAGATAAAACGACTATCTCTGCTGTAGGAGTACATGTTTTGACCTCCCAAAGGACCTTTTCTAGGAACCAACAAGGGGGTGGAAAATGTGTTTCAAAAACTCTCAGGGTCCTTTCCAAGATTATTTATTATTATTATTATTATTATTATTATTATTATTATTATTATTATTATTATTATTATTATTATTATTATTATTATTATTTTATTATTAGTATTATCATCATTTGCATTTGTTTTCCGGGATAGTCCATTGGCCTAGGAGTGCCCATTTTCATTGGAGGCCCAGGGAGAAAAGCTCCACATATTACATATACATTGATAAGATAAATTTACATAATGACTGTTAACAGATTCAAGTTACTATTAAGCAACATTATACAAAATACAAAAATAACAATGATTTTCATCCAGGTACAATATATACATGTTGATATACAATTACAATTAGGCTTTCTTTTCTTTAAATTTCATCTTGTAGCTGAGGATGAATAAAAGTGAGAGGGAGAAGAGTTAAATTAAGTGAAGATAGATATTTCAAAGGGTTAAAGTTGTTAGAAGAGGTTTCTAGATTCAAGTAAGATCCACATGGAGATGGCTCCCCCAGAGGCAGAGGAGGGAACACTAATGGAAGACACTGTCCAAACAGCAGAGGTGGACTATAAAACCAAAGGTCTAGAGATTCTTTCTCTAACAGACCCTACCAGCACTCCTGAAAGGAGGCCCAAATGTTGCCCTCTGAAGGCAATCAAAGGTCATTTATCCCAGCACCAGAGAGTCTGGCTAGATATCACAAAAGACACATGGGTGCAGAGGATTATTCCCAGAGGTTATATAACTCCTCTTTCCCTTCCATCTCCATTCTCACAAAAGTTTCCCAATGTTCCACCCAGTCAAAAGAAAGCAACAGCATTAGAAATACAAAAGCTGCTAGAAAACAGAGTCATCCAAGATGTCCTGCTAGACCAGAAAGGATCCAGAACATACTTAAGATTCTTTTTAGTGCCAAAGAAAACAGGGGATTGGAGATCAAATCTGGATATCAGCAACTTAAACACGTCAGTTATATGCCCAAAGTTTCAGATGGC
Source organism: Protopterus annectens (assembly GCF_019279795.1). Lineage (NCBI taxonomy): Eukaryota > Metazoa > Chordata > Ceratodontiformes > Protopteridae > Protopterus > Protopterus annectens. The sequence goes on along the minus strand of NC_056727.1, from coordinate 1,037,671,383 downwards.
TATGGTTCAGTCCATCCTGCCTGTTCTAGGCAAGGATGATTGGTTGTACTTGATAGACCTTTAAGATGCATACTATCAAATAAAAATGAACAGGTGGTCCAGAAGGTTCTTACACTTTCGGCTGGGAACCACTCATTTCCAGTTCAGAGCTGTGCCCTTTGGTCTTACTGAAAACACAAAAATCAACCTCAAACCAAGAAAACACCAAAAATCCAAAAAAATCCAAACCGAAGGAAATTCAAGCAAAAAGATGAAGAAAATTTTCCATTAATTAGCATGTCCTGGTACCTCAGCAATTCACCTTCAGTGGAACAATTAATCATGCAAAAACATCTTTTTTATATGTCTAAAACAATTAGATCATTAGCCAATAATATTGGCCATTAGAAATACAAATAATTAAAGTGCCATTGAATTAAATTTTTATAATGCAAAATACACTGATAGAACTATGCTAGGTTAAATATACTTGATACAAAATACAAAACTTAATAAAAACATTCATATAAATATGTCAATGCAATACTAAATGTATATATGTGAATAAATACGATTTATTAAATACAAATCGAGCAAAACACAAGTAAACACTGACAGACAGTCAGACTATAATGCCACTATCCAAATTCATTCTCCTCTGGTGTAATGTATGATAGCCATAAATCATTCTATATTCCAATCTGCTTAATTCTGTTTTGAAATTACCTACATAAGCCCCCAAATGCATGGTTGTGGTGACAGCTCAATTGAAACTGCAGGAATTTCGGGTGTTTCTGTATTTAGATGATGGCTCATTACCACTCTGACAAGGCATCTACTCATAATAGCGAGATACCAAGTACTTCAAACTGGTTCTCTTCTGGGAATCACAATAAACTACAACAAATGTCAGTTGCATCCATCTCAAACACTGGAATTCATAGGAGCACGTTTCAATACAGTATCTGTGATAGCCTCACTTCCCCTAAACAGAGTACAAACTTTAAGTTTCTAGGTCACAAAAATTCTTCTCAACACCAAAGTTTCAGCCCGATTAACTCTTCAAGTCTTGGGGTCAATTTCAGCAGCCATAATTCTTGTTCCCCTGGCAAGATATACCGTAAGAATTCCTCAGCATATGCTAGCATCCCAATGGTCAAGTCTTTATCAGAGGATGTCAATTCAAATAAGGATGACACAAACATGCAAGAAGTACCTTTGTTGCTGGATAAGGTCAGACTAGTTTTTACAAGGCCGTCCATTCATTCTTCCTCAACCCAAAGCCATAGTGACCATGGATACATCCCAGACTGGGTGGAGGGCACTTCCCAGGGAAAACAGTCCAAGGCACTTGATCAAACAAACAGGCTAATTTGCATATAAATGCTCTGGAGATGAGAGCAGTGCTTTTAGCATTGCAAGCATTTCAGAATGCTCTGCATCTGGGAACAACTGCAGTGCAAATAGACAATATACCAGCAGTTTGGTACATCAACAAACAAGGAGAAACCAGGTTTTATTCTTTGTGTCGAGAAGCCCTCAGTTTGTGGCAATCGGTGATCTCATCCAACCACTTTCTAATAGTGACACACATTCTGGGGAAGTCCAAAGTGAGAGCAGACAAATTGAACAGCTCCATTCTTTTACCTCATGAGTGGTCCCTTAACAAAAAAGTGACAGACGTGAGTTTTCATCAATGGGGCCAGGCTTGCAGTGATCATTTTGCATCTCCCCTAAACAACAAGTGCAGCAGCTCCTTTGCCCTAATCTCCCAATCAGGGAATCACCAAGAAAAACTCTGCTCCATGACTGGCTCTCTGGTCTTCTCTATGCTTATCCTCCAACTCCACTGATTTCCAAATTTCTACAGAGAGCTAAAATCATCCTCATTGCACCCTACTGGCCTTGACAGTTTTGTTCTCCTTCCTTTGGCCTTATCTTTTTTACCCACCTTGGATTCTGGATCCAATTCCAGAACTACTGTCTCACCCAACAGGCATCTAAATCCTCAAGCAAACACATGGTTTCTCCACTTCCACTAATAGCCAGACAAATTATGCTCTCACCCCTGTCTGTTATATACTTTTGTCTTCCCATAAAGCTTCCACTAGGAAATCTACAAAAGTAAGTGTAAGATATTTGTTTGTTGGGCACGCAAGCAGACGGCAAATGTTGGAGCTGTGATGGGGAAGAAAGAGGTAATTGGGAACATATTTCCTGGAAGTGTAGTGAATTGGTGTACTTTAAGGATTCCCTGTGGGATGTACTGTTGGAGATGCTGGGTGGGCAGAGTGGTCTGATGAGGGAGATGATTTTTCTGAGGTATGATACAAAATTGGAATTGTCTAGACATTATAAGGCCTTGCTGTGTCTAATAATGGTGGCTGCCAAAAAAGCAATTACTAGAAAATGGAAATCAAATTCTAAACCAACTAAACTGGAAGCAGTGAATATAGTAACAGAGATAAAACAACTAGAATTGAGATTTTTAGAAAAGAGTAGGAGCAAACTACATAGGAAAAAATGGGAACTGTGGAAACAATACATACAAGAGAGGAATGAGGGCTAAAAGGCAGCAGGACTTACATGAGCTATGTAATGTTTGACTGAAAAAGATTGGGTAAATTATAAGTGTTGCATAATGTTTGCAACTGCGCGTGTTTCAGTATAGTTTGTGATATAAAATGCTTGCAGCTAGGGTTGTGTCGGGGTGATTTGTTTTCATTTATATAAATGTGTGATTGGCTATGCAGTAAGTGATTGTTTAATAAAGATGTTTCTTGTTTAAAAAAGAAAAAAAGTCAGGAATTGAATAATTTATCTAATGTTGCTTAGATTATATGATATGTAGTAATATATGTGAAGTATATTTTTTTATGTTAATTACAGTTTGGCTACTTTTATTTGAATGTAAACTTGCCTATGTCACAAGTGATAATTCAATAAATATGTTTGGGGAAAAAACATATTGATTCCCTTTCAGCCTCTACACAGAGTGTACTAGAACTTTTGGCAGAAATGTGTAATGAGGGAGCTAGCTCCTTTACTATTAAATTTCAATTTACAGCAATATCTAACTTTCATATAGTAGATGGCAATTATTCCCTAGCTTCTACTAAGATATGCAAAGCCTTTCAAAGAGGTACTATTTTATTTAGACCACCTTACAAAGATCCTACTCTGCCATGGGATTTGAACCTTGTTCTGCAGCCCTTAATCCATTCCCCCTTCAAGCCAGCTGAAAAATGTGATCTTAAATTTTTGACCTGGAAGACCTTATTTCTAGTTGCTATTACTTCTGCCAGGAGAATTTCTGAACTTCAGGCATTATCCTTTAAACCTACTTACTTGATTTTCCATAAAGATAGGGTGACATTAAGAACCAATTCTTCCTTGCTTCTTAAGATGGCATCAGAATTCAATATCAATCAATCTGTTAACTTGGCCATTTTCTTTCAAAATTTGAAAACATAGGTAAATACATGTTACATTTACTTGATGTTCATAGATAGCTGTATTTTTTACTTACACAGAACAATACATATTAGAAAATCTGACCAATTATTTATATCCTTTGCAGATAACAAATTGGACAAATTTGTTACAAAGGTTACATTGGCAAGATGGATTACAGATTGCATAGCCTTTATCTATAATAAATCGGGCATTTCATTACTGAAACCTTTAAGAGCTCACTCTACGAGATCTGTGGCAACTTTGTCACTATTTTTATCCAACCATTCCATGGATGATATATGTGCAGCTGCTACTTGGGCTAATCCTCATACTTTTATTACTCATTACAGATTGGGTCTGGTCTCGAGGGCAAGAGCAAACCTTGGATAAGCTGTGCTCAATAACATCATTCCTTAGAGTCCTCCTGGGATATCAGATAGCTGGGTACTCTGCCCCAGTGGTTGCAGAATGAATGAAAAAAAAATTAACAACATCAGATAAAGAAATTATGTACTTGCCATTATGTTCTATCTGTGTTGTCCATTTTCATTCTTCCTCAACTTCCCACCCGCCAATCCCCAACCTTTGTCATCATCGACTTCCAGAAGAATTAGATCATATTAAGACACCATTGTGTCTTGTATGGAGCTCGAGACATTGGTTTCCTTTGTTAGGAACATTATTCAAATATCTGGTATTTATGTCATCTAGTAAACCAGATCTGAGATATAGTAGGGGTTGGTGCATTATGGGTAGGGAGCACCTCTAAAGTTTCAGTTGGCCATGAACTATAGTAATTGCAAAGTTGACAACCCAGTGGTTCAGGAAGAATGAAAATGGACAACACAGATGCAACATTATGGTCACTGTATATCTTCATTTTTTGTATAACCTGACAAAGAAGGAGGATTTAGTAAATCTTGCCTTGACAAACTGCATGGTAAATTCTGATTAGCTTGCACAAATAATGACCTTAGTTCATTCTGAAGTGTGCTACTTTACCCCCCCACCCTCAAACCTTTCTGAATGTATTATTATAAAATAACTGCCTGTTGTTGTCTTCATGCTTACCCTAGAATCTCTGCTTTTCTCTTTTCCTAGTTGAACTCTACATTTACCTACAAAACGGAGTCTACAGGACTGCATTTGGTCACCATAACAAAATCAGTTTCTCTCAGCATTTAAGCAGAGTAGGTTGTACACAAAAAGCATTTGTTAAGCTTTCACTTAGTGCTGTGTAATTAAGCAGGTCACCATTTCGGTCAGCCATAGGGCTCTTTTTCCTACTTGAGTGTTTGCCTCCTTCCCCTGTAACTTAAGTAAACTAACTCTTACATTAAGAGCTATAATACTTGCCTTATGGCTTTAGGACATCTTAGGAAACCTTGTAAACTGCAATAGCCCAATACGTTCGCCCTTGCTATGCTCGGGCTCTCTTTGCTCCCCTCCCTGCCCCCAATTCCCTCCCGCCTACCCAGTACCTCTAAATTTAAAGTACTATAGCCACTCCTCCACTTTCTAGATCCTATCTGCTTTCATCTGGGATAATTCCTCCCACCCCATTCTTCTACCTACATTTTAATAGCACCTATTAGCTTTCACCTGGCATTCTCCCATCCCCCTTCCAGTACCTTTACCTCAGCACTCTATCTTCTGGTGTTCCATCACCAGGTAAAACAGTTCCTTAACTCACTAGCTGAATCACAAATAATGATATACTTTTCTTTACTACCCCTCTTGTTCACACCATACCTCCTTACCTTGTATGAAAACCAGTTTCTCATGAGATTTCAGGTCCCAAAAGGCCATACTATCACCCCAGCTGCAAATCCTCTCACCTTCAACCATACTTACAGTACCAGGTCCTATACAACATCTTGTTCAGTCTATCAACATCTCAACCCCAGGCACATTAGCTCTAGATCCAGACACTATCACAAACTAATAAACAAATTCCTGAAGTTCATCACCAAGTATAGACTTAACCTAATACTTGGTGCTGATATTCACCCCAACCCTGGCCCACCCACTTCAGATACACATACCCCTCTACTTGCAATCTAAGCTACAAGCCTACAATTAATAGGCCAACTAACTCTCTCCTAGCCTGTCATCTCAATATTAGAAACATTAATAACAAGGTACATGAATTTCATGCACTGTTGGATGTCCACTCCCCTGAGATTCTCTATTTATCTGAAACCTGGTTAAAACCTACCACTACAGACAATGAAGTGTTACCACCTGGGTACAACATACACAGGCTGGACCGTGCTTGCAGGAAGAGGGGTGGGGTTGCTGTACTCTATAAATCTGAGTTGAATGTCACCATAGATGTAATACAACTACCTCAGATTAATAACTCAGAGATTCTTGCAAACAAATTGCAACTTAATAAAAATAAATGCATTAATATAATCTGTATGTACATTCCCCCAGGTAACAATATATCTACACTTGAAGATATCCTGCACTGGCTATCATGTCACTACCTCCAAGAAACCCTACTACTTGGAGACTTTAACATAGACCGGGGCACCAGTTCGTCAGAATCCCCAACCACCTATATTAACCTGAATGCATTTACATAAATCATATCCACCCCTACCAAGATAGGTAAACCCAACCAAAATGAAAGCATACTTGACTGGGTACTCATAAATAGTCACCCCCAACTGTACACCTCTGGTACCCTACCTTATGGCCTAAGTGATCACCCTCTCACATATGTAATTAAGCACAAAGCCATTAATTCCCAACAACCTTTACTCAGAAAGGTTAGAAACAATAAAAACTTTGACCCTGCCAAATTCCAACAAGAACTAAACTCATGTAATTGGTCTATTCTAAAACACCTCCCCTTAGAGGAAGCAGTAGCATACTTTAACAACAAATTCCTTGGGATCCTTGATTTGCATGCACCTGTTCGTTCAAAGAGAACAAAGGCAAAAACTGCGCCATGGCTTTCTAAAGATTCTAAACTCAAAATTACCCTCACAAACAAAGCATGAGCTTTATGGCATTCTTCTAAAGACCCCCAAGATCACATTAAATACAGGCAATCCAGGAACAAAACTAAAAAAATCCATTTTACAAGACAAAAAAACAATACTACTGTAATTTACAGACAGTAAATCAAAATAACCCTCAGAAGTTTTGGGCAGGTTTAAATAATCTACTACATCCTGGACAAACTTCAACCCCAGTCCCTGCTGCTACTATTGATAAAACCCCTGAAGATGTTTGACAGTTTTAACCGATTCTTTGCTGAGACAATTCAAGCCCTAGCTAGCCAACTACCTCCTAGCTCCACTGGTCCTGAAAGTACAACCCCTAGAAACCTACTCGTGTTCAGCTTCCAACCAGTCACCACTTCACTTATCTGTACCTTGATCAAAAAATTAAAACCTACTACACTTTCTGCTGATCAATTCCCTGCCAGGTACCTATAAAAATCAGCTGATGCTATTGCTTACCCCGTCTCAATATTAATCAATCGAACCATAGTAGAAGCTAAAATTCCCACCATCTGGAAAATATCCTATGTAATCCCACTTCACAAAGGAGGCAGCTCTACTGAATTCTCCAGTTATAGGCCAATAGCTATACTCTCTCCACTTGCAAAAATTATGGAAAAATGTATTCATAGACAACTCATGCACCACCTAATCCAGAATCACCTTATGGCAGACACTCAGCATCGCCTCCATCCTCATCATAGCACTACTTCAGCCCTCCTAGCCTTTACCATCACAATAAACCATAATTGCAACAATAATTATATATCCTCAGCCCTCTTCTTGGATCTTTCCAAGGCATTCAATATGGTTGATCACCAACTTTTAATCCACACCCTGAAAACATTCTGTCTAGATACTAGAGCCCTTCAATGGTTTCAATCCTACCTGAATGGTCGACAGCAGGCTGTCCTCTGGCAGAACAAACTCTCTAATCTTCTACCTAACACCCTTGGAGTACCACAAGGCTCTACACTAGGGCCCTTGCTGTTCTCCATCTTCATTAACAACCTTTATACTGTCATCCCAAAAGTCAGCTGTATCCAATATGCTGATGACTCTACTCTGATTTGCTCAGCCACATCTCCAATAGAGTTATGGTCAGCTACCCAGACCACCTTTAATACAATAGAAAACTGGCTTTCTGAACATCGTCTGATCCTAAATCCCCAAAAAACTAAAATGCTGTTATTTTCACCAACACGTAGGTCTACCACTTTCACCTTTATCATAAATTCAGATGATGGCACAATAATCTCCCCTGACCCCTCTACAAAACTATTAGGTGTCATCATAGATAATAATCTAAAATTCAACCTACATGTTAACCAGACTATCAAAACCATCAATAAAAAACTAGGCTCACTTTACAGAATAAAAGCCTTCCTAACCCCTCCAGCTAAAATTGCCATAGCTCGCTCTCACCTTCTTTCAACCCTTCTGTATGCATCCCCTCTACTCTCGAATTTAAATAAGACTGTCCTTAACAAACTTTCAATTTGCTACAACCACATTGCCAGGTTTGCCACTGGGCTGCCTTTTAGGACACATCATTGCATCAATCTAAATCAGCTTGGGTGGCTTGAACTACCCATCCTAATCCAGTATAACCAACTGATTATGGCCTATAAAATCCTATATAATCCGGACAATACTCCTGCACTTAAAAATATTATCACCCCCTATAACAATCCCAGACCGCTTCGATCCTCTAACAAACTACTAATTCAGACTAGCAAAATTAATAACACAGCCGGTGACTCCCTCTTTGCAAACTGTGTAAGTAGACCCTGGAACTCTCTTATAGCTGATATTACCTTACTTTCTACCTTAGGCCAATTTAAAACTAGACTCACACAACATTTGTCACTTAACTGGCTATGTCAATGTATCAAGCCTGGCTAACTCTCTCTAGAATGTGTAAAAATCTTATAATCAGCTTACTGTGTAATTTAATTTAATCCTGACTTACACTCGGGCTTAACTCTAACCTGTGGAACTTGTTTAACTTGCTTACTTATGTAATCACTGTAAATAGTCTGTTTGTAATATGTAATGCTGGTATTATGTAATGCTGTATCTGATTACCCTTGAAGCTTTTCCCCCAGGTCTCTACTAAAAATGGACAATAATCCAGTCGGACTATCCCGATCAACAAATGTAAAATAAAATAAAATAAATAAATAAATCCAGGAATCTTCCATGTGCAATTTAAAACTGCAGAGAGGAAATTACATAGACCCCGGGATTCATGAAGCTCGGCGCAAGGCCGGCATTAGGCTTGCGCTGACCCTGCTGCTTACAGATAGTGCAGTAGCACCATATGCATATTAATGAAAGCATGCTGCCGCCCAGCCACGTGCATAGGAAATGAGCACGAGTGCATGGGGCGTGTCGAAGTGCTGCATGGAGGCATGGAAATGTCGGCTGTTGATGTGCAACCTAAAATGCTGAATATTACAGTCAGCCTGCAATAGTAATCACACCTGTCAGTGCCCGGGGATGCTGAAACATATACAAAGCATGCAGGACAGTTCTTGTGAACACAAAATTAATAAGCAAACACAAATGCACGTTAGCAAATACCGAGTCTCCATCCCTCGAACAAATGACATTTAAAACCGTGTGCCCATATTCTAATGCAGTGCTGATAGCTATACCAAGTGGAAGTGAAACACATCATGTTAATGTACTGCCAATAGTCAGGGTTACCACCTGTCCCACATTGTGAGGGATAGTACACAGCTGGGTAGTTGTGTCCATACCAAAACCATTATAAATGTAAAATATCCTGCGACCGTATTACATAATTATGTCCCACATCGCATGTAATAGTCACATACAATAGTTATTTCCATATGTAACATACCACATGTTACAAGAAATAGAATAAGCAAATAAACCAAACAGAAGGAGCATATAAACTGCTACAACAATAAGCTAACATGTAGACATAAAACAAAAGTATTATCCATTGTACTGACCGTGGGTATGTGTTGTCCTGTAGAATCTGATCTGTGTCCAGAATATATCCCATCCTGGCCATATGAAAAGGTGACAACCCTACCAATGGTCAGAGCATTCGGCCAAAATCCACCCATCTGCGGTCCAAGCCATTCTTGTCAGGATGTGTCAAAGTTGAACGGGTAATACCTGGGTGTACCTACCATGTCATGAAAGATAAGTATTTGCGTGTACCTATGTGCATGATGTACAGCATGTGGAAGGTGAAAAATTTCAGGGTAGTCCTCACAACCATACAAGTACCTGACATATGTAGTGTATGCAATGTGTACCCTTGACCGTGCCATGGGCCATCAACCAAAGAAGGGATGGATGGAGTGTTTGGAATATGTGTGTGGGGGAGGGGGGGTTGGGTAATGTTATAATCCACAAAGGCGAGACTGTGTTGGATGCACAATAGGTGAAATGGAGGTGTATGAGGGAGCAGCGGATGAATCAGAAAGAAACACAAAGAACAAATATACACATCTGCAATACAACCTGACTGGCCATACTGTAGAACACAATCACACAAACATATCAATATTAAAATGTGCGATACACATGTACAGAAACGTCACCAGCACATACCCACAGAATGGTCTGGATGGAACTGAGCCATCCAACTGCAACACACCTGGATGCATAATTGAATACCCATCATCCCCTCTACAGCACACAACCTGCCCCCATTCCTGAACGTCCACCAAATCCAACCATACTCGAGCTACTAGCTTGGCGCAGCCATATCTACACATACTGACCACTACTCATATGTAGTAGGCAGTGTCATCCTAGGCAGTGTCAGGATTGCAAACTATGTATCCCTTGCATGTAAAATCCCATCACATTTTCGTACATCCAAAAAAATCGAAGGTTGTTTCCTTGTTCAATTTTTGGATATCCCTCATGGGATAAGTATCCTGAGTAAACATCAGACTTGGTATCACGACATGATGTCCAATCCTATAGACATCTGGACACTTGTATGTGCAGTAGTGGTTCATGAGACTGCTCAGCCTCCTGACGGTCATGCAGAACCTACTACCCGGGATCAAACACCTGCCCGTGATGCATGTCTCCCCACATGAATTATCGAGAAAATATACTGTACACAGTCACATAGTGGCACTTGGAAATAGGGTGATTAAGGCGCTGATGTAAGCAGGGTACCTCCTGTCCCACTTTGTGAGGGACAGTCCCTGTTTGGGTAGGTGTGTCCTGACCAGAAATGATACAATGGCAAATGTCCTGTGATTGTAGGAAATAACTATGTACCATATTTCATGTAACAGTTGCCTAAAACAGTTATTTCTGGATGTAAAATACGTAAATCATACAAGAAACAGAATAAGCAACTAAAGTGCTACAGGAATAGGCTCTCATCTAGGAAAATAATCAATGTTCTAAACCCTGTACTGACCGTGGGTATGTGTTGGCCTAAACAATCTGGTGTGTCCAGAATATATCCCATTCTGGACATATGAAAATGTGGCAACCCTACCAATGGTCAGAGCATTCACGCAATAACTGGCCAGCCTGTTAATCACTCATAAAACCAGTGACCTTTGGAGGAAAGGTGTTGAATGACACTTGAATGAATAATGACAATAATTAAGAGTAATAGACGCTTTTAACTTCAGAAAATAAGTATTAATATATATGCTCTGAATCTGTCAACACATTTCAAGTTAATAGTACTAATATTGTAGAAATGTCCGTGATTGTCCCTGATTTGTCAATGCCTTGTCTCTGTCACTGTTGAAATTAGTCCCTGAGTGTTTGAGAGGTCCGTACATATATGTACACCAACCAGCTGTCATATTTGTTGACAGTACTATTGAATACCTGTAGTGAAGTCATAAGTGATGGCCAGAATAATATCCTTCAGATATAGGGAGGTAAAGGCAGTGGGGATGTGTGGTGTACATTCAACTGTATGGGAAATTTATTTATTTTATTTATTTATTTGCAGTTGTTTAACCAGGATAGTCCATTGGGTCTGAAGAACCCGTTTTCAATGGAGTCCTGGGGAGAAAAGCTCCTCATACAGATTACACAAAGGTTAATATACAAACATAGATTACATGAAGATTACAGAGGTAAAACAGACTGATCAAAAGTATTTCATTCAAAGTTAATAATATTTTTTTTTTTTTGGACAGGTAGTTGGATTCAGTAAGGGTAGGAATTGCTAGATATTAGTAAGGAGTTGTATAATGGAAGTAAGCAAGAATTTGTTACCTGGGATTTGAGAGAAGGAAGGGAAAGAGTGTAGAAGTAAAGTGTAAGTTATGACGGATGGGAGCAGGAGCATTCCCATGTGGAAGTTAGATGAGAGTGGAGTGATTTTGTAAAGGATGGGAGGCTAGTAGTGGTACGAATGGAGGGGGGAAGGTAGTTCCATAGGCGTGCTAGAGTGTGTGAGAGGAGGTATTGTCCTGGGGGGTGGAGGAGTCTGTAAACTTCTATAAGGTTTTGATTGTTAGATCTGAGAAGTCTTTGTGTGTGGTGCATTTTAAATGTAGAAGAGAGGGAGGGACAGAGGGATGGCTGGAAAATGAGTTTATGTGCATAGGTGAGCTGACTGTAGGAGAGGTAGTTGGGAAGCTCAAGCCAGTATAGTTTGTGGAGAGATTCACAGTGATGGGTTGATGATTTGTTGCTAGTGGTGAATCTGGCTATTTTATTGTAACAAGAGGACAGTTTGGTTTTGAGAGATAACTGTAGGTTTGTTAGAAGAGGGGCTCCATAGAGAAGGGAGGGTAAGAGAAAAGTAGAGAGTAAGTTTAGTAGTTGAGGTGAGGAACCGATTGTGTAGGTAGAGCATGCCAAGTTTTTGGTGGGGTTTTTTTATGTTTAGTAGTAGATGGGAGTTAAATTTGAGCCTGTCATCTATTTGAACTCCTAGTAGTTTGGTTTCAGATACCAGCTCTAGAGGTGTTGTGTTTTGGCTGGTAATGGAGAATACATTTCGATGGAAATTCTTAGTTTTAGAGGAGGTAAAAATCATAAGTTTAGTTTTAGCAGCATTGAGTGCTAGATGGTTGTCTTTCATCCATTGTTCTGTGGTAGAGAAAGCATCTTGAGTTAGTTTTAAAAGAGCTGGTATGGATGGGGCAGCACAGATGATTGTGGAATCATCTGCATATTGGATAACGTTAGCAAGAGGGATAGAGCGGTAAAAGTCATTAATGAAAATGTTGAAGAGGAGGGGGCCCAGTATGGAACCTTGTGGGACACCTGTGGGGTGATGAGGAAAGAGGAGGTGGCCTTTTTCCATTTGACAGCTTGTTGCCTATTGGAGAGATAGCTGGTAAACCATTTGAGGGAAGAGGGGGAGAGATTTAGGTTAGCTAGTTTAGTAAGAAGTAGGTTATGAGAGATAGTGTCGAAGGCCTTAGAGAGATCGAGAAGGATGGTAGATACAGTGAAGCCAGAATCTCTAGCTTTATTCACAGTTTCAAGGAAGGAAAGGAGGGCAGTCATAGTGCTATGATGGGGTCTGAATCCATGTTGGGTAGGAGTTAATAGGTTGTTGTTTAAGAGATGGGGGAGGAGTTGAAGGTGGATACATTTCTCTAGGACTTTAGAAATGGGAGAGAGGATGGCAATGGGACGGAAATTGGAAATTTTAGTATTATTTCCTCCTTTGTGCAGGGGAATGATGTAAGCTTTTTTCCAGATTTCAGGAACAAGACCTTCTTGGATAGAGCGGTTGATTAGGATACTGATAGGGAGGGCAATGGCCTCAGCAGCTATGCTGAGGAAGTATGAGGGGATGTTATCGGGGGCATTGGTGCATGGTTTTAGTTTCTGCAAGAGTTTTCTTATAGTAGAAGTAGGACTAGGTTTAATGAAAAATGGTGGGGGCTGAGAGTGTGAGGAATGAGAGAAAGAAGTTGGAAGGGGAGATGGGTGAGGAGAAGTGGAGGTAGGAGGCAGATTGTTATTTGAAAAAGAAGTAAGTTTGGAAATAGAGTCAATGAAGAAAGAATTGAATTGGGTAGCAAGATCAGAGTCTTGTACATTTGGGGAGGGGTTAGGGTTTTCTGTAGTACCAGGTTTTAAGAGGGTAGTTATACCTCTCCAGAACTTTTGTGGGTTGGTTTTATGGTTGCTTTGAAGTTGGACGAAGTAGTTTCGACGGTCTGCTGAGATAAGATTTTTAACTGAGTTACGAAGAGTTTTGTATTCATTGAGGTTAGACGTAGATTTGTTCCTCTGGTATTGTGTCCAGGCTTTATCTCTAAGTCGCATGGTGGCTAGTGTACATTTAGTAATCCAGGGGGTGGCTTTCCTTTTTATTCTTTTGATTATTAAGGGAGCATGATTATTTAGGAGATATAGGAAGGTAGTATTAAAGTGAGTTATTGCATTTGCAAGTGGTAGAGTTTTTAGAGGGTACCAGTTAAGTGATTTAAGGGTATCAGGGAAAGCTTCTGGGTTAAAGTTTCTATGACATCGGGTAGTTAAGTAAGTATGAGTAGCTAACAAGGGAGAAGGAAAACGTCTAGCGAAGATGGGAAGGTGGTCACTGAGGGAGTCTGGGAGGGTTCCACTGTCAGGATAGTTGTGGGGGTGGGAGACTAGAATCCAGTCTAAAATGCTGCCACTAGTGAAGTCTTTGGATGGCCTAGTTATGGAGTTGATGAGTTGAGAGTAGTTGTATAGGTTGATGTTGAGGTGGTGAGTAGGGGACTGAATGGAAGACCAATTAATATTGGTGTCTCCCATGATTATAGTTTCATTACAGATGTTAGTTGATAGCCAGGAGAGGATTTCTTCGAGTACTGGGACATTATCTCCAGGGGGAATGTAAAGAGAGGCAATATATATAAATTTATGTTTGTTTAGCTGAAGATGAGCTAGTACTAATTCTGCATTAGTGAACCTTGGAATGGCTTTATTGTAGGGTGTTATAGATAGGGAGGAAGAGTAGATTAGAGCCACTCCACCACCTTTTTTATGGGTTCTGTCTGTTCTGATGATGGAGTAATTGGGTGGTAATATCTCTTCATTTTTTACATGTGGTTTTAGCCAGGTTTCAGATATAGCTAGGATGTCTGGTTTGTTATGGAGTAGCCAGGCATGGAGATTTGGAATTTTGTTAGCTAAACTTTGTGCATTAAGAGCTGCAAGTAGGATGGATTTAGTTATTGAGGAGGAGGGGGTTGGGCCTGGGTTAGTGTGTATATCACCAGATAAAAGTATGGAAGTTAGAAGTTGAGTTAAGTAGTGGAGGTATTTGGATTGTTTTGATTGAGAGGTATACGTTGATAGAGTAGTGGGAGGTATGGAGGGTAGAGTAGTTGATGAGGTTTTAAGAGGGGGGAATAGTTTTAAATGAAAACATAGTTTGTTGCTGAAGGGATATAGTTCAGGGGAGATTGAGTTGAAGAAGTTGGATTGTGAACTATGGAGAGGGCAGGTTGTTTGTGAGAGTGGTGAGTGGGTGATGGAATAAGGTTGGGTAAGACAGTAGATGTAGGTAAGGTTCAGGAGGAGTAGTAGTTGAATTGGGAAGGATGAGTATTTTTTAAGCATGTTAGGGTATTGATAAGCAATGTAGTGGTATTGAGTAAGGAGGAGGGAGGGATGTGAAGTAAGGGTTGTATGAAAGTGGGAGGAGATAGGAAGAGGAAGGGGTGGAGTTTTGAGGTTGTATGAAAGTGGGGGGAGATGGGCAGAGGAAGGGGTGGAGTTTCGAGGTTGGAGAGGAAGTAGGAGTGGTTAGATGGTATAAATGTAGATGCACTGGGGGTGGGTGGGAATTGGGGGTAGGGTAGGGGAGTGGAGTGAGCAGCTAACGAGCGGTAGAGACAAGGAATAGAAGTTAGAAAGGAAAACTATCAGCAATGCAGTTAGCTACAGGTTAGAAAGGTAGGATCTGAGTGGAGAAGGTCTGAGATGGTACAGGAGTCTACCAAAAAGGAGAGCCAGAGGGATAAAGTACTGAAAGGGCACAAGGTGAGTGTGAAGAGGATCAGGTCAAGGACATAAGAAATTAGTTGAGATTACAGAAGTAGGACAGAGAGAGGCAGAGAAAGATGGATAGGATAAAGGTGCCACCTAGTGAGAAGATCTGGTATTGTAGGTAAGAGTGTAAAGGAACTAACTGGTGTAGAACTGTGGTAGAAGAGATGTATATTAAGAGAGGGTTTAGGTAAGTGGTAGAGGTGAGTTAGCTGTTGGGTAGATAGAGAGGAGGGGCAAAGGGAAGCTGGCTGCTCAAGCTCACTGCGTACTTTGGAGCCCTGAAGCAAGTAGAAGACAGGGGTCTGATTTATAATGTGGACTTAGCCCATAACATTCTTTCTTTCTTTCTTCCTTGGTAGAGGGTGCTGAGAAAAGAAGCTGGTAGATGAGGTCGCTGGACTTTGGATGGGATTCTTATCTCACCAGGTAGGTAGTGGTTATATTAGGAGCAGGAGAAAGTTGAGCTGGGTACTTTGGGGAGAAAGTGAGACACATATACAGAAGAGAAAAGTTAGCATTCAGCATATATATAAGTAGTATAAGCTAGCAGTAACAAATGCAACATCTCAAACATTCACATTTAAATATGAGGTAGGTACATATATTTATGCAATCTAAGCATATCTCTAGCATTTCAAAGGAATAGCCTTCATGGTAGTTGCAAATACAATATTACAACATTTGCATTTAAGTATGAGGTAGATACATACATTTAGGCTTTCTAAGCATGTCTCTAACAAATCAAAGGGCTAGCATTCAGGATAGTTGCAAAGGAACAAAAAATACAGTGAATAAGGTCAACATTTAAGCAGTCTAGGCAAGATAGGATATATGTTATTCCACTAATGGCCTGTAGGTGCAAGCTAAGCAACAAATGAGGGGGTCCCCACTCCCTAGGGATATTTGTCTGGCAGGCAGTGCAGCATGAATTCCCTTAAAAATCTTGGGGACAGTATTTTCCTGGAAGCTGCTTAAATAGAGCAACTTTATCATGTGCCAGGTCCCAAAAGAAAATATCCTTTGCAGATTTAATGAGTAGCGAGTAGTTACCAGTTTTAAAATTTAATACAAAGGTAGCTAGTAAATGCTGCATATGTAAAGTGAATGATTAAAGGAAGAATATTGCTTAGGCACGTTCAAACAGGAGTAGGAAAGGTAGTACAACTACAAGCCGCCAGTACAGGCTGTTAATAGGATGGAATAAGCGACTATAGTACACTCAGTCAAGCTTCTCAGGTGAAGCATGTTCACTTCCAGTCATACCTGGCTGTGAGCCTAAAATAGAGTTTCCCAAGGATTCAGATTAGCTCCTCGTGGGTGGTGCAGTTGTAAAAGCTGTGTCAGCTGTACAAACATTAATCACTTTAAAATGATCACATTCACAGTCGCACCAATCATATGCCTTTAGGAAAGGGTATTAGCCTGCATGGCTGTAAATATTGTAAGACCCAACGGACTGTTTCGACTTGATCCATGTGGGTGGCGTGGTTGCAAATAGCCAATTCAGCTGTAAAATCGCTGAGAACTTTAAGTTGGTCAAATTCACAGTCATATACTTGCAGGAACAATGGTTCGCTTGCAGGACTGTAATTAGAGAAAAAACTCAAGACAGAATGCTCGGTCTCATTCCATGTGGGTGGCGCAGTTTTACAATAGCCGTGTAGACTATAATCTCAATACTAATTAGGAGATGGGCTATATCCAGAGTTGTTGGAAATGTAAATAGCTATGTAGGTGTATGTACAGACAGATATATATATATATATATATATATATATATATATATATATATACATAGTCACAATAAAGCATTTGTAATGAATGTGAAGGGAAACACCAGTGGAAACAGCCCCCCACCCTGTATTATGTAGTGGAACCACCCCCAACCCTATATTATGTAGTGCCAACATAATAATCTGGTCAGAGATGCCTACACCCCTGCGTCTGTAAACACAGGTAGAATGTTAAAATTGGGACCAACTCTGTCCATGTGCTATGTCTGACATTTGAACAGGTACAGGGCAGTTCCGGTCACCAGTCGGACAAGCCTAAACCTGGATCACCACATGAACACCCTGACAATCAAGCAGTGCCAGGACTATAAGCTTTGGAGTTCTGAATATCCTTGGAGTGAGTAAACATGCAGCACGGGTTCAGAGCAGTAGGGAATAGGGAATGTCGCATGTGTAGTATTGCAGTTTTCCCAGCAGGAGAATGGATGCCTGCTGTGTAAGTGAAGCGGTGAGGAGTATGTTAAGGTAGCTATGAACCATGGGTATATATATAAATGAAGCAGAACACCAATAGTGTAGTGGTTAGAGCATCCGCCTAACGTAAAGGCATTCCCGATTCAAGTACGACTATAGCACATATCATTTTCTTGCATAATGAATGCCTCTGTGCTGTAAAGCCAACATTTAAACATGTAAAGGTGAACATGTGTTTCGCATGGGGCCATTAACCAGATTCCTTCAATCAAAGTGGTACTGCCATAATGAATAAGGCACACGTAAGCACAAAGAAGTGGCAGTAAACATATGTAACTCACAATAAGCATATGCGAGTGCGCCTGTGCGGGTGTAAGCAGCTCCCAGCATAGCAAATGTATGCTGTTATGTACAGATGTAACTTATATACATATATATATATATATATATATATATATATATATATATATATATATATATATATATATATATATATATATATATATATATATATTATACGATATCACAACCAGATTTTTGTGGTTGCAAAATTCACATGCTGCAATGAAAATCAGTGTGGAAAACACCGTAAGGTGCTATTTTACGTCCTTACTGATGAAAAATCAGTTTGGCTTACATTCAGGAAATGAAACAATCGTGCAAGTCTTCTTCCTGTTTTGCATGCATTACACATGCACGCTTCAATTGGCAAGACTGCTGTCTTACTGAGGAAAAGAGTAGTTTAACTGGGAGGAAGGAATGTTGAGAAGAAAAACATCGACAACTGTTATTCTAATCCCTTAGAACTGCCCAATAACTTTACATTAAAAATTGTTCCTGTTCCTAAAAGTGATGTAAAGTTTTTGGCCAGTTATAAGGAATTAGAATAACATTTTAAATAGTAATCAGGTCTGCCCTATCATTACTCATAGTTGGCATTTCTTTTGGACAAGGATATCAGTAATTGCCTGTTCATCTTCACTTTGCTATTTGGGGAAACAATCTTGTTCAAGTTTTCATGCAGCCGCTTCCCCCAACAATCAAAATCCTGCAGTGGGTGCATATACACTGGTGAGAGAAACAGCATCTGAAAATGTATTAAATTCACCATCCAAACTGTGATATTAGACACTCGTATGAACTCATATTAGACACACTTAAGAACCCAACCAACAGGACGATATCAGCTATTATAACTCAAGCATGCATCTGCAGTGCACGCAAGACAGGGAGAGGGTTTCTCAAATTGTCCCTGTTCCTAAAAGTAATGTGAACTTTTTGGGTCTTTGTAAGGAAGTAGAATAACAGTTGAAAGTGTTTCATGTACTTGGATTTGTGCATGCATGCACATATTGCTCTGGTTGTGATAATACATAAGTACCATATATATATATATATATATATATATATATATATGTGTGATTGTAGATATACACATGTACATAACTAGGTTATGTTACAGCAATTACGGGTAACATATGTTCAGACTGGGCATATGTTACTGGGAGTTCCAATAAACAAACATTTACCTCCCACACCGCCCAGCTAAGCCGGTCAGACAAACAGACATGCAATAAAGGTAAATACACTGCTGCTTTCCAAACCACCAACAGGAAAGTACCAGTGGGAGAGATCTGCAAGGTCTACACTTTAAACATGGATAACAGGGTCCTTTGCGGGACACCAAAAATTCACCATACAGGTGAACCTGTGATTATCGACGTGAGCAGGATGTAGCTGTACACAGAACAGTAGGTTGTGCAAGTGTAATAACACATGGGTTGACAAAATGTACAACATGTGTCCCGAGATGGGGAGAGTGGGCAGTGTGTAGGGGTGTGTTCATACCCCAGCTGCACTCACAGTAAGTATTTGTCATGAGTGCTGCAGAGGGGTGTCAGGTAGGTGAATCATGGGTATGCAATAATGGTCCTAAATGTGCAGGTGTTGGTTGACAGAGATGTATTAGGCCCACCCAGTGGAAGTAATTAATATTCCTATGTGGGCACTGCTGACGCTCATACCTCCAAAACCTGAAGAGCATATCTACTGGATAGTCCGTAAACCATTGGGGGAACACATAGGGAATATATCAGTGCCCTGTACCCGATTATCATGGACGTCCATGATTACGAATCAGAATCTAACACAGTCCTAACTAAACCCTTCCAGAACTACTGATATTAGGTGGACAGGTGGTGGAATACACATAATGACTAATGACAACATGTATGAGTCATAAACAGCATGTACCTCGACAAATGTGAATGAACACATATTCCATGTGACTGTCAATGTGTCAGGTTAATAGAACCAATCATCTAAATGTGTCCCCGAGGGTGTTATGCAGTGTCCCTGATACAGTGTTCATTCTCCCCCATTCGTATGTGAGGTCTGTTAGTGACGGAAAGTGCATATTCTGCCAACCACCTTAGGTAGATGATAGCATAATAGTTTGGGGTTACCACCTGTTCGCCTTTGTGAGGGACACTCCACTCTGGCCAGTTGTGTCCTGCAAAATAAATGTTACAGCACATGGCCTGTGATTTCTGGAAAAGAGTTCATATATTGTTTGTAGTGGTTGCATAAAATGATTTTGTTGCATCTGAAACACCTAGTTGTTATTGGAAACAGTATTAGCAACTATAATGCTACAAGAATAACCTTAACTAATGCAAACCGGTGAAGTAGTCAATTTTCTACTGGCTGTGGGTATGTGTTGCCTTGCCAAATCTGACATCTCTACATATAGGTCCTATAGGGCTGCCACCTTTCCAAATGGCCAAAGTGGGACCTGCTCCATAGAAATGTCAGACGTACCAGGTCAGAACATACCTACAGCCATGCATAGTACAGAAATATACATATTAGCACAAATCAAAGCTTAGTCTAGCAGCAGTCAAGTTGCTTATGCTACTTCACATAACATATCGAAGTGTCATTTATACAATAACCGTTACATGCAACTATTAAAAAAACGTAGAATATAGTATTGTCCTCTAATCAGGACATTTGCTATGTCTAGATTATTCTCGCATGACACATATGCCTAATGAGGGACTGCCCCATGCAAAGTGGGAAAGGTGTTACTCCTAAAGTCTCACTTTGGCCAATTTAAAAGGTGGAAAACCTACAACAGGTATGTGGTAGCATGACCCGGCAGAAAGATGTGTTTCCCAAAACACATTTACATGTCTGCATTGCAGAGTATCGGTTCCCATGTATCAGCCAGATGGGAGCAGATTGTATGAGGAACACGCATATAATATGATTATGTCACTGGACAGGCCGCCGATTCCATACAGTCGAACGTCTGTCGTCGCATGTGACAAATGCAAGCACCGATGGTGCACGTGCAAGTGAGGGAGCAAGTGAGTGTAAGCATGTTTGTCTACCAGTATGTGAGTATTGCACTGTTAAAGAAATGTGGAGTCTAAACAAGTATAAGGAGCTGTAACCAGAGGTCAGCAGTGCTTAACACCACACAAAGCCACGCACAACCGCTCCCACCTGCTGGAATGTGCCTTACCCACTCCGTATCCAAAGGCCTTGTTCTGTCCGCAAACAAAGAACCGTCCTTTGCAAGTGTTCGTAGCAACACCCTGTGCACACAGCTGATTTGAATTACCAATACACCATGGCATATATACAGACAATAGACAGTACCACACACATACCATACAGCACAGTCATCCAACAGTATAGCAATGTACTGGCAGATATGTCTGGACCACTGGTGTTTGCAGACCTGGCCATCTTGTGTTTAAGTGTGTGAGCATGCCCAATATTACCATTACGCATGTTGTCGACTGACATTACCATCATACCTTCATGTGTTTGAGCATGCCCAGTATGGTCAACTGGATCGCATGTGTCACATGTCCAGGTAGTCAGTACTGTGGTGCTGACCCCTGCGTTGTACACTGACAGGTGGCATGCTGTGTCTGCAGGGTAGCCAACGGTCATGTGGCATTGACTGTTGCTACATTTCTGCACAGTGTGGGGAGACATCCAACTGTATCCACATTCCTACACAGCACCAGGGGTGGCAGACATGACTTTCACATGTGTATGTTGGAAGGGGAGCACAGCTGACAGTTGTACACTTTTGCTACTACTGTACTGGTATGCCAGGTACACCATTTCAGTGTGTGAACCTACCTAATTTGCTGGTTAGAGGCATATCAGTGTACTTCATATCCTAGCTTTAATTACCAGTATATTGGTTTCAGACGTCCTAGCCGTCACAACCTACATCCAACTGCTTGGCCTGCTGTAGTCTCTGTGTGTTTCTGTGGGGGTTGGGGTCAGCCATTGGGCATATCCAGAGGCCATTGTATAGCATTCATCTGTATTGGTCTACACCTGTCCAGCTGTATGAGACTTTTGTGGGCTGTATGGACATACATGATGTTCAGCCCATAACCTGCAGTGGGTTAGGGCACCCTGTGTACTATTGGCTACTATTGTGTCCCCGGTATGTGCTACAGATGTCATGGTGCCACTATGGATGTGTACTGTCTGCTGCCCTAACAGTCGGCCACCAAATTCCCCTGTATGCTCACATCCATACCATAGCTACAGGTAAAAAGACATTCTAATACAACTGCCAATTGGTAGGTTGATTGACTTACCTTGGGGGTGTGCCAGACCTGAGGATGGTGCTGGAGGGCTGCCTATGTCGGATGCACACAGTGCACTTCCTATACATGGCTGAGCACAGGTAGTGTCATGTTTGGCATCCCTTTTACTGTCTGTGCGAGTCAGAGAGGGTGAAATTCCCTGGGTACCTACTGTGTCTGTGCATATGCCATGCATTGCCTGTTTGCCAAGGGCAGGTCATACTGTGCATGCCTACTTTCGCCTACTGGGTCCAGCTCAGGTAGTTCCTTTTCTGAGTCACAGTGTGCCTGTACAGGCCTTGGCATTGGTGGGGGGCTGTGTGGCCCTGCCCCATGCTGTTCCTGCTGCAACTGTTTCTGCAGGATCATATTGTGTAGCATAGCACATACCATAACAATCTGGGTGCATGTAGCAGGTGAATACTGCAAGGCTCCACCGGATGTGTCCAGACACCAGAACTGTGACCTGAGCATCCCAAACACATGCTCAATTATATGTCTTGCCTGTGCGTGTGCCTCATTATGGTTTAGTTGTTCAGGTGTGTGTGCATTGCTGATGGGTGTCATCAGCCATGACTCCAGTGGTTACCCAGCATCCCCCACTAGGTGAATGTAGGGGATGTCCACATTGGCAAAGGTATGGTACAGCTGCATCAGATGCCATATATCGGAATTATCATAGCTTCCAGGGCAGCCAGCACACACATTCAGTATAATGCCCTGGCCATTGCATACGACCTAACTGTTGGAGGGTATGCCCCTGTGGTTAATGTAGGCCCTACCCCACTAACTGGGTGTTGCTTTGATGCATACATGCATGCAGGCTATAGCACACAGTACCCCAGGGAAGTCTGCCATTCTGTGGAGGAGACGCATATTGCTGGTCAACACCACATGTGTGATGAGGACATGTACGTGCTCACTGGCATGTGGTGACATGGCATCTAGGAACTGGTGCAATACTCTGGATGCAGATGCCTGTGGGATCCCCATGATATCCCCAGTTGTGCTTTGGGAGGACCTGTGGCTAGTATACCTAGGCTTACACATACCTTGGTATCCACTGGGATAGGTTTCCCTCGGCCTGTTTGATGTGTCAGGTGTGACCGGCACAGCTCAACAAGCTGCTGTAGGAGGTCTCTGTCCACCCCATAGCACTCCACTATCTCCAGCTCATGTAACCCCTGGTAGGTTACCCTGGGTCTGTAAAGTCTTCTGTCTCCTCACTAAGGGTTGTTCGGCAGCATTCACATCCTCACCACCCTCAGCCTCCTGCACATGTTGGTCTATGTTGCCTGCTGCAGCCTTTCTCATTTGGTTGGATTGTGTTGAGAAATGTCCCCGCATGTATACACCGGTGGTGTAGAGTGAGGAAGAAACCTGTGTGGTATGGTGTTTGGTCACTTTACCATAGTCTTCTGGTCTGGGCTGGGCATGTAATCTGCTGATTGTGCTAATTATCACCTATTTGCACAGCTTGTTCACTTTGACTACTCCACTACTGCTGTTGTCCCTCCCAATTTCACTAGGCAGGTATAGACACACCCCTAGTTTAGGCGTGCTAAGGCAGGAGCAATCCCAAGGCACAGGGCTCCAATGTACGTACAGTATGCCTGACACCCCCCCATGCTTTCACCTATATTCAAGTCCTGCCCCCGGCTATCTATACACATACACTCTTGGGATCTGCATCACACCCTGGAGATAAACAGGATTCACTATTTTCAACCTCATTTGCATAGTATTGTCTTCTAATGCATAGTTATATGACCCATACTGATCCTCCAAAATAATAACCACTGCTTACTGTCGCTTAGATCTGCACACAACTGGTTAAAGGTGCCTTACTATCACCGTATTCGATATCCCTTGTTCTTCCCAGCAACAAAATAACTGGTCTCTACATGACTAGAACCCAGGATACTGCACACCACAGACAATGTGGTTTACACCTAAGCCATGGCAGATGTACATGCATCCGAGGTGATCATGTACAGATCATCCAGCACAGACATTCAATAGTATAGGACATGTATTCCATCATGCAGATTTATGTGTGCTAATGTCCATATATATATATATATATATATATATATATATATATATATATATATATATATACATACACACACATATACATATACACACACATACGTAGATATAGAATTTATATCACAACAGCGGACCACATGACACCAAAGCATTAGACAAGAATGAAAAGGAAACCACATGTGCCACCTGCATTATGTACTGGTGTTACTATCAAGGCAAGTGTGTTTCATTGCGTCACACACGTCAGACTTTATTAAGGATAAGAGTAGAGCTGCTAACATTTACTCACCAGACCTATTGGTGGATGTATGTGTATGTCTTGCCAACCCATTCTCTTGGGCGATCATGAAAGCAACAAAATACATTCAACACATCCTGGAGCTAGCCACTCACAGATACCAACACATAGGTTATGACTGCCAAATACACACACACCTGTCATGCCTTGAAATAGAGCACCTACCTGTCTATTCTATCACACTACAGCATTACGCAGTTATACAACGCGCTACAAAGATTACTGGCTCATAGCACTCCCAGAGGCATACTTCTAGGTGGGTGACATCATCAGCAAAGGCAAAGACACCGATAGGGAATGTATGGAGAATAAGCAGACTAAAAGTATTACTCTGTCCCCAGGCAGCTGGAAACACACAGACACACACTTGGCAGGGCTGGGATTAAAACATAGACCTAACTACCTTATCACACTACAGCATTATACAGTTACAGAACACACTACCGAGATTACTGGATCACAGCACTCCCAGAGGCATACTTCTAGGTGGGTGACATCATTAGCAATGGAAAAGACGCCGCTAGGGATTGTATGGAGAGTGAGCAGTCTAAAAGCATTATTCTGTCCACAGGCAGCTGGAAACACACACACACTTGGCAGGGCTGGGATTAGAACATAGACCTAACTACCTTATCACACGACAGCATTACGCAGTTACAGAACATGCTACCAAGATTACTGGAGCACAGCACTCCCAGAGGCATACTTCTAGGTGGGTGACATCATTAGCAATGGAAAAGATGCCAATAGGGATTGTATGGAGAGTGAGCAGTCTAAAAGCATTATTCTGTTCACAGGCAGTTGGAAACACACACACACACGCACACTTGGCAGGGCTGGGATTAGAACATAGACCTAACTACCTTATCACACTACAGCATTACGCAGTTATAGAACTCACTACTGAGATTACTGGATCACAGCACTCCCAGAGGCATACTTCTAGTTGGGTGACATCATTAGCAATGGAAAAGATGCCGATAGGGATTGTATGGAGGGTGAGCAGTCTAAAAGCAGCACTCTGTCCCCAGGCAGCTGGGAACACACACACACACACTTGGCAGGGCTGGGATTAGAACATACACCTAACTACTTTATTACACTACAGCATTACGCAGTTACAGAATGCTCTACCGAGATTACTGGATCACAGCACTCCCAGAGGCATACTTCTAGGTGGGTGACATCATTAGCAATGGAAAAGATGCCCATAGGGATTGTATGGAGAGTGAGCAGTCTAAAAGCATTACTCTGTCCACAGGCAGCTGGAAACACACACACACACTTGGCAGGACTGGAATTAGAACATAGACCTAACTACCTTATCACACTACAGCATTACGTAGTTATAGAATGCGCTACCGGGGCTAATGAATCACAACACTCCCAGAGGCATACTTCTAGCTGGGTGACATCATTAGCAATGGAAAAGACGCTGAAAGGGATTGTATGGAGAGTGAGCAGTCTAAAAGCAGTACTCTGTCCCCAGGCAGTTGGAAACACACACACACTTGGCTGGGCTGGGATTAGAATATTGACCTAACAACCTTATCACACTACAGCATTACGCAGTTACAGAACACGCTACCGAGATTACTGCATCACAGCACTCCCAGAGGCATACTTCTAGGTGGGTGACATCATTAGCATTGGAAAAGACACCGATAGGTATTGTATGGAGTGTGAGCAATCTAAAAGCATCTTACTGTCCCAAGGCATACAGAGACAAACACACGCCAGTGGTGTGAGCAGGACAACTGCCTATCTACAGACCACTATTACGAAACTACATAGATACGAGACGTGCCACAGGCACTTCACCTTTCAAGACAGTCAATATGACCTTCTAGGAATTTCGGACATCGCCATGGATTCTGGCAGTTACGGTGCACATACCTGTGAACCAGTGTGTTCAATGTAGGAATCCATCCTGAAGTGGGGTATGGCTATCTGTTGCCTGGATGACCAAGTATCACTATACAGAATTACAATGGTCATGCCCATACACATAGAGGCACATAACTGACACAAGGTGTCACTGGGCATGCTCACACACTTAGTAGTACACGTCCATTTGGAATGCACTATGTGTCCATCTACACAATGGCGTACTGGGCATGCTCACACACTTAGTAGCGAAGGGCTGCCTTGTATGCACTCTGATTCTAAACAAGGAAGGGTACAGTGTGTCGATAGTCATCATTGTTAGCATGAATGCTGCACTACATATATCTGACACCGGTCTTCTACACAACGTCTGCTGCTGTCCATCACCTTAGCTGTACCAATCTAAACCTGGCACACTAATACCACCCGTGGTGATGTCCTGCCAGGAGTGGCTACTTCGCACATATAGTACCATTCATAGATGAATATCCTGCGACCAGGTAAACACCCTGACACCTACAGGACAACTGTGTTGTATGTGTATGCTAAACAGTGCTAGATGTGTAGTGTTTGTAATCACAGCTGCCAATATAGATCCAACAATGGGGAATATTGACATCTGTGCAGTGAGGAACACCTGGCATAAGGCTCAGTTGTGCAAAATAGCACTACCACCGTATACCTCAGATACAGACATGTGGGCCATAACACCGTTATGGACCGTTCCAGGTGGTAGTGTCTCCACGTACATGAAGGCCACTCACATGTACTGACCAGTGCATTCTCAAAAGCCATCACAGATATGTCAGGTGCAGATCACAATGTCAAATTCTGCATGTAGCCCTCAGACATCACCATGTCCTTGGAAGGGCAACACACATCCATACATTAGTACAATACCATGTTACTCATGACCAGTGGATTGCACTTAGCTCTACAGCAACTGTGCAGACTACCCATGTACTGACAGGGTTCCATCATGTGTTATGCAATGCAATGATACCAATGTTCATAACCAGGTCGGCTGTACACATAACAGGGGCCCTGGGTCATATACAGCTGTAACAGATAACTGTTGCTGTACACCGGTAAACACACTCATGTTTGGATATGACATATGTGTACCTGCCGTGGATATGTACATGCCCCTCACACACACAACACATATGTACATATCATAGCTTTTGCTGTCCATCGTGCAGACAAGTGGCTACAGCAATTATACGCATGCACATGGAAGGTAGGTCCATGGCTGTTGAATGCTAACAGTACATAAGGTGTGATAGCAATGTTGACTGAGTTAACATTCCCTCTGCACTGGTTACCCATGACAACTGTCATATCATACAACAGTCCATGTGTCATGTATGTCATCACACATGTCCACCTATTGCAATGCATACAAACATGGCTACATGACAGGAAGGTAGGACGTACACACATGTACATGTAGTGGTATGCATTCAGCTACCATGCATGTCCAGTAGCTGATGTTTGCAGTTCATCTGTGTCTTACTACAACATGCAGTTGCAATTCAGCCCCATCATTGGCACCTGTATATGGTGAAATACTGTAAGATGTACATCAGGTATGGATGGATGTGTGTACATAAAGTGTTGGGCCAACTTTGCAGATGGATGTTTGCTGAAGACAGCTCGCAGGTGTGTCACAAGTCATCCTACCATAACATGTGCAAACACTAAGCTATGTTTCTGTTAATTGAAGGTGAAGACATACAACCTACACAGCGATCAGGGTGTCACTGACTACAAATCACTTGACACCTGTAACACTTAAGTCCTTCTGTGTGCATATAGCAGCACAATTGCCGAAGGTAGCATCAGTACATATTGTAATGGGGGCAATACTGCTGCATGTCTGTCAGACGTATCATAAGATAGCAGGTATTTGGTTCACAGTACTGCCATGTGTGTTTGCTTGTGTGTCCATATATGCCACGTATGGTGGGGAATACATCCCAATTGTTACACACCCTTGTACACTGTTGTAGAGATCTGTACATACTGCAGTGTAGAAAGCAAGACATTGGCAGGGGTGGTGTGTGTATCACACACATGTTAGCTGTCTGTATGTGCATGACATAGGTGAATTAAATTGTGGACTCCACAGTGTGTGTATGTATGTATGGCTGTCTGGTGCATGGAATGAGGATGTATGCTACCATAGCGAACAGATAGGACCCCTAACCCCTCCAGTTAATGCAATCTACTACCCTGTTGATGCCGTCGGTCATAGGCATTACTGACTACCTATACATGTTCATTATCTGTGTCATGTCACATGGGTGCATAGTACTGTCATGGTGATTACCACATAGACAGGGGTCCTCACCTCAACACTATCAAGTGTGTGTGTTATAGTGTCGTTGACCCTGTGAGTGTGGGCATGTTACTGTGTCTGAATATCTGTGTGTGTGTGTGTGTGTGTGTGTGTGTGTGTGTGTGTGTGTGTGTGTGTGTGTGTGTAGTTGTGTGTTCTCATCCTGTAATGTGAATGTGTATTACTGCTACACAGTGAGGCCTCATACTATCAACTGGCCTCTACCCTTGACATCAGCTAGACCACTGTGTAAACCCCCCGCACCATGTAACTGTACCTGTGATGTCACCCGGTATGGATGTCACATCTCTAGCCACTGTAGCTTAGTACACAGCTCACATGCTCCTGGATGAGTAGATGTGTAGACATCTTCGGAATGTCAGCCTTTCTAACAGTGAGGTTGAGGCTACGTATACCATGCTGGTATTGCCATACATGCCTGTGAGTACTCCACATTTACACATGGGAAACTGCAAACACTGGTACTTAATGGCACATGCAATTAGACCTTAAGGAGGGAAGCAGGGCATCATTACCAACATGCTGTTACTGTTGTTACCAAGACACATACTGTGAACATAAAACAATGCATTCTAAACCTGTACTACATGGTATGTCTGCTGCGTGTCAACAGTACACAACAATTGTAATATACACTTATCTCAGACCATATGAGCATGTCCCTGCACCGATGGTGTGGATGACAGGGATGCGGCACAGGCATCATCATATACACAGGATGATAATGTTTGCAGGGGCCTAAGCTGCATCAGTGGATGACATCATGTGTGTGGGTTAGGGCCTGTGATCTAATTGGCCATGTGTGGTTGTTATGCATGTGAGTTTTGCGGTGCCCTACAGATGTTTTTGGTGTGTGCGTGTATGTGTTCACACAGTTCTGCCATGTGTCCGGCCTACACAGGGATATTATTGACAGCTCCAGATTGTACAGACCAGGATTTATAGCTCACTGTATCCAGCCACGTGACCTGTGCCTGCCAGGGGTTGCACGGGCACTACCAGACAGAGGTACAGATTGGGTACTGTCCGATGACACATGTCTACTCGACTCGATCCATGTCCCTGCTGGGACCATCCAGGGCCATCTCCACGTGGCCTGCTGTGTCCTGGTGTGGACAGTGCAGCACTAGCTGCACTGCTGCTGCTACTGGCACTATGGGACTGGGCATGTGAGGTAGCTCGTTCACGTAGACCTGCACCAGGTGGTGTAGCTGGCCTACATCCAAGTGGCCTACACCACACTCCTACCAGATGTTCCAGCACAGACAGCTCACGCTCGTGGATTGTCATGCCATGGTCAAGCGTTCCAACCATGTCACCTAATCGTCTGTCCAAAACTTCAGCTATATGCTGTTGAGCATTTACCAATGCCTGGATGTTGTCATTTAAAGAACGGATAGCAGCCCTCTGAAGCCTCTGCCCTTCTCTGTTCTGCCATTCAGCATGTGCCTGTGCCACCATTACAGTCTGACACATGCGTCTGGTGACACCAGCTGCTGCGCTCTGTCCTGCAGGTGCATGTTGGCCAGAGGTCCTCCTATGAGCAGCACTTGCCACATGCCTGTGTGGCACATATGCAGTCATTTGACTGACACCATGGTGTGAATACACACCTTCTGTAGCCACCACATGTTTCTGTTCCAAGCTAACACACACTAACTGTCCTTTTTCTATGGCCACTGGTGATGGGGTGTGTGTTGGCATGAGAACTGTGTGCGGGGAAGAGGGGGATATAGGTGGAATGGCAACCAATGGCACAGATTCAGCCCCTGACAACCCTGCATGTACCTCAAGCATATGTTCATCATCACTGCTAGAGTCTATGGGGACACTAACATCAGATGGACCGCAGGAGGGTAACACACCTACATCACCTGTGAAGGCAAACAAAGACTCTACATTACAATAGAGACACACAGACACACAGACACACAGACACACACACACACACACACACACACACACACACACACACACACACACACACCATGTGTGTGATTTGACAGAAAGCATGCAACATGCATGTAATACAGCAGACGGCATGCAGCTCAGACATAAATAGTGGTAGTTATCATACATCCCTGGGTTGCACACAACAGCAAGCATGTGTCATAGCAGAAGCCACGCATTTCACACAATCATGGTAGTAAGCATGCATCCCTGTGATACACCATGTGGACCAGCACAGGTTAACAGTACACATGACTGATGTGAGGCATATGTCCTTGACATTAACATGCAGTATGACATGTAATATGCTGACATGTGCATTGACATGCATACATATCTGACACAATGGTGTCCTGACACATGTACAGCGGTGTAATGGTGTCACATTGCAGTGTTGTCTGTACACCCTACAGAGAGAATGCACTTTTAGCAGATGTGCATTACCATTGAAGGGTATTATGAGGCATCTATATTGCTATACAGTGTGAAGTACAGACACAGTACCATTGCATGGAATCATGAGGCGTCTCAATTGCTATACAGTGTGGAATACACACACAGTGCATAGCCATGACTGTGTGCATACACAATACATAAATACTGTGGATTGTGACCCACGTCGCTGAGGTGTATACACACTAAACCATCATGTGTCATGTGTGACAGGTCACAGTAAGACATACAGATGACACCCCTGCACAACTGCTAACATTTCTTAGCTGCCTGGCAGCCATGTCCACACATGGCAGACTTGTCAATCCACGATGTCCCACATGACATTTATGTACCACACACACGAGGTGCACAGCTGACAGTGATGTCCAACAGCAGCAAGGGAAATGTACGGTATCTTTAGCCTGATGTGGTGTCTGTGTATGTATGTGGATGCTGTACAGGTGACTACTGTCATGCTGTGACACAGTCCACGATGTTCAACGCATCTTATGTGGTCGAATTAAGTGACACCTCCACAAGCTGTGCACCGGCTTTTAGGATGTCCAGTGTTCCACACCTACTGTATAACCATTCAACAAAGGCTGTAGTTGGACCATGTGTAGACAATGTACAACAGGGGGTACACACATACACATCACATCTACTGTATGCTGCTACATGTCTCTGGCCATCCTCCATGGCCATGTGTGAACATGTGTTGGCCAAATGTTTGTGATGGTCGTCTATCTCACATGTCTGTGTTGTCCCATATGACATACACCCATAGATGTCAGATACTCCACTGTCCACAGGGTTATGCAGACAAAGGGTTGTATGTTTGGTATGTGGGGTATGTTTTATGGGATAGTGAGACACTGTTGCAGCTGGACCACTACATGTCATGGACACGTCAGATGGCATATCACAATGTGTGCACTCATTGCAGGGGCATATTACACAATGGTGAATCCTGTGGGCTGCCCATACTCCAGCTCACTGTGTAGTACTGTTTACGTACCCCACATGTGTTGTTCTGATGTATAGTACATATTCCTACATTGAACAACACCTCCACCGTTGTATACACAGCTGTCCACACAACTAGCAATGACAGTTTCTGTGGTTTCATGTCAGTGTTTCATTTAGTTTGTATGTATTGCACATGGGTAGCCAGTGTGATTGATTAAAGATGCGACCTGTATATCGTGACTGGACCATACATTATGTGTACATGTGTTAACTGGCCACATGACAAATAAATCTGTGCATTAACTTGCCTGATACTGATAACTGTCTCACGTGTAATGGCCTGCTGTCTCTGCGGCATGCCAGAGGTACCTATATAGGGGTGACACAGCAGTATATTCATTATCCATGACTGTATGACAACTACAAGGTGCAATGTGCATGTTAACACATTCGCCAGTACAATAGGATATACTATAGAGTATGCACATGTGCACATACACAGGGTAGCATACTATAGTATGCAGCATGTGTGTAAACATACCTTGCATATGATGTTACATTGCATATTGTACAATGACACATGCAACTAAATGGGATATAATAGTTATATGTGTAGTAGTGACTTACCAGGCAACTCCAGGCTTGGTCGTTGGGAGACACCCACCTCCATGATGGCAGATAGAGTTTGTGGATGCTGTTCTGATGGCGTCCCCAGGCTGGCCAGTATCTCCTTGGTACATGTGAGTGGGGGCTGGGTTGGTGGCCCACCACCTGTACCATCTTGTTCCCTGCTGATTGCATTTGCACGCTGTTTCGCATGTCTGATCAGGTCCGTGCAGTGTCTGCGCACCTGCTGGTAGGTGTGGTTGTGGTCACCCACATCATTAACCCTCCTGCGAAGTTCCTGCCACAGGTCATCACGCTGCTGGGCATGCTATGGCACATGGCTGAACAATACCTCATAGTTATCCTGGAGGTAAGGTATGAGGGCCTCATCCTCCAAGCAGCTATATGCTGGCAGTCTTGATCATGGCATATCTGGAAGACATAATGATGGAGACAGGTCACAGTATCTCAGAGATGCACAGAGATACAGCTGCACATACATCTGTACTACATTTAGTACATGTGAACAGTTGTCTTTGCAAATCTTCATGACACTGACACCACTGACATGTTTGTGTCACACACATGTAACACCCGATGGGGACTGGATATTATCACCATATATGTGTGTCACCTCATTGCATTGCTCATACTCCATGTGAATGCTGCGTTGATGTGGGCATGTCTGTTTGCCTGTACTGGTGTTCTTACCTATCAACACATACCTGGATGTGTCCACATTAATGCTGTTGACCTTGATGCTGTGTATATCTCACATATCAACACATACATTGCCTTAATGGACATGACCTGTGACAATGCAGACATGTGCACAGAAACCTTTACATGCTTGTGTTTTGCTATATACATCTACACGGCACTGTACAGCAGTTCAACATCCTGCCACATATCACCTGTGTTGCACATGTGATACACATGGGACAATGGCTAGCTGGATGGTATTTTCAGGGATGGTTATCAACTATAGCATGTACGGACAAGGTCATGTACTAGTGTGTATGCCCTGGGCCATGTATGAGCATAGGATGTAAGGTTTTCTAGCTGTATCTGACAGCCATGTTCCTACCGCCAGGTGAATCAGTGCCACATAACTGATCCAGACAGTTAATGATACATCTACCATGTGGTCATCACACCATGTCTGACAGAGATAACATGTGCAGCTTTGCTGGACAGGGTTGCATAGTATGGCAGGAGTATGTAACGCGTATGGCACAGGGATCTGTCCAGCATGTGGCGATCCTTGTACTAGGAAGGTGGCTGTCCATGACGTATGTTTTTCAGATCAGGGTATGTACGTGTAGCATGTCCAACATCACAGTGTTGGACATGTCTTTATGCATGCTGCATAGTGAAGATGAGGATTGTGAAGGCTGGTGTTGCCCATCCAAGCATGGCCAATACTCCTTAAAGGTAATATGTGATCCGATATTGGTCACTTGAGTGATGAGTATGGCCGTACAATGATCTCCATGCTCATGGATGGCACCCTGTCATGAATAGGGTTGCCTCTTATGACCATCTAATATGCCTGGTGACATCACTAGCGCAGGGAGGTAAACTGCACAGCACCATCCCTTACACACAGTGTCCATTATGTTGACTACTGCCTAGGTGGTAGTTCATGGGTACAGGGTTATTAACCTAGCGGTGACAATGCAATATGCAGCTGTCAGATTGTGCACATATGTCACGCACCTCACCCACAAAGCCCATTCTGTATGTTGTCCACAACACTGAGTCAGCCATTGCTCCTAGGTCATGGCCATTCCCATACTTACATACGCAGATGCCTCCCATTTGTCTGTGTGGTATGGGCTACAATGAGGGGGGAGTACAAAACATTACCCTGTTTTACTTTAGCCGTCACTGGTATGATATGCACATGTTACTCAGACACCTTTTGTAGTGTTGGTTCAGTCAACAGGCCACTGGCAGAACAGTCCTGTGACATACAAAGGTATATCTAGTATACTGAGTGTAGGTGGAACACAGTATGGGTGATGATGTCCTATGACCTGTCACAGGTATGATATGCAGTGTAAAATCATCCGTACTGTCATCTACATCTGTACTGCTAACAACATATACATTGATTAAGGTTCATGGACTTTCAGACCATACTCAGCAGGGTAATATTGCAGTGCCTCCCATTATGAGTGGTGTCTCCACTTTGTGGGTTGTGATAACTGTTGGTGTGCACCATTCAGTGTTTTCACAGACTGACATGAACCTATATTTTACATGATGTGTATGCATAGAGCAAACTGTTTTGCCATATGTGTATGATACAACCAGGGATGTGGACAGGTCGCATGCAGCCTGAGTGCACCTTGTACTATCATAGTTATGCTTACAGGGGCTCTTTAGTGTTCATGGATATGTGATTGTGTACCTGTTGGGGGGCATTGAGTTTATGTTATCCAACACCCTATCTGTATTGCTTATTCATGCTCAGCACTTGTTCAGAACATGTAAGCACTTCATGAGCTACTAATTACTATAGCACTCAATCCTACTCATTTCCTACAGGTAAACACTGTTTGTACTTACATTTCCAGCTTGCTTAGAGTAAAACAGCTGTTGTACATACTTACCTCACATATCTAGTGAGAAATGGTTGAATATTCAGGCATGTCCAAGTGTCAATTCCCAGTGTTATCGCCTGTCTATATGATGAATAAGGGCATCATGAGGCAATATAGCAATTGTCTCATGTACACAGTCAATGCTCACCTCCTAACATATGACACTACAACCTGTGGAATATGCACATATGTAGCTATGCTGGAGGTAATGCTCTCTCCATCTCAGACTGAATCTGACAATCATGTGGGGATGTTAAACGTTTGCACCACACCACACTCATCACATAGTCTCACTAGATCTCCACCACCACAGGCCACACATAGTAAGACTACAACATTTGCGGAGCCTCTCAATACTACTCTGTGTAGACAACAGAGGACTCCGAAGCAGAAATGCAGGCAGCCCCCATCACCAAACACAGCACCAATTACTTATAGCCCACAGACTCATGTGTGCCCATCAACTACAGCCAATGAGGTGATATAACATACCCAACTCACTAGTCATAGGTGACTCTGTAGGTGGTCACACTGATGTCCCACATAGCAGGCTACACAAGGTGATAGTCACTTTCATATGGCTGTCGGGTAGCAGGATCCGCAACATAACCTATGCACTCAGGTCACTCCTCAACGGGTACAGTATGACTGTCATTCTCCATGTTAGTGTGAATGCCCTGAGATGTAACTTCCTGGACTACATGTACAGAGACATGCAATAGCTCTCCGATCTTGTAGCCCAGGCAGGTATCGCCATAGCCCTGAGAAGCATTCTGCATTTGTCGAGACTGATAACGCAGTACAATGACTGAATTTTTCACTTCAACAGTTGGCTATGCTTCTGGTGTCATTCCAAGGGTATCCAGTATCTGTCTGCTTTGAATGACATGGTCGACAGAACACGATGCTTTGGCACAGATGACCTGCACCTGTCGGCCCTGGGATTATGGATAACATCTAAGGCTCTTGCTGCTCCTATAGTGCCTGTTTTAGACATGGTTCAAAAAACATTCACCATCAGAACAGGAACAGGCAAGCAAAACCTGAGGGTAATGTTACTCAATGCTTGACATCTTCATCTCAAATGCAATCACTCGAGGTACTCCTTATAATGGACCACTTCTATATCTCTGCAGTGACTGGGACCTGCTTCTAGGCTCCTGAGAGCACTCCTGCACTAACAGGCTATTACTCAGACCACACCTTTCAGTCATGTAACCAGGACCGGAACACCCACGGCAGAGGTGTGTCCATATTTCACAAGGATGTACACACCTCCAGGCTGGTTGCTTAGCACAATGCATCAGAGGTAATCCAAGTGCAACTAACTGTGGCCATAACTGCTATACAAATTGTAGCTTGCTACAGATTACACACCATCCCCCACGGTTGACAGCCCTCACTTCTTGGTGTACTGGAAAGTAGGGCTCTAACAGGAACTACTGATGTGAGACTGACACTACCCCAGACTTAACTGGGATACCTACTCATGTACTGACACATTAGGCCAATGCTTTTTGGGATTCATAACCTCCAATCAGCTAGATCAACCTATCCACACTACCACCAGGGCCAATAATATCCTAGACCTGGACATTACCAACATGTGTGACTGGTGTTCCACACCTGGGGTTATCCCCTCGTTGGTCAGATCCGAACGTATGCTAATTACCCTTGTTATCCACATCCCGGCACCACACCCTTCATGGAAAACACAGTACAATATTTCTACAAAGCCAACTTCAGGTTTCTTATGACAGAAGTAGTAAACATCATGACACCCGTGTAGATGGACAATATAGTTACAAACGCTGAATCATACACAACTGCACTTCATTAGCACTTACACAACTGCATGGATCATGCTATCCCAAACAGAGCTATGATGGTACCCACCAGATAACGAACGCCACTCTGGGGGTCCACTGCCATGGACATAATGTACAACAGAAGGAGGAGATGGTTGCAAAGTAGAGTACGATCCCATGGGTGGGGCAGCTCCCTGGTCAGCCTCAGTAGAAATCTGAGATCCCTTATCATACCCTCCAAAGCTAGCTACTTAAACATTACTGCGACTCATACCAAGGACTACCACAAATTGTTATGGAGGTATGTCACTACTCTCGATGGCGATACCCACATCTGCTCTGACATACAGCGGTTAGGCATGAACATTACAGAACTGACTGATATTGGCAACATCCTGGCAGATAGGTTCAGTGCTAACTTTACACCCCACTCACACCCTAAAGGGCCCACATCTATACAGAAACAATGCAGAGTCCCTGCAGTCACAACTACACAGTTCAAAGCTGCACTCTCTAAAGCCTGGAACACAGACTCCATGTGACCATCCAACATCCCAGGCTGCAATTTACACAAACCTCAAAATGACATGGCTCCCCACTTGGGCACCAAATTCACTAATAGCCTTGTATCAGGCATTGTGGCCCCTGAATGCCGCACAGCAACAGTTATCACACTCCACAAAGGTGATGCCACAATGGACCAGAGGAACTATTGCCCTATACGCCTGACTAGACTGTTCTGCAAGGCTATGGAGCACATCATCATGGAAGTCATTAACAGAGACAATGGTGGCTGCCAAACCTTTGATACCACCCAGTTTGGATTTGGTAGGGATAGACCATGACTCCTACACCTAGTGGAGTCCTTTGAGACAGTTACCAAGGTAGTAGATGAGGGTAAGGAGGTCCACACAGCCTACCTTGTCCTCTCATTGGCTTTCAACACTGTTCCCCATTCTGGTATTGTCAACATACACATCCACCTGCACATCAACCCCTATGTCACGAGATGTTATGCAAAGTGGCTCACGGACAGGACCCACACAGTGAGGGTAGCATACCCTAGTTCCTACTGTAATTCAGTTACAATTGGTGTACCCCAGTCCTCGGTCATAGGGCCCCTCATGTTCAGTATATACTTCTCTGAGGCACAGGCTAGCACAGAAGGACTTTCCCTGAATAGGTTTGCAGACGACTGCAAACTAGCAGCCATGATTAATTCACCAGCTGATACAGACACCCTCCATAATGGTGTCACTGTGATGGATACCTGGTGTCGATAACATGGCCTCAAGCTGCATGCCACAAGGTGCATAAACATCCCCTTTGGATTACACCAATCACCCACTGACTATCACATAGGTGGTAGTCCCCTACATACATAATACATTATAAAGGATCTTAGAACACAAGTATATAGCACCCACTCCTTTGATAACCATATTGCCAAGGTGGCGTGGATATCCTTCTATGTGGCCACCCTAATCTGTAATGGGTTTGTAGCCGGAACAAAGGCAGCCATTGTACCTCTCTACTCCTGACTTATGAAACACGTTCAAGGGTACAACACACCATTTGGGGTGTACCTTATGAAATAACAGCAACAGCTTTGAATATCCCAACATTAAAACACCAAAAGGATTACTGACCTCCGAAGGATGATGTACGCAGCACAACTACAGAAACCCCAACTGTACTCATTTGCATACTGCATACTCAGAAGTGATCTCTGTTGAATATACAAGGCCCATGTCCACAACAATATTGATGGATATGCTCCACATAAGCAACATAAGCAAAAGCCACTGAGAGCAACATGCTCTAGGATATGTACCCAAATGCAATGATGGCTAGGACGTGCTGGAGGGATACATTCCTGAACCGGACACTTACCATGCTTTGGAACATGATTCCTATGTACATCAGGCAGGGACCCTCACTAGCACTCTTCAAGAGATACCTCGATGGGTGGATGGGGAACAGACATGTACGCCAGGGATCACTGCAGTGGCTGTACTGTACACAGGTGCAGGAAACAAATGGCTCTGCTGTTCACAGGCACATGACACTAACCTAGGGAGGTGCCAGAAGTGAAAACACTGTAGTTGGGCTTACGAATGGACTTGGCCAGACAGCATAGTCCCTAACTATGAACCTATGAAGCTATTACATGTCCTTTGTGCATGGATAATTGAGTAGCTCTTCCATTTCAATTAGCTATCATGCTGTTACACTGTCTGGTGAGTACAAGCCATATGTCTCCTGTTATTGTGTATTGTACATGCCAATAAACATAACTGATGTTTGCATAATATAACAGTAATGCTATGTAAAATATTTGACATATCTACCTACAGTACTGTACATTTCACATTTTTGCAACAATATCCCATAATGCAAAGCATAATTGCACAGCAGGACCACCTTAGACATGTTATTCTCAGTTATACGCCCATACATATGCCTACTGTTACAGTATATCGACATATACTATCCCCTGTTATGGCACACACTTGTTGGACAAACCCTGCCACTGACAGTGGCTGGAGTGGAATTGTTGTATTTAAAGCCCTTATGTAGCATCCCTTCTGGTGTATGAGGTGTTTGCCTTGTGGCCCACAGCAGTACACACAATTTCTACAAGCATTACTATGCTCAACAAGACATCACTACATAATACCTTTTCCCACTGTATGCATTGTGTACACTTTCATTAATACAGAACAGGCACTACATACACTAACATACTGAGTGTTCTACATGCCTTCTTAGTGGCCCCAGTGTATGAAAATATCTGTCTTACTCCTTTCCTGTTTCAACGGTTTTATGATATGTGCATACGGTTTGAATGTATGGCAAGCCATCCTTTTATACGTAGATACCAGTAACATGTGGTATCCTGTCACCAATTGGTGTTCCAGAGTAGATGATTACATGCACATCAGCTGTGCAGCTACTCCATTAGCCAATTACATGGCAACAGTGGGGTATAATTGAATACTGCACTTGGGCGTTGTCCTTTTGCCCTACCTTTGAGGGAGACGGCCTGGATGTGTTTTTTAGGATGAATTACAACTGCTATATGGAGAGACACAGATATTTTGACTTCATGTCCCCCGTGGATTGTGTGTGATGGCTAGAGGATGTAGTTTTACATGTGAGTGTAGCTGTTATCTCAACCGCCTGATACGAGACTATTGCAAACAAAACCTGTAACATCGGCGTCTGTTCCATTGTCCTGTAATTAAGAAATGTTATATGTTGTATATATTTTTAATTAATAATCTAGTACATAAGGCCTACATATAAAGACCATAATCCAAAACTTCATAAACATTCAATACCAAAAATATATAAATGTACATTCACACATAAAAAACATATTAAATATATATATATATATATTGTTGTATTTTATAGCGTAGTATTCAATATTAAAAGTGTGTCCACATATAAAAAGCACACGTATATATGTAAAAAATGTAAAAAAACCTCTATGTAGCATAAAACTTCACTCCATAATATTAAAACATTTATTTTCTCTTGGGATTTTGTGCCAATAACTTTGGGGCTGGCTTAATAGAGATATGGTCGTTCATTCCCAGGTGAGTACAGGAATCTAGTCTTATTTGCCATATCATTTCCCGAAATTCAAGGAATGTTTCCCAATCACTACCCCTGTCCTTCTGTTTGACCTCTTCCAATACCCAAAACTTAATGTTCATATTTGTGCATTTTAAAGTATGCCTGTAGAGGGCATTGTTCTCGTTCTTTTTATTGATGTCCCTAACATGTTCATAAATACGATTTCTCAGGTTCCTTTCGGTTTTCCCCACGTAGTATGTCCCACATATCCTACAATATGCCATATATATACAGCTCCCTAAGTATAACAACTAGAGTAAGTATGACTACTCAATTTGAACCCAGTATTGAGAATGCTAAGTTCCTTTTCACCCGCTATAAATGGGCATTGGGCATATAACAATATATAACATGTCTTAATTACAGGACAACAAGAATGTAATATATATATTTAACTTATGTGTGAGAGAAGTTATTTTCAGGTTTATTATTAACACATGCCTTACGATATGCTTTATCCTATAACACATTCAATAATATACGTTATGTTAGTTGGTAGTTTATTTATTTATTTGTTTATTATATGTTTATTATTTATGGTAACTGTGGTTTATTCTTGGCAGTGATGTCATTCATTAGGCATTTGAGCACCAATGAGAGCCAATGAAAAAGAATGGAAGGTTATTTAAATATGGAATTGTATTTGTAAAACAGATGATTCTGATGAAGTCTCAGTGTATGAGATGAAAGCGCGCTAAATCTGTTTTGTGACATTTTGGGTTTGTGGAATTTTATTAAATTAATTTATCATTCGTCTAGTGTGCTCATTCATTGATAGTATTCAGTGTAGGACAGCCTTCATTGTTACCAGACAGTGTTTTGCATTTCAGTGTTAAATGTCCCGTAACATCGTGATAATAGTACTCGCAGTTCTAGTGTTCCGGGACTGTGGTCTTTAGGTCTTTAAGCCTCGTGATTACGCGTGTCGGTATGTAAAGCATTCGGTAGTTGGCAGTATCCTATTTATTTGTAACTCCATGGTTGTGTACATGTTGTTAACGTATCTATATATTTGCTACTAAACCAGCACAGCTCCTGATGCCAAACAGCAGGACTAAACGCCTCCCAAACACACGTATGCTTGTTCTGGAAGTCAAATGCAAAAACAACAAGCTGCTACTAAGCCAACACTGTTCCTAATTCCAAGCAGCAGAACTAAACACCTCCAATAAGCACAGTCAGAGAGGTGAAACTCATCAAAGATGAACTCAGCCAGATAGCCAAACTCACTGAAGCAGGTCTTTTTAAATTCCAAAGGGATAAGCAAACAAGATGCCAATAAATGAACAAATTAAATTTTATTAAGCACCACGATACTGCTTTTCATCGGTGCCCTGCACCAACTTCTACAGACTTTGAAAAATAACCTATTTATATATTTGCTGATATATGTATATCCGTATATATCGACATATATCTCTCTCTCACCCTTTCTATCTCTATATTATATATATATTATATATATATATATATATATATATATATATATATATATATATATATATATATATATATACATATATATATATATAGAGAGAGAGAGAGAGCGAACACACCTTTCGTTGGTACATGGCGGTGTATACTATTTCTGGAACTCCGCCCTTTTGTGTTTTAACCTGTCACAATACACACCTGCCATTGGTACATCTCAGGTAGCTTAGTGGTAGGTGATTGTGTACATGGTTGCGTGCTCTACTCCTGGCAGTGGTTGTTTTACCTCTCAGAGCAGGCACTATTAGTACAAGGGTGAATAATGCAGATTTCACCTGTTCTGGCCATCTTTGACCGTGATCTGTGCAATATTCAGCAAAGCTTAGACCTGTTTTGAGCATATCCGTGTAGTCATGTTTAAACAACACTTACCATAACTTGCCAGTGCATAAACCCGCTAACATGTGCTTAAACGTGCTCTAATGACCTGCATCCGACATCCATTATTCGTGCCATCGGAATTACGTAACAGCCCTTGCAGGTGGTGGAACCGGGAACATGCACGACACAGTCAGTGGCTTTACCACTTAGGCATCTGAGATATGTACAAGTGTTATGGTGTTTTGTATGTGGACTGTACTATAGCTGTTCCTCCATACTGCAAACAAATGTGTAACTCAGTTAGTTTACATATGGGTGATACCTATTAATGGTATGTCCAAGTGATATTTAATGGATGTGCTCCAGCTATGGGAATCCATGTCACAGTGAGCCACACACTGTAATGTGCTACACCTTGCCACAACCATATCTGGAGAATACTGGGGTGACTGATACCTGTCATGGGTACTCCCCATGCTTTGGAACTACATCCCTGATTACATTATATGGAGCCCCTCATTAACACACCAGGAATCCTTGCAGAGTGGGTGAGGAACAGGGATCCTGCAATTGGCTTTGCTCCACAGAGGGACAGTTAGTTAATCAATGGGGTGGCGACAGCAGACACATTTTGCCTAGGCTGATGAATGGCCTCTGACAATCAGGCATGTACCTACCGATGTACCTAGAAACCTATACATACAGTATCAACACATGCTGTTAGCTTTGTTTACTGTTCAGGTGTTGACTTACCTTGGTCCAATAGCTGTTGTGTGTGCAATAGTTGAGGGCTGCCTATGTAGGATTCACACAGTACACCATCTATACATAACACTTTACAGGTGGTCGTGTGTGTGTGCCATCCATTTTACTGTGTGTAAAGGTGGAGAAGTGTGTCAGTCCATAGGGGCCTACACTGTCAGTATGTGCTATACGTTCCCTCTTTGCCAAGGCATGGGCATATTGGGCATGCCTCCATCTGCATACTGGGGCTGGCACAGGGTGTTCGTGGTCTGAATCCCTCTGTGCCTATGATGCCCTTGGCAATTGCGGTGGGCTGTGAGGTCCTTCACCATTATGTCCCTGCTGCAGCTGTTTCCGCAGGATCATATTATGTAGCATGGCACATACTATGAAGATGTAGGCACACATGCCTGGAGAGTACTGCAAGCCTCCACCAGATATGTCAAAGCAACGGAACCATGATTTCAGCATCGCAAACACACAGTCTATGATGATTCTGGTTTGTGCGTGTGCCTCATTATGGCATTCTTGCATGGGTGTGTGTGCATTTCTGATGGGAGTCATCATCCATGGCTCCAGTGCATAGCCAGCATCCCCCACAAGTTGGCCATATGGGATGCCCCCCCCCTGACAAATACCTGATACAGCTGTGAGGCATGCCAGATGTGGGAGTCATGGTAGCTTCCAGGGCTGCCAGCACATACATCCGTGATAATGCCCTGGGCATTGCGCACGACCTGGCTGTTGATGGAGTGGTATCCCTTGTGGTTTATGTAGCGCCTACCATGCTCACCGGGTAGTGACTTGATATGTATGTGTGTGCAGTCTATTGCACCCAGTACC
The DNA here is from genome assembly GCF_019279795.1 of Protopterus annectens. Classification (NCBI taxonomy): domain Eukaryota; kingdom Metazoa; phylum Chordata; order Ceratodontiformes; family Protopteridae; genus Protopterus; species Protopterus annectens. Next base: position 1,037,627,100 of record NC_056727.1, on the reverse strand, counting down.
TCTGGGTAGTCTGCCACATGGTGGAAGAGACGCATATTGCTGGCCAACTCCTCCTGAGTTCAGGGGAAGTATATATGCTCATTGGCATGTGGTAACATGGCATCCAGGAACTGGTAGAGTACCCTGGATGCTGATGCCTGTGAGATCCCCATGATATCTCCAATTGGCCTACGAAAGGTAACTGTGGCTAGTATTCTCAAGCTTACACATACCTTCGTGTCCACTGGGATGGGTTCCCCTCTGTTGTTTCTGGATCTGAGGCATGGCCAGCACAGCTCAACAATTTGCTGTATGATGTCCCTGTCCACCCTGTCACGCTCCACTATCTCCAGATCATGTAGCCCCTGGTAGGTTACCCTTGGTCTGAACACTCTTCTCCTCCTCCGGGGCCTGAGGTGGTTGTCAGCATCATCCTCCGCACCACCTTCAGTCTCCAACACATGGTGATGAATCACAGCCATGGCAGCTCCCAACAAGTACATTGTAAAAGTTCCCTGTCTGTTTACACCGATGGTGCAGTGTTTGGGAATACACGAGTGTGTGTGAAGTGCCTTCACACTTTATACTATTTTGCTTTGAACACTGATGATGTCATAGGGTGTGTATGTACAATCAGAGCTGCAGGGTATCTTATGTGTTTTACCACAGGTACTGCTATTGTGGTGCCATTGGTGTTGAATTACATTTAGCTGCCGTGGATCACCTCTTGCCCTTGCCTTCACTTTTCTTAATGATTCCCCTCCCATTGTCGGGCATGCATCCAGCAGCCTGCTTTCTTGTTTTGTACTTTCCCAAACCAGGATTGTGTTGTGAAATGTGTTCTATAGCCAATCTACTGCAGGTTTGCTTTGCTTTGCGGTGACAGTTCTCTTTTCTTTGCAATCCGACACCTCCCCTGTCCTGTTCTGCAGGTTGCTACTAGCAGCCTTGTTAGCTGCCGTCAATGGCCCACTGTGAGTTAATAGGTGTTAATTACTCATTTGTACTCCAATTACCCTACTGTGGCATTTCCTTATTGTCTTCCCATAAACTTCTTGTTTGAGCTGCGGTGCATGGCACGTGCGGCCACTTACCGGGTATCGAGCACGTTGTCATCCACATACACATGCGCTTTCGGGCACCATGTGTGCTCTCAGCTAAGCAAAGCAATACCTACATCCACACCCCTATCCTGTGGCTTTGCTTAGCAATGGGCAACCCAGATTTGCATTGCTCCAATGTGCTTACAGGTACGGTGTCACACCCCACTGCTGATGTCATGTATACCTCCAGACCACTCCTCCATGCTGTAGCGCTGCACCGTATGGTACATCCTTAGGCCGGCGGGACGTTTGCAATTCAGTATTACTTGCCTCATTTGCATGGCATTGACTACTAATTCATAGTTACCGCTCCAAACACTGTCACAGACTCTTAGCAACCCTTGCAGCTTGGTTGTGGTGTAGCATGGGTACCATTGACTATTATGGTGAAATCATGATTTGTGTTACATTGCAATTTTATGACATCTGTATATATTTTCCTTGTGTTCCCATTTGCGTACACATGCCCTGCGGTTGTACTTTGCGTTAGTGTGGCCATGACATTAAATGTTATTTTTTATGTGTTGTGTATGTTTTTTATGCCATTGGCTGTATATTTAGCCATTGGCATATGTTAACTTTGTAATACGTAAGTTTGGTCCGCTTTCATGGCTCCGATGTTCTGTTTGGAAAAATGTAAACCGTTTTTTTTTTTTTTTGGTTTACATTTCTGTATGCTTACGCTACGCCTGCACCACTTCATGAATCGCTATGTACCTTAATTTGCATGCTGCAGTACTGTGCATGGGGTGATTAGCATACATGAGCCGAGAGCTGTGCAGATCTGGCATACGCTGGTAGTGCACGTGGAATTGGATTGTACCTGAATCACTTAGTGGCCATATTTGGCATTATACCACTTACGATACGCCTGCGCCTGGCGCAAGCTTCATGAATCCCGGGGAGAGTTTGCAAAAGCACCAATGCAGGATCTTCAGGAAGTAGTAACAGCTATCATAAGGCATAGTGATGCCAAAAAGTTCTTATCATGACCTAATTCTATTTTATTAAGAGAAGCACATACTTTAAAGCCACTATAGAAGCACATACTTTAAAGCTACAATAGCATGAACAAGAAAGTAAAGGAAAGAAATTAACAGAAAATATGCAATATTTGAAAGGTTAAGGAATATCAACAGAAACATGTCTTTTGGTTACCCTATGCCTTCATTTAATATGCAGTTGTGTTTACTGGCTGCCAAAGTAATCAGAAATATACAAATCATCTGAACTGCAATCTAAAGGTATATTTTTTGTTATTTTTTGCAATAAATGTAGTCTGTTGAAGGAGATTTATTGGGTTTATGTTACGTTATAGAACATTAATTTATTAGAAAATGTTAATATCAACCCTAAAATGTCTAATTAATTAAACAGCGAACTGCTTAAACATCGAAATCGGCGTATTCGAAAAGTATTAGTTGGCCCACTAAAATTTACTGACATACTCCATCATTATGACATTGCATCACACTCAGTTCATGAAACAGTAATTAGCTATTAATTACTTTAAGTATATATAATTTACTGCGATTAAAACCAATATTTGTATTAAATGAATTTATATTTTACATTAATAATAAAGAGAAAATGCTCTCTAATGTTGTTATCCGGAAATGATGTTTCATCGTCATATAAATACATGAATTGTAAGACAGTATGTGTGTTAGAGTGGATAGACACTTCAAGCATTGCTGACACTTCGTATTCAACACCTGGCATAATGGGTAATACTTGTGAGATGGTCACGTCTCAAAAGAACAAAGAAATGTTACATGTAGATAGTTCCCTTTATAATTTAGAAAAGAATGTTGAAAGCAAACATTACTGGTATTGTAGGTTAAAGCTTTTATACAAATATAAAGGTAGAGCAATTACTGTAAAGGAAGCAGACAGAGAGGTAATGTTAAAGTCAGTCCCACACCATCATGCTTCAGATGTAATTCAAGTATATGACTATCGAGCATGTTATCAGTTAAAAGAAAGTGCTCGATTAAGTAGGAACATACCAGCACTTCTACTTGATGATGTTATTGCAGGTACATGTTTAGAAACAACTGTAACGTTACCATCCAGGAGATCCATGTCACAGCAAGTAAACCACATTAGACATAAAAGCATGGTAACTTACAGTACTGCAGCTACTACACTAAGCACAGTAGACACTACAAAGTATTCTCTGAAAGAAGGTACATTCATTCAAAAGAGAATGGTAGACTTACATACTTATATTCATATGTTAGTGTTCACTACTAAGGAAAACCTACAGGATTTGTGTACTAGTAAAATCTAGTTTACGGATGGTATCTTTTTAACTAAAGGACATCTTTGTCGACAACTGTATACCATACATAGCTTGCTTACCTTTGCAGGGAATATGAAAAGTTTATTCCTAATATATTGTTTAATGTCAAAAAATCATTTAAAGCATATAACTGCTTGTGGGAGTGTTTATTTGATTTGCTGACATCAGTTAATTGCGAACCTATAGTACAATATATTGTTACTGACATTGAGATGGCAGCAATTAAGAGTGTAAAGCATAACTTCAGTGATGTGACAAATAAGGGCTGTTTATTTTACATTGGTCAGGCTGTTTGACGGAAGGTTCAGTCTCTTGGGTTGGCTACACGTTATGGGAAATGTCCAACATTCCAACTGACAGTTAAAATGTTGATAGCACTATCTTTCTTAACTGAAAGTGATATAGTTCCAACCTTTTACAAGCTTTCTGAGACATTTCCAGCTGAAGGTAAAGAGCTCTTGATGTACTTTTCAGAAATTTATGCTTTAGCATGTCCTAGAAAGCAGCAGACTAGAACCACTACAAGTACTTGATTTCCAGCTATGTTTCCTATTCTGTTTTGGAATGTTTCTACTTTAAATGAGTTATCATTGCCAAGAATGCAAAATTATGTCGAAGGATGGCTTAGGCATCTCCAATGCCTGTTAGGTAGACGCATTTGTGAAATTCCTGTTGTCCTTGACATTCTAATACAAGAACAGAATAGAGTTAATGAGGTTATATTACAATTAAAGTCAGGATATTTTCCATCTCCTAAAAAGAGAAAAATACTATGGAAAAGCAGCATAGAATGCAAGTAGTCTTGGACAAAAGGTCAGAATATTCTACAGTGGACTTTTATAATGCTGTATACATGCTGCTGAAAGTGTAGATTTCTTAACTCTCTACACGTATGCATCATGCATTGTAATTACTTCTGTTTTTAAATAATATTTTATTTATATATATTTAGTATTGTTTAGTTGATGAGGCACATTATTTATGCATGTTAGCCATGTAGGATATTTTGCACTGATGGATTGATAATTTAAATCAAAGTTTGAAGTGCTTTTTGAAACGCTATTAATACATGGATTAGGTATAGTAACATACTGAGTGACATCACTAAACACTATTTAATTTAGAAAACACAGGGGGTGCGAAGTGGGCCAACTATGGAATTTTGACTTTGTGTGTTTCAAAGTTTTAAGCATTCGCTTGTTCTGTAGTTCGACATTTTAAGGTTGATCTTAATTATTTCGAACAAATGAATGTTCGATAACATAATATAAACACTACTTAGGTTCATAGGTTCATAGGCTTATACTAGGCTATCTGCCCTAAGGCATTTATAAGCCTAGCCCAAATTATTGTGGCTTACGCCACCCCTTATATGAAAAAATACTGTGCCCATTAGTTTGTTGTGCCTCTGTCCATCAGTGACACAGAGATGATTCCTGGGGTAAACCTACGATCTCCCATCCACAGGTCTAGATTTCTCTTGAACAGAGTCAGCGAGGTGCTCTGCCTCACATGGACCGGGATTTTATTCCACAGCATAGGGAGTCTCTGAGTGATAAATCTATCCCTCCAGCACGTCCTAACTTACTAATTTACTTATTTGTAAATAATACACTTACCATTGTTTCTGTTAAGTCTGGGCAGAAATAATAGGCTTAAATGTTGTAAGGGTAGGAGGTGAAGGTTTAAAGAGAGTTGCAAGGAGTTAGGTTTGAGGGGAGAGGGTTTATATAAAAATTGAGCTAGTAAGATACTGGTCTCTTTAGTGCGGGTGTTTGGAATACAATCTTTATTTCCATTTGCCTACACCCAATTGACCAGATTTGTGGTTATGGTAGTGACTTTTTGCAGGCAGGAGGTAAGTAGGATGCCTTGCTTGGATATAGGGTAGGTGTTATGCTAGTTATTTGTACTTGGTCAAGTATAGATTTAGATGTGAGTTAATAACTGTGTGTGAAGGTTAAATTGTGCACTAGTTTTGATAGGTACAGGTAGTTGGGGGTATCCAGTTTTCAGTCTGTAGCTGTTAGAAAGTTAATGTTGAGTTTGTATGCACAGTTATATTGTTAGCATTTTACTATTTGCTAAAGTGCTACATGGAATTTAAACACTGATTGGTTTGGTTTTGGCCATTACACTGGGGATTGTTTGAAGTTGTTTTTTTTTTGGTTTTTTTTTTGTTTTGTTTTGTTCATTTGATGGTAGTTTGCTGATGTAATGCTTGGAGTTTCTTTTTACTGAATTAAAAACATAGAATTAGTAACTGATAAGAGTATTTCACATAAGCACATTTGCACTGCATGGTCACAACCTCCTTGGTAAATAAAACATAACAATAGTCAAAGGAGTTGCTATGTAGCCATAGTGGGCTCACAATAATTCACTCAGAGCTGTAGGACTAGCATATGAGTTTGTGTACATGTTGCTCTGCTGGATTTTCCTCATGGCTATTTTATCAGTCAGTGGACAGCCACAACTAATGATCATACTTCAGGCTTGAAGGTGTGCTTCACCTGGCAATTTTTAATGACCTTTTTATCAGCTGGCATTTCATAGAATGTCACATTTTGCTTTATAGTTTACTTCATGCTTATCTTTGAGGTTTCACAGTCAAGCTGAGGTTTTATAGCAACCACTGAGGCAGGAAAGCATTAAATAATGACACACTGCCAAGTTCACACATTTCATCTGCTAGAAAATGTACGCTACCAGAAAGATCTGTTATTCTAGGAGTACACATTTGATGTTGAGGTTGGAATGGCAAGACTTTCTTTGAGGCTGGGTACTGGGAGAGGTTAAAGTATGTATACACTCATTTAATTCACATACTTTTATTACTGTTAAATTCTACTGATACAGTCTATGGTTTAGTATGGTGCTGTTTATACTCATGTGTACATTTTGATACTACTCAAGTAATTTAAGGTGAGTAATCAACTATTAAAGCAGTTTACAGACTGCAAGTATTTTGATATATAGAATATATTAAGCATACTAATTCCATTATTCTAGTCACTTTCTAAGTTTATAAGAGAAGAATTCATAAGTTAGTCACAAGTTACACATGGAAGGAGCAGGAACATAGTGTTTTGCTAGAATTTTCAGAGATTGCTGGATAAAAGAGAACATTTAAAAAAAGGAATATGTGTCAGGCGGTTCAGTAGGACATTTGAAGGACAAATTAATTCAGCAACTGCTGGTTGGGAATGCACTAATTTCAACAGGTAAAGGCTGTGCATTTGTAAATTATTGGGCTTTGCACAAGGTTTGTTGGAGTCTTGCTACCAATTTTACTGCTTGTGCAAGCATGACTTATCAATAACGTAGTTGGGTATGTCTTCAGTTTATTACTGCATGGACTTATTTCTCACAGTCCAAAGATAGAGATAGGACCTTGGGCAATCTGGTATTGGTTATGCCAGAGGTGATGGTGATGACTGACAGGTAATTTGAAGAGATTGTCTTCTCGTGAGATGCAGATGTCTAGTGGAACAATGAGATCATGCTTTTTGCCATTTATTGGAATAAATTGAATTTCAACATTGAAGTAGAAAAGTCTATCCAGCTTCAACTTTGTTAAATGCATGACTTGTCATGTGAGTCTGAAACTGTGTGAACTCATGTCAAGGTGGTACTATTCTAGAAAAGACACATGGTATTTGAGCAAATATTCAACAAAAAACATTTTTAAGTTATGGTTATAAAGGGAAATGTTTCAGTTTAATACAATATTTTATATTATAAGGTCACTTCAGTCAAAAACTATATATCTGTTTTGCTGAAACGTCATCTTCTGCCCTGCCTCCAGCTATGAAAGAAAGAAAGAAAGGAAGATAGAAAGAAAGAAAGAAAGAAAGAAAGAAAGAAAGAGAAAACAAAAAAAGAAAAGGAGATTTTTCCTATTCAAAAACATGCTAAAAAACACTCTACACATGATACAAAACACCATGTATGCGTATAAACACTCAGTCATGCACAATCATATACATGCACACATGCATATATGTAGATATACACACACACACACACACACATATATATATATATATATATATATATATATATATATATATACATATATATATATATATATATATATATATATATATATATACAAAAAATATGTTTATTATATTAGCCATTTTTAATTCTGACACTTGGCAGACTAAGAACTTGAACAGTGAGAATGAATGAGCTACATATACAAAGTATGAGATCACATTATCTTGGAGTATTCTCGTTTCTCCCAGTTATGCTAACCTCAGTGTTTATCAAACCGGAATGGTGGGGTTCAAGGGACTTGCCTCATTCAAAAAAAAAAAAAACAGTTTTACAAGAGTGCAGTGATTTTTTAAGTCAATCCTAGTTTTCTTTTGTATTTGAACAACATTACAGTTTTCCACCTTTGCTTGAAATTCAGAAGAAGAATTAAATTCCTATTTCAGAAATAAGCTTTGTCTAGTAACGGTTTGTTCCATCCATTGATGGCCCAGGAAATGTTTTGTATCATTGCTTGATGGATGAAGATTATACATGTAACCTTTTATTTGACATAATAAGCCTAATTGTTGTTTTAAATTGCTTATTTTATCTGAAGTCTTAGTCATATTGTATAACTTCTTTTTCATTGTTTTATTGAAATTTTATAAATAGAAACGCCCATTAATGTAATAAATGTATACATCAGTTCTTTCTATTTATATAATTAAAGTTCATTAAACAGCCATAAACTGATCATAGAACACAGATGAATTTTTTCCTGTATAAATGAGTTCAATTGTATCCAGTATTTATATGCTGTGGTTATTGTATTTGTTTTTGTCTTAACAGTAGACAGTTATTTATGACAAACAGTTACACTACCAATACGTTCTGTAGATGAAGGACTAATCTCAATTTTCAAATTCTCTGCAGTCATTTTCTTGGCTGTTGTTAATAAATTACACTGAAACATGAATAGAGAATTGAGTGCCCATCCAGGAATTGGGAACACCAAAAATGTAGTTAACGTGAATTTATCTGACTACAATCTTTGCAGGAAACATTGATTTTTTTTTTATAAAAATATTTCAGAACATTGCAGTCATAAATCTATGTTTTCAATTTGCTTTGATTAATGATATGCACTTATACCTCCAGCAACTGATGCTTTCCTTTTATGTATATAATTTAATATAATTTAATTTCTGTGTATAATGATAAATGACCTATATAAACATTTCCAATAGAATAACTTCTAAAAATAAAAAAGATAAAGATATTAAAATCATACTTTCAGTTATTGTGCTTAAAGTTGGCCCACTCATTTGGACAATAGAATACCAAAAGTTATATTTGATATAAAATGCATAGTTCTTAATTATTTTATATATTTAAAAAAGGCAATTTGAATTAAAGACTTTATCTAAAGCTATGGTAATTACAGATATTTCTTGTTTGTTTTTATTAGTTTGTTTTTATGAGCATTTCAGAATGGGTTTGTTTATAAATGAAGCATCAGGTGCTGATTTCTATATACATGGACTAAACTCTTGGCTAGGCTTATAAGGGCCTCAGGGCCAATAGCCTAGTAACTTCTTATGATCCTATGATCCTATTAAAAGTATGCTGTTCTTGGTAAAACAGGTAGAGACAGAAAAAGTAAAGATCATGTGCAGATGTCTTCTTTATTATGTGTTTTAGCAGTAATTATATTCTTATCATATACAATGAATTTTCTGATTGGCAAATAGGTAGCTTTTACTTTAATGACAACTGGGGGACAAGCAGCTTGTAGTAGATGGGTCATGTTTTCAGCAGTCTGCAGCAGATTTCAACACTTAAAGCAACACAGACTGCAGCACATTAATCATTCAGTCAGACAATCAGATAATAAATTAACAAATAACAAAATGCATTTATATTCAAATAAAAGGAAGCATATATAACAACACTAATTCAATCAAAGTGTAATACACCCAAACCTACTTTACTATAGGCCTAACAATAATATTTATAAATTCCTAAAATTATTTATTATATGGACAACTAATTGATAAAATGGTTGTATCTGTTTTATTGTACTGTATGCCAATCACTATTCACTTTTTTTCTGTTTAATTTTGCTTATGTTACCATTTACTTAAATATAATTGCATTTGATTTTACTGATTGTGTTTCATTGTGTGCCAGATTACAAGAGGAATATGGAGAAACAACCATGCCGAACAGTTTATCTACACACAAGTGCAGAAGATAGAGTTCCCCTACTTGCAGCCAGTAGAAAATGTTCTTACCCACTACAAACTGTTTTTTTGCCAAAGACATCATCAGAATGCATTGCCAGATGACATAGAATCAGGGAGTTAACCAATATTCAGTATACAGTAAATTCAAAGACAAGTTTATTAAACATTAATATATTAAATCCATGAAGTAACTAAAGTAAAACCAACATATTTTTGCAGCACAAAGACCACTTTACAAGATGAGAGCATAGATAAAGCAAAAAGAATTTGGAAAAAAAATGCACATAACCTTAAATTAAGTACAGTTCATAAACAGTACTTGCAGCTTTGTGGAGAGAGACGGTTAAGGATAGATAAATCAATTTTAATAGCGAAACACTCCTGTTTAGTGTATGAATTTCACAGTTCTGTGTTACTTAACACAACTTACATAACAGATTGGGTATTTTTCTTCTTCAATAGCTAGGCAGTATTGTTTCTAAGCTTAAATCAGAGTCATCTGTGAAAAATGGGAACTGTTTTGAGAAGTCTAAGGCTATTGGGATAGGTTCAGAATGTAACATACACTTTAACGTTTTGAATGCCTGGTCTGTGTCTTCCATACATTTGAAATTCATAGGGGAGCTTCCCCTTGGTTAAATCAGTCATTCAAGCACCATGTTGTAATGGTAATGTGGTGTAAATGTGTGGTAGTAGTTGGCCAACCTCCAAAAGACCTTGACATGTCTTTTTACTGTCAATATGTCCAGTTGCATATAGTTTTTCAAAATAAAAACTGGAACAGTCTCCAAACGATAGTATAAAACAATTGAATACATAAAACCACTGTTAAGCTATAAGACAAGCCTTAAAACAACCCTTCAGCTTTAATGTAACTTTATTTCTCACTTCCATCAATAGCAATAGACTTTTCCAGAAATGAATTACACAGAAGATGCATGAACTTAAGTACTTAAAATAAAATCTCGTTAATCAATCATAATAAAAATACAATTAAACGATACATCCAATGTTAATTGCCTCTCTATTTAACCCTTTATCATCTAAACGCCTTTGACCAACCTATGGTCCTTCAGATCGATGGTTACTTCTATTGTGAAGACAACTGAATGAGTACTAGGAAGCTAGGCACCGGGATAAAGGAACATCTTTATGATAATATAATAAAGAATGAAGATGATGCTTTATATAAACATGCTATTAGGTGCAGTATTTATAAGAAGTTTATTTTTGCAGTGGAAGAACACATTCCTTATGATTTAACGGAAGAAAATTATACAAATCAAGTAGAACAAGAGAAACTGAATGGCAAGTAAGATTACAGCTAGAAAAACCACCAGGTTTAAATGACACAATAAATATTAAATGTTTTCTGAAGGGCCGTAGGTTGGCTAAAGGAGTTTAGATGCTAAAGGGTTAAATAGAGTGGTAATTAACATTGGACTTGTCTTTCAATTGTATTTTTATTGTGACTGGCTAACATGATTTTATTTCATGTACTTACGTCTGTGTATCTTTTGTGAAATTCATTTCTGAAGAAGTCTATTGCTATTGATAAAAGGGCGAGATAAAGCTATATTAATGCAAAAGTATTGTTTTAAGGCTTGTCTTCTGCCTTAACAGTGGTTTTAAGTATTACTTGTAGTTCTTCCCTTTTCTGGCTGGTGGTTTATTATTCAACTTCCTGTCATATAACTCAAATACCACATTTTAGGCGTACCCTGCATACAGTTTTGTGGCTTATCTGTTTAACTTGTCAAAGGAATTTAGAACAATTTGGAGCTTGGGAGGGTGACTTTGCTAATCTTCAGAAAATATAACTAACTACTTCATAAAATTAGGTTGATGTATACCTGGTGCGTGGCCTAAAATTAGAATACATACTCTTCTGAAGCATTTCTGGCATATCACAAATACCAAAAGGCTATCAAGTGTGGGAAATACTGCTTCCCCCTAGTTTCTGAGGTTAATTAGATTTGCCAGTAACCATTAATCATGTGTGGAGACAATATTAGCCATACTTAAATTTCCTACTAATTGTTCAAATTAATCTTGCGGCTATAATTAAATTTGAGTATACTATGCAGGTTTTTAGGGGTTTTTTTGCAAAATCTTGTCTTATCATCAGGTTTTAGGAAGGACAATGAAACTATTCCACTGATTCTGTGATTCCTTTATGACCCTCAGCTTAAGCATTTCACTTTTGCTGTTTGTTATTAGGATTCAGATATTGTATAATATTTTAGGTTTACTTTTTCACTAGAGAAAGTCTTAATATTGCACTGAATTACATTATTCCTGCCAGGTTGTTTTGACAATATATATCTCTTTTTCTGAGTACTATTTCTTTAAATTCCTTTCTCTACATTATCATTGGTGCTTCTTCTGTCTTAACTGCAGGTAATGCTGTTAAGTATTTTAACTTCTTCAGCAATTATGCTTTTTTCCATGGCTTCAACACAGTTATGTGCCGTTATCACTTTATACGTTATCTGTCCAGTTTGCATCATTTTGCAATTCACTTCATTTCCTTTCTCTAGCACAACAAAAATAAAATTGCAACTTAAGAGAGTGGAAATTATCACAAATGGTTTGTTCCTTGCCAAAAATATTCTGCAAGATGGACATTCTTACTGTTAATGCTCTGTTGGGTCCGCAGTGTTATTTTCATATGACAGTAAGCATTGCAGCTCTTAGCTCACTCTGCAGCTCCATGTAATATCACATCACACTCTTAAAATGAGTGTTTTCTTCTTTACAGGTTTCTTTTGCAATGCCTAACAAGCCTCATGGATGTTTGCCCTGCAGTGGCTTAAAGAGAGTAAATCCATTTGAGCCTTAGGTTACTTCTCTTACAGACAGAGAAGTTATGGAAACAGCTGATTCCAGTTTTCCCAGTTTGGTCTATAACTTTACTAGTCATGAATTTCAATGTTTTGGTAAAGTGTTTCACATCTACTTGGATGTGATATTCGGAGGTTCAATGCTACCTCACTTTAAGGAATTGGCATAGCTCTTGGTTTACTCAGGACATGAATGGGTTGCCTTATGCAATAAGGACTTTTTGGGGAATTCTAGCTGTAGAAAATAGCAGCACTAGTTAATATGCTATTATCTTAGCATTTACTCATCTCATGGAAATTGCTTCTAGAAACTTTGCTATGTAATAAGTGATTGACAGAATGTACTAATGACCATTGTTTGACATAACACTAAGGCTGACAAGGTCTATAGCTGCTCACCCAAATGGAACATGCTACACGTAAGAGTTTAAGATGGTTTGTAAACCTTGCATTAGGTGTTATCTTCTGGTATTCAGGGTAAGCTGCACATTTATTTTTCCTTCAAAATACCTGATCAGTAAAATATCACAGCCTTCATTTTATCTAATATCATTACAACAAGTCTGAAAGGTTTTGAAATATGGCAAATGGTTCAGTATCTTTTCTTTCTCTATTTTCTCCATAAATCAAATAATTTTAGTTGTAAATATGAATATAAAGTAGCACTAATCTGGTTAGTGATCTACCATTCAATTCTATTACATTTTTCTAGCTATTGCACTGGATATTAAAACTGACATGGCTTATGTGGATATCAGCTAAGTCAGCATCACCACCATTCATAGCCTGATATCAGGTAGAACATGCAGCTTCATCTTCTACAAAGAAAGATACAGTTTTCTCTCCTTCATTTCCTCCTCACCCTCCTCTAGAAAGAGTAATTCATGAATGTAACTCTCTCTTCAGTCTAAGGAGATGGTACATTTTCTGTTCCCAGACTATTTCTATATCAACATATTCGAACATTAGAATTCTGCTTTTGTACTTTATTGATTTTTAGTTTAAGGCTCTGTCTGGCTTTCTTGTGAGTTTCTACAACTATAGGCCTGTTTTCATCAGTCTCTGTATTGACTTATCTTAATACTTAGACTTATGTTATTTTATGCAGGAATATCCTATAAGCCCTTTCCTGCCTTGCTCTGGTAGTAAAATTATTTTTAATTTTGCTCATTGGAGTCTCTTTATCAGAGTCTACCCAGATCCAAACATTATTCCTTTTGCAACTTCTAATTCCACAGCTTAATCTTTATTAGAGTTAGTTATCTCTGTCTATGCATCTTTTTTCTTCTACCCCACATTTTCACAGCTGTTTGAAATGGGGAAAATCCTGCCACCTCATCACATTTTATGCTAAGATGGGTACTGAAATAAAGGTGTAGGACAACGTTTCTAACTGAGTTTGTATTTCTGCTTGGAATATAGAGTGCTCTTATCTCTGTGCACACATTACCTCAGTTTTGTGGATTGCTAATTTAGTTTATGCTAACAAACATTAGGTTTAGGGATAGCATGCATAATAGGCATTACTAGGTAGGGCAAGGGCCTCCCTGCCCACCATTGTAATACCAGCTAACACTGGCCATACCTTTTCCCTACTCTCCACCCTATAGCTCACCTATCTTGACCATTTGTATTTCATTACACAATTCTTAGCTTTAAAGTTTGTGCAAACATTTTGTTGACTGTATTATAAACAATGATATGTACAAGTGTACCAGACTGCTATTTCAGGCACCCAGTCTGAATATTTTTTGGTAGAAAAATGGATAATATGGGGACAGCAATATGAATATTGTCATGGAATATTAGGGACCTTTCTATCCAGATGAAACAGGCATCTTGCAATAGATTATAAAGGTTAGCGCCAATGTTTTTTTTTTCTTTCTTCAAGAAACAAACCTGACAAAAGTAAATATGAAATATCTGTATAACGAATGGAAGGTGAGGGTGTGGCATGACTAGTTGCATGTTATCCACTAAAGGGAACCCCTGATTTTGATTCATGCCAGTTTGAAATGGAATTTGGTAAAACATGAAAATAAAATGGGATGCTAGGGGGCAGCCAGGGTTCAAACTTGTAAGGACTCCATTGTTTTTGGATGTTTTATGAACCTAAAAAAGATAATCCAGCTTACATTAACTACATTACAGATGCTCTGGAAAAGATGGGAGATTTTGCATTAATTACACAATTATCAGGGATCTCAATACAGTTCTAGATGTTGATAAGGACAGGCCAGACCATGCCCAGATTTCAAATGCCCAAAACTGCAAAAGTGTTTCAAGTGATGAGGGATGATCTCAAACGTGCATGTGTGTGGAGGTCTTTTAATGCAACCTGCAAGGACTATGCATTCATAGTACCTGCATCTTTGTCAGCTACTTGTTTTGGTTATATTCCGAGCATTTCTATAAAGCTGCATTATGATCTAAGAGTGACACATGGGACTAATGCCTTATTGGATCATAAGTATGTTATTATGGATATTTTACACTTAGAAACTATGGAATGACATGCTTCATGGAGACTAAATATATTGTTGTCAAGGTCTTTTGGGAAAGAGTGCATCTCAGTGATGAGTATGTTTTTTTTTTCTTTAAATATGGCCTCTCTTCAAGTGGGGTATAAGTAAGGAAGGTAACATCTATAAATTTGGATGATAGGGTATCAGACCAGACCTGTTATAGAACAAAGAAAAAAGGATTAAGTATTTACAGTAGATGGCTTTGGTAAGAGGGTGGGAAAGGACACAAAGCAAGGTAGAGAGAAATTGTTATAATATAAGAAAGAAAGAATGAAAGAAAGAAAGGAAGCATAGAGAGCCTTATAATATCACAGTATTTGTTTCATATGGGAAAGATGGTAACTCTCCTGGACTAAAGGAATCACGTGTCCTAAATTGATTAGGTATAGACTGAATGATAGAATTAGAGACCTGCTGATGTCTAGCTTGAAAGACTCAAATGGTACTGTATATAGAGACACCACTGATATAAATGATATGATTTACAGTTACTATAATGAGCTATGACAGGAGAGACGAAATGAGGAAGGCAAAGATGACTGAAGGTTTCTGTGACAGCTCTAATTATTGAAGATTGGGGTGCATTTTTGAACCAACCCATTACTATGGATGGGATTATTGCTTGTGTAAACAGCCACCTACATAGGAAGGCTCCTGGGATGACAGTCTGCCAGCAGAATTTTATAAATAGTTTGATTATATTTTTGCCAAAAAAACTCTTATTATTGTTTCATGTAATAGAGATGAGAGGAAGGTCTTCCAATAAACATCAAGGTTAGCCTCCATATTTTTGCTTCATAAGACATATAAGGAGAGCATTTTTAGACCTTCAGACTGTAGTCCTATTTTTCTGATACAGATGGAAATGAAAATATATACTAAGATTTTCATCCAGAAGGCTGTTACTCTTTATAGCTAATCTAGTCCAAGAATCACAACAAAGGTTTGTAAAAAGAAGACAGGGTGATCTGACTTTTTGTGGCTAAATATGATTCAAAAGGCCCAAACAAAGTATGAGGAAAGGTTGACAGTCACTGTATTTATAGACTTGAAAATTGTTATTCATTCTTACTGCAGAAGTGTTAGACTGGGCTGTCTTCTCATCTATGCCATGGATTACGGCCCTTGAAACCCTCACAGCTCATACACTTCAGCACTGTAAAGTGCGATATTCCTGTCTCCTCTATGGACTTAGTTTGCTTTACTTGGTTTGTTCTTGGTGGCATTTCATGGCTTAAAAACCCATTGCAAAATATAGCAGAGGTACTACAGATTTTCCAAAAGTATAGTAGACTCTCCGTTCTTACTCCTAATAATAAAACATTTTTTTTCTCTTTCTCTTTAAATAACAGAGATTAGATAGAGAGAGTGGAGAAGTCCACTGCCAATCATTCTGCAGGCCATTGTTGTGACCCCCTAACAGAAAAAGCTGAAAGGAAAAGAAGAAGAAGACAGAGATAGTGGTGACAGTTTGTTTCTTTTCCCTAGTAGGTAACCTACATGGGGATTAACCTGTATTATACAACAACCTCCCCATTAATATTCCAAAACGTGCATGCTGATTGGTCAGCGTGCACGTTGTAAATCAGACTTACGCCTGGACTTTTTCCATTAGTATAAGTCTTTTTTTTTTCTTACAGCAACGGAGAAAGCAAGCTTTTTAGAAAGTGTCTCACTATGTTAAACTCCTTTAACATAGCAAGACACTTTCTAAAGCAACAGAGAAAGCAATATCTTCATTGCTTTTTAGAAAGTGTCTCGCTATGTTAAGTTTAACATTGCGAGACAGCTTTAAAAAAAGCAACAGAACTTTCTCCATTGATTTTTTTAAAGCTGTCTCGCTATGTTAAACTCCTTTAACATAGCAAGACACTTTCTAAAAAGCAACGGAGATCTTGCATTCTCCGTTGCTTCCACCCACAGCTCTGATGTACTGCATAAGCTTACACATGCACAGCACATCAGAACTGCTGCAGAATACCGGACAGCTTCAGAAGGGCAGTAAGGAGGCATTATACAATGCCATTATTTAAGAAAACTAAGTATTTCTTTTCTTAAATAATGTCATTGTATAATAGCAATAACCCACTTCTGGGTGTGGGCAATGCTGGGTTTACCCACGGTTGTCTTTGTTTGGCCACTCGGGCTTCACCCTCATGACCAAACCACGCCAACCGTGGGTAAATCCAGCATTACCCACACCCAGGCATGGGTTATTGCTTAATTATAACATTGAGAAGATGTTGGACATTAATGTTAACTCTCTTTGTTGGGAATTTAGAGGGAAGCTTTCTGACTAATGTGTGGCTGTCAAATGTTTTATTTTTAGAAATGTTTTTCTGCTACTGCACTTAACACAGTTGTACAACTCATCCCTACATTTTAAAATTCAGAAAATGATTCCCTCCTTTATATGGGAAGCAAAACTCACTGGGATAACTAAGAAGCAACCTTCTGTGTCTTTGAAGGAGGCAAGGGTAAGGGTTTAAGACTCCACAGTTAGAAACCAAGAAGATAGTTTTGAACATTCTTTATCATGTCAGATTGAAATTTCTTTGGCGATAATTCTGCACGTCTTCCTCCCAGTACTACAGAACACTGACTAAATAATGTTAAAAGTTTAGTAACTTTATGATTCTGTTTTTTATGTCTTAAGCTAAAAGGAAGAGTGGGAAGCAAATTACTAATTAAAAAGGGGAAAAGAGGAATGTGTGTGTGTGTGTGTGTGTGTGTGTGTGTGTGTGTGTGTGTGTATGTGTACGCACGTGTGCATGTGTGCACATCTGTGTGTGGGTGTGTGTCTGTATGTGCAGTATGAGACACACTTTTATAAGATATGCCCATGAGTATTTTGTTATTGCTACTAAAATAGCCATATAATTCATATTTTTCCTTAAAGGGTCACATTAACTATGTGTACATGTTTTACTTATATGATGCTGCTGTAGTTATGACTGAAATCTATTGTATAGCTTAAGAATTTTATTATTCCAATAGCATTCATTCATGTAAAACATTACTCTTAAAAACAAATGAGGTTTGGTGACAAACCAAGTTGTCCTGGGACATCTTCAGTAGGGGTTAGGCTGATAAATTAATGGGAGTTAAGTTGGTGGGGGAGATGAAAAAGTTAAATCAAGGGAGGGATGATTGGAAGGAAATGAGATAAGGGTGGGGAGGGGCATAGGGGGTTTAGACAAGTGTAGTTGGGTAAGTAATCACATTTTTGTGTGAACTTGCTACAGGCAGGCTTACAGCTGTGACGACCAGTGGGTAGTGAGGGATCAAGTAGGCCTGGGATTGATAATTGTGTTCAGGCAGAGCTGGATAATGGTAATTTACCTCTTTGTTTTTCTAGTGGGATAGGATTAAAGCAGAGAAAAAGCTGGGTAATTTGGTAGGAAGAAGGTGGGCAGGAGAAGCTGAAACTCCTCTCTGGTTTTTGTTTTGATAGTTTACAGTTTTATGACAAGCAATACATGTTGTTTTGGTTTTTTTTTTTGTTTGTTTTTTTTGGGGGGAGTTGTGGTTGGGCTCGGCACCATGGGGTAAGTTCAAGGGGACTCCCAGTTTGGAAGGGCATTGCTGGTGTCCGGCTGGTGGCTTAGGCTTTCTGCTCACAGGGCTGTGCTTGACAGACTTGCAGGCGATGGTTTGAGGTGTTTCACAGGTTACCAGAGCAGTGTTATTGGTGCATGCGCATCTGCAGTCGGCCTTGTTCTTGTTGCCTCTCAAGGGTGCAGGATTGCTGAGAATCTGCATGTTTGGGGGATAATCTGTTGATGTGTGTTGTTTGTAGGGTGTTCATTTGATTTCACATTGGGGCTTGATTGTTGGCAGTGGCTTCTTCCTTGCCGACTGCTGGGGTGTAGGTATTTTTGTTGCAGCGGATTCGTTTGTTTTCTGTCCGGAGTTTTGACTGCTTCTTTGGGCTCATTTCACCATGTTCTTGCTTTGCTACTGTGCTGTTGCACGTCATTGTAGAGATTTGCAGTGGGGCAGCTCGGTCCCCTGGTCAATGGGGAGGGGAGCCTTTGCATTTGCAAATAAGGGAGGGAAATTTGGGGGGCCTTGCACTTGGCATTGAGGCTGCCAGTTCTTTGCTCCTTGTGATGGTTTTGCCTCCCTCATTTCGGCCACTCATGCGAGTCTTGGGTGTCCTGCTTTGCTTATGTTTCAGTGGGGTTTGGGGGTTGGAGGAAGTGGTGGTGGCCATTTTGCAGGCTGCGGGTTTTATGGGGGAAGGAGGTTGCTACCACGCATGTGGCTTTAGCATCGACTGCTAGTGTATAAAAAAAAAAACAAAAAGTAAAAGTAAACTTTGAGGAAGGGTGTTATGGGCCGCTTATGGTGTAAACCTTTGTTATGTGTTTCACATGCTCTGCACAAACAGCACCTCAAGAATGCATGGCATCTTAAGAACTGAAGGGCATGTAAAGTTTACAAATGAGCACAGTGGTGACAGGGTATACATTGGTTGCTGACATTCTGGTGTCTTTTGTAGCTTAAGGCAGTCATGGTTTTCACGGAGTGTACTGCCAACTTTCCCAAGATATATAAAAATAAGGTTAGGATGAAAGATCCTTATTATAATCACCTATATGGTGCTCATATCCGCTTGATCGTTGACACTTAAACATGAGTGCCATATGACTTAAAGGGCCTGTTGTCGCATTTAGTTTGGCAGCTCTTACTGTTGGCAGAGGACAGAGGTCTCCTTTTCTCTCTGTTCTCTAAGTAAAGGGGCTTCTTATCACTAGCTGTTTGTTGAAATTATATGCATAGCCTCACAATGCGATATGCTGACACATTAATACACAGGAAAATAGCATGTGAAATTTACAGCAAGGATGACAACAGAGTGCTTAGTTCAATGATATATTAACCTCTGTAATGGATGGGACACGCATCATAATCACATATTGACAGGATGAGCACTTCTGTGTTACATTACAATGTTAATTCAAAATGCCAGCTGAAAGTAGCACTACATAAGTTGCAAAACTGAATCATGCACTGTTGTGGTGGATCTAAGCAAATGTGCTTGTAACGTCACACTGTGAGGCAAGCCACAGTTTCCAGATTTGTCTTCTATGGCACTAGTAGAGCAAAATGAATAGGAATCCTTACAATGATACATCCACCATATTGAACTGGTGCATAATTCCTGCAAAACTATATTTATCCAACAGATTATTGTCTGTACCCCATAAGTCTCATACTATGCATGATAATTTCTCTTCCTTCAGATATATTAATGGGAGTGGCTCTTCCTTTTCCATGCCATTCAGGCTGCATAGGCATGCATTAATTTCAGGCCTCACTACACCTGCACTTAAAGACTACCTGGCACTATCCCTTTCCGAGCACAAGTAAACTACAAACCAGCCCAATTTAGTAACCCGGCGTCTTTATTTCAGGATTCTGCTCAGACTGCGCTTCATGCCTTACTGCCTTTACTGGGTTGCATACTGTTGCAGAAAATAATATTTGTTGAATTTCTAGGCAATTAGATATTGCTCATATTTGTATAGTGATGTTGCTTGTTAAGTATTATCTACTTTTTATCTTTATGCCTCTGTTCAGGCCAGTCTATATCTGCAGACTGCAACTGTTTTCAACACATTACTAAGTATGCTAACCTTATTGCTCTCACTTTATACTATTAGGGGGATACCTCACCCCTCTTTGATTTATGGATTGTGAACACATATTGCTCTAAATGGAGAAGTATGGGCTTTGCCTGCAATGTATGGGCTAAGAGGTTGAGAGGTATATGGGTGTTAGACCTTTGGTCATTGCTTGCAAGCAAACAGGGAACAAATGGACAGCACGTGGTACACCTACTAATGGCTTAGTATGGTAGATTTAACAGCCTCAACTGGGAAGGTTAAACAGGTTTTTAAAAAAAAAAAAAAAAAAAAGTAGAAAGGGAGCCCTAAGTCATAATTACATTTGAAAGAGTTGATGGAGGGAATACTGCAGTGGGGTCTCCTTGATAGCACTGTAAGCTGCTTGTAAGCTATTAGGTTTGCTGCTTTTTGACTATTTGTTCGACATTGTTTGATTAGTGTGCCTCATTTGGAGATGGAAGCTTAAGAGTAGGCAGATGGTTTTGCAATATAAGTTAGCTTGGCTTATACAGTGCGCTAAGTGATGTGCTTTGGAATCGCAAGATTACCTTGGTTGTGGATATTGATAGGTCCCTTCCGGTGTGGGGTTTAGTTGTAACATATTTGATTGGTAGTTAAATTTATAGTGGATGTTTGATAGGTTCATTGGAAGCATAGCTTCAGTTATGACTGCTTTGTCATAAATGTGTGTGGTGGTGGTACACTTCTTCCTGGGTTGGCAGGATAGGTTGTTTTTGAAGATGTCTTGAAATGTGCCTTATGAATTTTAGATAATTTACATGTCTTTTCTTTCTTGCAGATGGGGGTTTTGGAACACTGCTGCTATAATTTAGAATAGGTGGGTATAAGGTGGAGCTTTCTCTTTACATCTTAGAGGATTTACTTTTTTCCTTTCTTTGTAGATGGTGGTGTGATGAGTACCACTTGTGGCGCTACACAGTGAGTTAATTGATGATGGAAGCAGTGGCGAGTAAGGAGGTCACACATGGGAAGCACAAGTGGGCAACAGTTGCTGGCTGAAGTAAGTGGATTTCAAAGTTGTTGAGTTTTGGTAGAGGATTTACATTGCTAACCAGAGAACGACAGGCATTTGAGTTTGTGATATTAGGGTTAAGTTGCAATCTCTTCTATTAACCATTTCAGTATGTTAGATCAATGTTTGAAAGGTGCCTGTAGTGGGCTGGATGAGGTTACAGGTAATGCATTTTATTTAGTGCTCATTAAGGCATGTCACTGGGGATGGGGCTCAGGCAGAAGGAGTGGAGTCACCACATTCTTAATATCATAGGAAATTATTAGGCTACTGGCTTTGGAGTTATTACAATTTAGATAAGTTTGGCTCTTATCTCTGCGGGTAGCACTTGTCACTCTTGTACAAAGGGGATATGAGGCATGTAAAAAAAAAGGGGGGGGGGGCTGGTTACATATTTTGGTGAAGAGTGTGGCAAACACTCAATGGGGGTGGCAGGGGTCATTGTTAGTGCCTCCACATTAAGAATTATTGGTATGGTGCATGTTGAATTTATTTATTTATTTATTTTTCTTTTCCTTGCAGATTGGAGTGCAGAAGGCATCATGCGTTGGCTTGAAAAGGGGATCTGAAAGGTGATGCTTTTAATAGAATGGATGTTCTTGCCACTGGAGTGGGGCACAATAAAGGTATTAGTAATCACCTTATTAATGCATGTTAGAGTTCTGCATTTAAATAGTGGGAGCTGATTATTGCATTGGTATAGGGGGCAAGTAAGGAAGAGGTAGGGAGGGGGGGGGCCAAGGGAAAATTGTTGTGGTGGTTTATGGGGGGGGGTGATCCCACAGGATGAGTAGACTCACAACATTTATAGAAGCACAGGAACTTATTAGGTGTGATGGTACCGGTGGTGGCACTACACAGTGAGTTCGCAGATGATGGAAGCAGGGCGAGCGAGGAGTGGTGGATGGAGGGGTGCACAAGGTGGTATCTGGTAATTCTCCTTGTTGGATCATTAAGGCAAGATAGAGTGCTGTGATCAAGTAGCGGGGGAGCTGATTATTGCATTGGAATGTGGGACAAGTTAGGTAGAGGTTGGTAGGGGGTTAGGGTGAACATGGTAGGGACGGATTATGGGGTGTGGGGATCCCACAGGAGGAGTAGAGTCACATCATTCATAGGAGCGCAGGAATTTATTAGGCTAAAACCCCATTGCTCTTGCAAGCCACTTGACTTCAACACCCTGCTTTTAGGTGGTTGGACTCTTGGGGGGTTTTAGTTACTCATCCAGTTGTTTAAATTGTATCTTGGGGGGAAGGACCAAAGATGAGTTGTTCTTTGACAGGAGGCCTGAGGTGTCCCTAACGTGTGGTTGTTGGGGTGATAAGTTTGTCCTTTGAGTAGGTAGGGTGATTGCCATTTAGTAATGAGTACACTGGTGGTGTTTATGGTTGGGCACTTAGATTACTTCATGGTTGGGCTTAGGTGAGTTTTCAGGGACTATGTCAAGGGGTTCTGGTTTTGGATCTTAGTGTTAGGGAATGGTTTTGGAGTTAGTCTATTCCCTGCAGTAATGAGGTTACTGAACATACAGAGCTGTGTTGTTTGATGGGCTAGTGTGAAATACTATAGTTGAGAGGGTCCTGGGTTTGAGACTTGTTAAGGGTGTTCATTGCCAGGCTGCGGAATTGTGTTCAAGGGGTTATAGTTTCTGTGGCACTTGCTATGGCTATAGGTTGTCATTCCGGAAAAGTCGAGCCATGGTTAGTGGCTTGAGGGAAGCGGACTAAAGGGAATGTATTCTCTTGGAGTGGAGGTTTCAGTAGTACATTGGGGTCATGGGTAATCCTACTTTATTTGGTTCTATCAAAGCACATTCCAGTGCTAGTAGGTCAAGGTGTGGGGTTGATCACGGGGTTCTAAGGGACTTTACAGACGATGGGTACACCAAATGATGTTTGGCTTAACCCTTCCCATTATGGGAAGTTGTTGGCTGGGCAATTTTGGGTAGAATGGAGGGGGAACAGCCTGGTCAATCTTGATGGCGGAGAAGAGGGACAGGCTTGCCCTCTTCTGTTCCCCCTCTGGTGTGTGGAGGTTTATTCTAAGGATTTGTGGAAAAGAAATGAGCAGCTGGAGGAAGTTTACTGAATAGGTAAGCAAATGGAGGTAAGGATGCTGCTTATTTGGTTGGTATTTTGGTAATTTGATGAATGGTTTATTAAGCGAGCAAAGGTCTGGACGCTGCTAACTGGGCAGGATGATCAGGTATGCTGTCCTGATTAACATTATAAGGAGGTTTATGCTGTGTTTAGAATCAACTATACTATGTCCAGTTGTAAATAAAGTGGTAATCAAAGATATGGAAGTTTAATAGAGGTTGTCAAATGTCATTCGGTGTGATGTGTTTATTGAAGGGGACCAGGTCAATGGTTCCTCATGTGCTCCTTAGTAGCACAGACATGCAAAAATGTAACTATTGAAGCCTTAGTCTGAGCTGTTCCTAAGGACAAGGTTAGAGTATAGAAGTTTCCTTTTCCTCTAATAATCATGATTAATACATTAGTATTCAACAGCAGGAGTAAGAAATACATTAAATAATCCACGTAGTTTAAGAAAGTTGTACAAAAATGAAACAAATCACTGTTAGCAGCTAAAATCATTTAGTGGAAGGTGATAACTACTGCTTATGTGCTATAA
>NC_056727.1:1037430315-1037600315 GCF_019279795.1 Protopterus annectens | reverse complement strand
GCATGTGAATTTTCGTGTTTTTGTACTGTCGGTTATGTGGTTTCGGTGATTGCGTTGTCGGTGTTTTGGTGTTTCGGTGAAGTCAGGTAGAACCATATATATATATATATATATATATATATATATATATACATTTCTATCAAAGAATAAAAGCAAACTGAAATATTTTAGCAATTTGCTCTATATGATTAGAAGTGATATTAGAAATTACTTCTATTAGCAAAGCTGCAATAATACATAACTGGATGAAGGTTATTTTGGCCCACAAAGTATGTTCATGTTGAAAATAACAAACCATGGTAAAAGCTGCCAGCTCGTAGAAGACTACAATGATGCATTATTGTGTATAATTAAATTCTTTCTTCACATGACATTAGATTACATCAGACTGATGGATTTAAACTTAACAAAAATTACACTGTGTAAACACCAGAAAAATCTATCACACAACTGAAAAACACTTTCTCCTGGATTTACAAAGCCCTTTATAGTGTGCAAGATTAGTTTAAGAGCTATTTTCAGCATTGTGGCCGACGTGCAATCCAGGAACGTGCTCTTGGGACATGGACGTGAGCTATTAGGCAAATCCTGCACGGACCGAGCTCCTGTTTGCAAATTACCCTCATTTTCAGGCGAAAACCATGTGATTGAGGGTAATATGCTATCCAGGAAGCTGGCAGCAGTCTGTGCAGGTTGAGTGCAGTGTGCAGAAATGTACTTGGTTAGTAACCGAGTACAGTTCAGCAATCTACAAAACGGAGCTATGACAGCTCCAAATAAAGGCTGCATATCATTGAGGAAGCATGCCAATGTTCAAGTAGAAGGCCATTGGCACTGCAAAATGTAAAAGAAAAAAATAAACAACGTTTAGTTTTATCTTCGCCGATCTCGCTGCTTAAGCATAGGCAGCGACACACAAATGGGATTGGGGGAAAATTAATAAAATAAACCTAAAATAAGCATTCTAACAAAAATCAGCATTCTGCCATGCAAGGTAATGGCAGTCAGAAGACAACCTGGCCAGTGCGTAATGGTTGCTAAAGGGGGAAGCTCAGTGTGGGACATGTAACTATGCATTAGTAGGCAATCCTATGCAAATGAGGGAAAGGTTAGTGAATCCCAGATTTTCCCAGGGTGTGAGGCAGGTCCCAAGAGTGTAAGAGTATAAAAAGCTGGGAGCAAGACTTGGATATAGGTGACATCATGGGGGCATGTGTCAGGCATACTGTAAGTGGATTGGAGACCTGTAGCTTGAGATTGCTACTAGGTTAGCACAGCTAAGATAGGGGTGTGTCTAAACCTGCCTATGCACACTTTACAAAGTGTAAGCAGGTGCATGTGCCGCACACCAGAGTTTACTGGAAGAAAAAGGACGTTAACCAGGAAAAAGCAGCTCTGTGCACATTTGAGCACTCCATTTGCACGGTGCGCACAAGGACTTAAACAAGGAGGCAATGGGAAGGAAAAACAGCAGTAGGAAGGTAATCAAGGAGAACTAGTTTAGCTGACAGGGGAAATTTATCAGAATCAGCCAATTACACAGGCAACAGACCAGACCAGCCCAGCACAACACTATAAACTATGCAAACACCTTTCCCCTTGTTTTTCCCAAAACCTCTGCACCACTGGTGTATACAGATGGAGAAATTTTACAAAACGAAAGCAAGAGAAAAAATGTTAGGGGCTGCTTTTGCTATCATAAACCAGCATGTGCAAGAGGCTGAGGGTGGTGAGGATGTGAATGCAGCTGAGCAACCCAGAGTGAGGAGGCGGAGAAGAGTGTACAGAACCAGGGTACTCTCTTGGGAGATTCACCTTCTACTGAATATTTAGTTGAGCTTGTACATTTTTCATTGACCCATAACTTTTTTGAATTTAACAAGACTATATATCACCAACTCAAGGGGACAGCTATGGGGGCTCCGTTTGCCCCCATGTATGCTAATTTGACCATGGGCCTCTTTGAATTAGAAGTTATTTATAGCCATAGTTTTTTTCATACTCATGTTATTAAATATTTTAGATATGTAGATGATTTGATTTTCCTCATAGAAGGGGGCCAATCTTCTGTATATCAATTTGCATCTGATTTGGATGTAAATAGGTTTAGTTTAAAATTTGATGGTTTAAATATTGGCACTAGAGTTCCTTTTTTGGATGTAGTGCTTGACATCTCAAATGGGTACAATTTAGTTACTTCTATTAATAAAAAAATTGAAGGGGGTTTTCAGTATGTACATGGTACTAGTGGCCATCCACCCCATACTCTGCAGGCTTTGCCCTATGGAGAAATGCTAAGAGTTTCTAGGTTATGTAATGAACAACAGACATGTAATACTGAATTGTCTTCCATGGTACAATCTTTCATGGCTAGGGGTTATAGTAAGCAAACAATGAAAGAAAGTTATGAGCATTTGAATAAGGATGAGAGACAAACTTATAATCAGTGTAGTGTCTGGTCTAAAAGGCATAGTGATAATTATTATATACATCAGAGAAATAATAAAGACGTTATATATTTTGTATCTACATTTGGATGTTTCACTGTAGAATTTGTGAAAATTATTAAACAATTTTGGGATTATTTATGCTCCCTAGATAGTGTCCAGACATGGTTGAATTTAGATCTGAGATTTTCTTATCGTAGGGGCAAAAATATAAAAGATTTCCTAGTTAAAAGTAAATATAACTTACCATTGGATGTATTTTATCAACACATTGGTTTAACAGGCACATATCCATGTAAAAAGTGTAAAGCCTGTAATTACATTGTACCTGGTTTTTCATACATCAATGGTATTAAATTTAGTACTAAACATACTTTTTCTTGTACTTCTGAGGGTGTCATATATGCGTTACAATGCCCATGTAAGAAGATTTATATTGGTGAAACCAAACGTGCCTTTAAGGTGAGGCTTTTAGAACATATCAGGGACATTAAAAATAAAAAAGAAACTAGCCCTATAGCCATGCATTTTTTGAATGTACATAATGGTGATAGTAAAGGCTTACAGGGCACTATTTTGGAACAAATACAAGTTACTAGTTATAATAATGTAGATATTAAATCAGTTTTATTGCATAAAGAAGCTGTATATATGTTGAAATTTAAAACAATGTCTCCTTTTGGTTTAAATGAGGATTTTAATTGGAAAGTGTTGCTCAATTAATTGCCAATTTTTATTAATTAATTATATAATTGGCATTTCATTTTAGTATAAATTGTATTGTGGTGTACTATGGTCTTTACTCCTTGAAGGCTGTGGCCGAGACGTCAGAGTTTTTAAATAAATTGCTTTTGGTGGATCGTTTGGCTGTTGTTTTTCCTACAGAACCAGGGTACCCTACCAAGGGCTACATGAGCTGGATATAGTGGAGAGCTATAGGGTGGACAGGGACCTCCTACAGCAAATTGTTGAGCTGTGCCGGCCACACCTCACACACAGAACTAACAGAGGGGAACCCATTCCAGTGGCTACCAAGGTATGTGTAGGCCTAAGAATACTAGCTACAGGTACTTTCCAAAGGCCAACTGGGGATATGATGGGGATTTCACAGGCATCAGCATCCAGGGTACTCCACCAGTTCCTGGATGCCATGTCAGCACATGTTGGTGAACATGTATATTTCCCCATCACCCGTGAGGCGTTGGCCAGCAATATGCTTCTCTTCCACCAAATAGCAGAATACCCTGAGGTAGTGGGTGCAGTAGACTGCATGCACATATGCATTAAAGCACCACCAGTTGAGTGGGGTAGGGTCTACATCAACCAAAAGGGCTTCCTCTCCATCAACTGCCAGGTCGTGTGCGATGCCCAGGGCATAATAATGAATGTGTGTGTGCTGGCTGCCCTGGAAGCTACAGTGATTCCCATATCAGGCATCTGACTCAGCTGTACCAGACATTTGCCATTGGGGACATCCCACATGGTCATCTAGTGGGGGATGCTGGATATGCACTGAGCCATGGCTGATGACACCCATCAGAAATGCACACACACCTGAACAAGAATTCCATAATGATGTACACGCACAAACACAAATCATAATAGAGCATGTGTTTGGGATGCTCAAGTCACGGTTCCGATGCCTGGACACATCTGGTGGTGCCTTGCAGTACTCACCAACTACATGTACCCAAATTGCCCTAGTATGTGCCATGCTACACAATATGATCCTGTGGAAACAGCTGCAGCAGGAACAGCATGGGGCAGGACCACACAGCCCCCCCCACCAGTGCCAAGGTCTGCACAGGCACAGAGTAACTCGGAGGAAGAACAACCTGAGCCTGCCCCAGTAGGCAGAAGGAGGTGTGCCCAGTATGCCCTGGCCTTGGCAAAGAGGCAATGCATAGCACATGCACTGACACAGTAGGGACCCAGGGAAAATGAAACCTCTCTCCAACTCGCACATACAGTAAAAGGGATGCCAAACATGACACTACCTGTGCTCAACCATGTATAGGGAGTGTACTATGTGCATCTGATCTAGGCAGCCCTGCATCACCACCCTCAATATTGGGACACCCACAAGGTAAGTGACTCCCACATGCCCGTCGGGGGGGTGTCACATACCCAACAACAGTCACAGCCAGCAGGATAGATGTAGACAAACGCAAACAAATGATTGCCTATGGCCTCTGAATGAGCCCCATGGGTAACCCCTACCCAAGCCCTACACAGGCAGACTACAGCAGGCCAGCCAGTTGGATGTCATGTGTGAAGGCTAGGAAGTCAGAAACTAATATGTAGGTAGTGAAAGCTATGATCTGTAGTACACTGGTATGCCTCTTGCCAGCACGATAGGTAAGACTACAGACTGAAATGGTGTACCTGACATACCAGTACAGTTCTAGCAACTGTGGAAAAGTGTATGGTGTGCCCCACCATCCTATGTACACTTATAGTAACAGTCAGGTGTGCTACCCACCCCTGTGTAGAAATGTAGAAACAGTTTGGTGTCTCCCCCCCCCCCCCCCGCTAAGCAGAAATGTAGCAAGAGTCAATGCCAAATGACTGATGAATACCCTGCAGACACAGCATGCTAGCTGTCGGTGTACAACACAAAGGTCAGCACTGCAGTGCAAACCACCTGGAGTTGATCCACACATGCAATATAGATGGCCATATTGAGCATACTCACACACTTAAAGGAATGAAGGCAATGTCAGGAAACAACATACTGAAAGCCTAAACTGGGCATGCTCACACACAAACAGAAGAAGGCCATGTCAGCAATTCTCAGTGCAGACACATGTCAGTATGCACCACTTCTGCCTTGCACACACTATAATAAGCCAGAGGTAGACAGACATAGATGTGTTGAAGAAGGTGACCATGACAAGAAGCCATCTGGGCCTGTTCCACCCAGCACACAGCCAAAGGGCCCCAAACACATGAGGTGCAGGTGTCACCCACTACAGATACTAGCCACCAGTATCTGTCAGCATGATGGCATGTTGCACGTGCCAGGTGTGCAACATGACTGTACAAGGAAGATGTCACCTAGTAGCTGTATACATGTACCTGTGGCATATGACCCTGTGTGTGCCCCCATGTGGCAAGTCAACCCCTACATGAATGGGTTATGGCCCATGCACACACCACCCTCCCCATAGCAGTATCATGGCAAGCCTGCTGAGGTCATCCAGTGTGAAATGCACCTTTGGGGGAGCTGTAGCTCAGTAATCCCCATGGTGCATCCCATAACTGTGTACTGCAGTACTGATAAACTAGTTAGGTAGTAGTCCCAACACCAGACTTGGCAACTGTGTGAGTGTGTGTATGTGTGCATGTCTCAGTCTCTGCCTGTGTATAGAGAAATGCTTTCTAGGCTACTCACACTCAGTACAGTTCATATACACAACAGTGGCAAGGCTGCAGATGTCACACACCTAGAAATACACCTCTGGGGAAATCATAGCCCAGTAATCTCAGTAACACGCCTTGTAACTGCATACTGCTGTAGTGTGATAAAGTAGTGAGGTAGGTGTTCTAACCCCAGATCTGGCAACTGTGTGTGTTGGTGTGTGAATCTGTGTGTGTGTGCTTGCCTGAGTAGAGAGCAATGCTTTTTATGCCACTCACACCCCATACAATACACATACTCGACTTTGGCAAGGTTGCTGATGTCACACACCTAGAAATACACCTGTGGGAAAATTATAGCTCAGTAATCTCTGTAGGACGTCCTGTAACTGCGTACTGCTGAAGTGTGTTTAGAACTGTGGTAGGGTTCCATCTCCACCCATGGCAGTTCTGGGTGTTTTGTGTGTGTTGCAATATCTGTGTATGGAGCAATTCATCATAGGCTACTCACTCACACTACATTTCAAATGCCCTACATTGCCAATCCTGCTGATGTCATTCATTGTGAAGCAGAACTTTAGGGAGAAAGTTCTTTAGTAATCCCTGTGGTGTGGCCTATAACAGCTCTATGCTGTATTGTGATATAGATCTTGATCAGAATTTCTATGCCCACACATGTTAGTTGTGGACGTATTGTGTGTGTCTCACTGTCTGTGTAGGGAGCAATGCATTTTAGGCTAGTCACTTGCAGTACAGTTGAAATGCCCTACTTTGGTAAACCTGCTGATGTCATTCAATGTGAAATACACCTTTGGGGAAGGATGTCTCTAGTAATCCCTGTAGTGTGTCCCATAACAGCTCCATGCTATAGTGTGATATAGACTGCAATCAGGGGTTCTATACCTACACATGTTAGTTGTGGGTGTTTTGTGTGTGTGTCTCACTGTCTGAATAGGGAACAATGCAATTTAGGCTACTCACTTGCAGTACAGTTGAAATGCCCTACTTTGGTAAAACTGATGATGTCATTCACTGTGAAATACACATTTGGGGAATAGTACTCCTGTAATGTCCATGGCGTGTACTATAACTGTGTAGTGCTGTAGTGTAATAAAGTAGTTAGGTAGGGGTTCTACTCCCAGACTTGACAGGTGTGTGTGTGTTTGTAACTCGTATCCTGTATAGAGATGAGTGTGTGTCAACTGTGGGCATTGTGGAGGGGGTTTTGCTCATTTATTTTATGGTGGCCCTACTATATATATCACAATGTCATCCATACAGGGATAACATATGCAAATTAGCTGGGAGGCTGGGGTGCAAAACCATACCCATACATGTGACATCAAGGCCAGATAATCCAAGTTAGCAACCCCACTATTACCCAGAGCACACACTCAACCCATGTGTCATATAAACACACATGTCTAGGTAGCAGCCAATATGTGGGTAGTACACTGCATAATGGCCACTGATAGTAGCTATGCAGTGATAGCAGTGGGCTACAGAGGGCATGTCACCCTGTCCATCTGTCCAATGTGCATGTACATGCAGACAGTGCACCTCTACCATGCTCCCCAATGGACACCTGCACTACCTGTGGTGCCTTCACATGTGACTCACAATAGACATACCATGCCTGACAACATGTCCTGTATGGACAGATGACACTAACTTCAGGGAATGCTGTTGGCATGCCATCAATGTAGGTGAAGAGTAAACCTGCTGACCAGTACCAGTTCCTGCCACAGGTGGCCAAGACTGGCACATCTGATGATAATCTGTATTCACAACATGGGCCAGACACCCCAGGTACAGTTCCACATGTCACTGTACATGCATGTGGGAGGTGTGCACATCCCAGACACCATCCATGTAATGGACTAAGGAACACACACATGGCATGTGGTGTACAGCATTGGCCACACACATTAGTCACCCAGGTGACTTAATGGGGGATGAAATACCCACCTGTGTGGGCAAATGCAATAACTACAGGCCTGATCCACAATGCAGACCATTGTCATGTGGCTTGATGCCAAGGTATACCCATTGCCTACCCTTGTAGAGCTTGCTGGTACAGGTGACCACCACACACCCATGTAGCCTTGCACCCATGCATGCCAGAACTGGCACCCTTTGTGTTTGTGTGTGTTGTATGGTGCGTATGTCCACATCCATAGACACTACAACCCTCCAGGGCATACTGAAGCATGCTGTCTGATGTCTGACATCTCCTCATACTCTTTGCCCATACGGCCTCTGTATAACCCATGTGGTGCATGTGATACCTGCACATTGATGTGTTGTGGCAATCCCACTAGTGATGAGTTGCACTCCTGGCCCTGCCAAGTGACTCAGTGTGTGTGTGTCCCTGTGTGAGTGTGCCTGTGTTGATGCTGGCACCTGTTCATGCAGACAGGCATGTGTACAACACCTATTGTATATCTACTGTATCCCTGTTGCAGATGTCACTCACCCTCACATATATGTTCTGAGTGCTCCACATCAAGTAACCCATGTGGTGCGTCCAGTAACTGCATCGAACTGTGATAGCACTACATAGTTGCTGGGGGTTTGATACCCTGTGCTTGTAGGTGTGTGACACAAACATGCTTTGGTTTTCACTCCCACCCCTCCCTGACATGTGTTTGCCTTCCTCACTCTCTCCCTGGTGGATGTGTAGACTCACACCTGCCTTGCTTAGGCAGCAGCATTTGTATTTTATGTGATGCTCATGATCAGCTGATGGCCTCTGCATGAATTGCAGCCCTCCCATAGCTGAGTGCATGTGGAACAGCTGTGGTAACAATCCCATAGCCAATTGCATGGAAACACATTCCAATACCAAGGAACATCATGGTGGTGTTGTGCCTTTTCAGTCACTGTGAGCAGGAACTAGATTTGTTGTTTGGCAAACAGCATCTCAGATGGAATGGGGATTTACCTCCAACAACATACACTGTGGAAAGAGGGCAACAAACAGGAGGGGGATGTGCCTGACCTGACTACAGACTGTAAGTGCTGCTATACTGCATTTGGAGTAATGCTGGTTTAACAGTGTTTGTCTGGATATGCCTGTTGTAAAGGTCACAATACCTGCCATGTCAGTTCCATGTATATGAGGAATCCCCATTTGCAGGATCATCTGCAGTCTGGGCAGTGTTGTGCCTTTCGTTTCATGTGTTATGCACAGTGCATCACTCTGTGGAATGCAGACGGTAGTATGAGGATTGCAGTCTGTAGATAGTGAAGGCCATGACAGTTACTGACTTCATATCCCTCATAGGACATATGTTGCAATAAACACTGTTACAATGGAAAATATACAAGGTTATCACAGCAACATGTCTATACTGGCCCTGGGTATGTGCTGTCAGCCACATCACTGTCAACATTTGTACATATGGCATGCATGAAGTAGTGCATATGTGTTGTATGCCATAAATAGTGTAATCATATCTGATAACAAGCCAGTAATATATCAGATTGCTACACATGTCATGTACAGTAGGGGTTACATTTCATGACATAAGCTGGACATTCTGCGGATGTTTGTACAGTACTGAGGTCTGTGTAGTGATGGTGAATGTCAGCAATGTGTGTATTGTTAATATGGGCTGTAGCCTGTGTACAGAATGTGGTAGATGTCATTGTCCTAGCTCCCCTTCTATCAGATATTACATGCTGCTCCACTGTATGGTACTGTTTTGCTGTATGTTTGTAGGGCCATACACACACGCACACACACATGTCCCATACCACAGACAGCCATCAGACCAAACTGTGTAGCAGCCCAGTATATGTAGGGACATTCTGTGACTGGCACATATGAGGATAGTGTAGAACAGATAGTCCATATACTGTAATATTATGCTAGCCTACCATATGTGGCTGTGGCTGTGTTCACATTGGTTGTGGTTATGCACTGTCACATAGGTGTATCTTACCCTGTGCTGTGACATGGCTGTTGAGCCTGCTATATATGCAGGTACATGTGCATTCCCCCCATACAAGATGTAGGCCAGTGTTGAGCCAGTCTGCACTGCCAACCTCTGCTTATGTTTTCTTACAGTCAGTTAGCTGCATATTTCTCAACCTGTGTAGGCATAGCTTACTCCAACACAAACCCACACACACCCACTTACCGCTGCTTAAAAGTGCTTACTGCAGCTTACCCCCACACTAATTCCTTTAAAAGAAAAGAAAAAAGGGGTTGATAGGAAAGCGGTGAAAAACAGGGTACATAGAGGGAAAGACAGTAGGGAAAACAGCTAGGTATGTGCAGGAAGGGTATAGGAAAGGTCCATAGCTGCCTATTTCATCTACAGCAACAGCTGTGCATATACACTATATTTGCAGGTGCATTTGGACCCACAAACCCCTGGGGGGGTGAGGACAACACATATTCATTGTGATGCCAATTAGACCAGATTGCATGTGTCCAGTGGACACGTGTGCGAAATGGACAACTATGTATGGGGCGAGATTTATTTGTTGGAACAGATTGCCCTTTATTTCTTTTTTTCAGGTGAGAGTTGGATGTTGAGGAGGGTTAGTAGGTATATTTGGGGATGTAGGTTTGGTAGGTTAACAGACAAGACACACAAGACTCATACAGGGCTGGTATATGACACATTTGAAGGTAAACACCTTGGACAGGTAGGGGTGTTTGGAAGTCGCAAGCCCATGAGCCCTCAGCTGGAAACAGTGGGACTAAGGTCTTCACCCATGGGCAGTCACCACTGCACCTTCACAACCCCAAAGGTGGCTGTGCTGAGTGCTGTGTAGGAGGGGCAGGCTCACCCTCTAATTGCACAACTCGGCCCTCAAGATGGCGTAGCCACTCATGATACTCCAGATTGAGCTCCTTACACACCACAGCCCAGACCTGTTGACGGGTGACAGGCTCTCCTCCGCTCCCGCTCTGAGGGGGGGACAAGTCACATCCCCTGCAGCAGTTCCACCAGAAGGTGGTGCAGGGCCCACGGAGGAGGAGATCCCAGGCTGGGCCCCAGATATGCTGGTGCCCGGTGCCATGGCCAGCTGAGGTGGGACAGGTGGGTCCGCTGGGACCGGCCTTCCCATATGAGCTGTGTTGTCACAGGTTTATGACAGATATGGGTTAGTAACAGTGAACAGCATTCAGGATTAGTTATAACAGCATGCATAGGTATTCCCATTAACCCGACACACCAGAGTTAACACAGTTGCAGAGTAAGCAGATCACATGCATATATGGAACAACAGTGGCCATTACAGGAGCATGCAGGTTTCATTGATGGCAACAGGCCACCAGTATGGGTGTATTTTCACATGGCATATGCATAGAAACAAATGTGAATATTTATAAATCATTAGGACATATGTCCCAACAATAGGTTGGAGTGTACACATACCAGTTGAGGAGTGTCATTTGGATAATATGCACATATGGAAGGGATGAGAGAGAGAGTTCAATTAACAACTAATATATCCTTGCAGTTTTCACAACATTCTTAGTCACTGTAGTGGTCTTTCCTTACATGTATTATTACACTACACAATGGCCTTATATTGTACACTGGTATGTTTATATATTATTATATATGTGACCTGTGTCTTACATACAGGCATGACAGGCTGCAGATGTTAATGCAACATAGGTTCATAGGTTCATAGGTAGGAACTAGGCTATTGGCCCTAGGGCCTATATAAGCCTAGCCAAAACATATCCTGGCTTTTGCCACTCAAGAAAATTATTTTTCTGTGCCACTGTAGAGCAGAACCACAGAAGTGATCCCCGGGGTGAATTTCCTATCTCCCATCCAATCATCAAGATTTTTCTTGAAGAGTGCTAATGAGGAGCTTTGTTTGATATAGATAGGTAGTTTGTTCCAGAGTATAGGACGTCTCTGGGACAGGAAGCTATCCCTCCAGCATATTCTGTTTATTGTAGTGACAAGGTTTAGGTCCCTAGAGCGTGTAGCTCATAGGGATTGGGATTTCTTTAAGTGGAGCATGTCTAAAAGCGCTGGGTTTGACATAGCTCTGTGTGTTAGGCAGAGATCACCTCTGAGTAGGCGATATGCGACGGAGTAAAGCTGCAGTTTTTTGAGACAGTCTGCGTAGGGCATCTGTTTGAGGCCGGTATTCCTCTTTGTGAGGTATTTCTGCAGCCTTTCCAGTTGTTGTAGATGTCTTGTGAGGTACATACCAAAAGGGGCATCATACTCTATAATGGGTCTAATGAGTGATGAGTAGAGGGGAACAATGACCTCTTTTTTCCTGGATGAGAAACCTTTTGTGATGAGGTATGCCACATAGAAGGATTTCCTAACTACTGTGTTACATATGTTGAGAATTGCTCTCATACACTTTGGGTGAGGTGCTAGAATGACAGGTTTGTTTCCATATACAATCTCTGACTATGCACACGTTTGAATATCAGTTATTTGTGATCGACAGCTGCCTACATTTCTTGGAACATCACACTGGATTTTCAAGAGAACAGGGTACCAAGCTGGTGATAAGAGCCATTTATCTGAACATGCTGGACAGACTGAAACAGTTGTGGGGTATGAATATGCATACAACTTTCAATTTGAACATTCTAGCAAATTCCGTACAGTTGTTGGGTGTAATTATGCATACAGCTTTCTATCTGAACAGTGTATCAAAATTTGTACAGTTGTGGGGTACGATTATGCATACAACTTAGTAGCACTCCCAGGAGTCAAAGCCCTGCTGTGTGTGACAAAATATTATAGCTAACATCACAGTACACTGTGCTATCAGGGAATTGATGTGCAGCTTTCAACTGTTTTCTAAGTCTCCCTAACTTGTACAATATAACTGACCTCTTGGCACTTCCTACATTGTTATGCAGAACTTCATGCCCATTTTATCTGCATGCCATGGTGTGGGTGACACAGCTTAAGATACAACAGTACTATTTATAGTATGGAACAGATCACCACCATATGTGAGAAGAGTAAACAGAAGCACTCCAGGGGTTATACCTTTATTCACACTTTCTAAGGCTCTTATATTTATTGTTATGACAGTACATGCAGACTGATTACTAACCTGCCTCGCGACACAGCCTTTGCAGCCTAGCATCATGGGATTGCTGGTTCGCAGCCTGCTCATCTACAGCTGTCAGAGAAATGCAGTGATATTTAGCCATACCTATCCATAGTATACACAAGCTAGGCAATTATTTACTACTTAGTACAATGAGTACTTACTCAGTCCTGGGGCATTGGACATTTGCCAAGACTATTGGAACCACTGTTCCAGTACATCCTTCCTCAGCCACTTCAGGTCAGCATGGGGGTGTCTGACCTGCTCACCAGTCTGGAGGATACCTGTGGCAGTGATGAGGTCACGGGCTAGATTGTCCCAGGCCTCAGTTTTATACTGCGAGCCCTGGTACTGGCCATGCAGTAGTCTCTGATCATGGTGTTTTACCAGGGGCCATACCATGATTTTTGACTCCTGGATGCCCCAGCGCTGCACTCTAAATCAAGTGCCTTCACCCACACCAGCCATTCTGCCTGCAGTAGGAAGCTACAACCAGTTATGAGAAGTATTCCTGCCTGTGGGGTTTAAATACAGCCATTTTCATGTACGTTCCCGTGATTGGCCGGTTTTGAAAAAGCTAAGCTATGGGCACACCTGCTTATATAAGGTTGGCACTGCTTAAAGAGGTTTACTACTAGGCAGATTGAATTGGCTCTGCTACACATTGCTTACACTTCTTAACTTGAGTTGTGCTGCGGTTAGTATTGCTTAATAGTTAATTAACAATATATTTGCCATTTGGCAATGATTTATTTTTCATTACAGGTTATATATGTGTCTGGTATCTGTGACTCATGTGTCCATACACTGTATGGGGACCTGGGGAATTCTACACTTTATTAAAATCACACCTGAGATCTATGCTTACTGCAGTACTCCAGTTCACATATTTATGTTCTGTGGCAGGTTATCCGACATCACACTGTACATAAATTCAGTTCACGTTTGGTTTGACTTTCCTGTGGTGAGAATTAGTTTGCTGATACCTCATTCATATTTATTGTTATGATGGCCTGGTGGTTAACTACTGTGACTATAATGTACAGGGTCCTGAGTTGGAGCCTTGCAGAGTTAGTTTATTTTGTTGCCGGGAAGAACATGGGCCGTTGGATCCAGAGTGATTAAGGCACTTTAAAGCAGTTGTGAGCAGGTTTGTGCGGATTTGCATGATGGTAAGCACTGCTAACCTCTGGTTATAGTTTCTTACACTCAGTTAGCTTCTACATTGCTTAATCTATGCAGGCAATGCTTACCCCCATGCAAACGCACTTAAACATGCTTACTACTGTTTATTTCTGCTTAACCCTAGTGCCTTATTCATTATGACACTGACACTTCACGTGTGTATTTAATGCAGTACTCCAGTTCACATTTAAATGTTATTATGTAGGTTATATGGCAAAAATATGTAAATAAATGTTCATATACAGATTTCACATGGAAAATGATAGATGCTACTGTTGGACTCAAACCCGGAATGCCTGGTCAGTAGGTGGATACTCTAACCACTACACTATTGATGTACTGCTTCATTTGCATATATATTCCTTGTTATCCTCTTCAGCCTTTTCAGCTGCTTTAACCATAGCTAAGCGATGGGCATACCCACGCACCTACAGTTAGCTGTACTCTGGGTTTTTAAAAAAATTAAATAATAGGGTTTCTTTGTTTTATTTGACTGTACTGTTGCTGTTGAACACATGGGGGCTGTTGGTGGGGATATGCGAACACTTGTGAGCAGTCTTGCTCATTTATTTACACATTCTTCTGTTCTACTTTGTAGAGGCATGTTTATTCTGAGAGGTCTGCTCTCAGACATGCCCCCTGCACTCGTCCACGCTCCTTGTAGCATTAGAAGTTCAGGTAGCGCGCCTTCATTAATATGCATGGCGCGCTGCAGTTCTCCTCTTAAACTGCTGCTTCCGTGCGGGACTAGATTAGTCCTGCATGGAAGTTTAGTAAATCCAGGGGAATGACTCTTGATTGCCTCAGTCTAAAAGATGGAAGTACTGAGTTGTGGACAGCAAAGTGTCATTCAATTCTTCTAGTAATGGGTATATTATCTTCATTTCTTACTTTTGAATTTTATGATACACAGATGACAAGATACATTGATTTGAGACGGCATATCATTTTGTATTTCTAAACATTTAAAGTCATTTTTATTAACTTACAGATTAGTGTAATGGCTTTTTTGTAATTGTTAAATGTATTCTACATACATTTGCAGTGACTAATTTTCATGGTAATGCCATTCTAAATGCCTCTTAAGACAAATACCCAGGCCTCACATTAAACTCTTCTTTAACATTCTTATCTCGTACTGAGAACGTCTTTTGAAAATTAATGACTCAAATTAAGTTATGCTACAAGATTTCTAACTACCACTCAACAAAAGCAAAACTGGACATTTTGTAAAATGTGTTTCTCATTAAAATAGTATATGGATTGCAATTACTTACCTCACAGTCATCAGACAATACACAAAGAGTTCCAATGGTAGAAAACAGAATTTTTCAGATTTGCACTGTTAGCTGACTCATATGGCCATTATTTTAGCTTCATAAAGGGTATAAGGTGGCACTCTGTTACTAACAAGGCTACTTTTTGTCTTGTGCTCACTCCTTTCCAACATTCGTGAGAATAGTTACTGCCTGCCTGTTAAGAGAAAACTACCATTATAAGAGCATGCTTATTCCTTGAGGTATTTACAGGAAAACTTTATCACACTCTTCCATTCACATGTCAAAATTACAATGCAGGAAAATGCCATCTCTACTGTTTGGCTGCTTGCTACATGGAATCAGCTTCCTACAGAAATCAGATCGTTATCTGTATGGAATGACTTTACATTTTGTGGATGCAGCTAAATAATGAAGCAATGTGTTTTACAGACAATGGCTGACTACATACTACAATGCAATGCTTAAGTATATATACTGCATGCAGTATAACACCATCTTCTCTCTGTCTTCTTCAACATAGAGCAGCATTTCTGTATGTAATGTATATAGAATACTATTCTGCTTATTATGTTATTTTAGACAGTGCAGTGGTGCAGTGGTTAATGCTGTCACCTTACAGCAAGAAGCTAGCTGGTTCAGGTCTTAGCTGGGGTGCCTTCTGTGCAGAGTCTGCATGACCTTCTTGCATTCGTATGGGTTTTCTCTGGCTGCTGCAGTCTCCTCCCGTGATACAAAGACATGTGTCTGGAGCATTTCTCACTCAGCCACTATTGAAAATTGGCTTGGTCCTAGTTAGACCTTCCTGGTAAATAAATTAATATTGTCCCTATTACCTTTTCTATGTAAGCACAGTTCTTGAAACTTGAATTTACAGAGTATGCATTACATTGTATTGCAATCCTTTACCACCAGTTGTGCTGCTATCTGCTTAAGTGCAATCATGTTATTATCTGTATTAGATGCTCCTTTTAGTTTGCATAATTGCTCAGTCAGTCTGGATCATGGCTGAAAAGGGTCACTAGACCAGCCCACCCACCCTATAAACAACCAGTAAGTAAAGAAATAAACACATTCTAGATTTCAAAAATGTTTTCTATAGAAAGTGTTAACTTAAGTCAGGAAAGTGCTCTACAGTCCCTGAAGAGCAAACATTTGCAACTTTAAAATATAGCTTTACATGGCCTTTTGTAATTTTAAATGGCACAGCTCTACATTTTGTAGAATTTCATTAAAATATAAAGCATGTACAACAACCATTTTTACACTCTTCACCCACAATACTGAGACCGCTTACTAGTGACTTGGAAAAAAGACTTATATGCCAGTGCTACTTGTAACTGAGGGGAAAACACATTCTTAGGGAAGTATTAACCAAGGTGATTATAACAGATTAACTCCAGATGAATAGTATTGTTGATGCTTTTATTCTTCTGGCTTTTTCCCAGTTAGAGGTTGCCACAGCAGATCACCTGTCTGCTTGTGTTTGGTAGTGGAGTTTTACAGTGTTGAGTTGACAGCCCAGCACCCAACCTTCCACAGAAGGCACACACATGCCCACACTCACACCTAGGACCAGTTTAGAGTGTCCAATCCACCTACAGCATGTCTTTGGGAGGAAACTGGAGCAAACCCATGCGACTACAGGAAGGACATGCAGACTCTGCACAGAAGGCCCCCCAGCTGAGAATTGAACTGGAGAACCTCTTGCCGTGAAGTGCCAACACTAACCACTGCACCACCATGGCTGCCCATTATTGTTAATGCTTTTATTAAAATGTTAAAACACAGGTGCACAGAAGGAAGGTAGCTGAAATAAAGAAGCTGAACCACAACAAAGCAGAATCTTCTTTTTTAATACAAAATGGTGAGCGCTTTCGCAATGATAACCATTGCTTCATCAGACAGTTCATTCAAACAGCAACAGCACTCAAATACTTTAATTCATTACTAGAACAACCAATCCTACCACTCAAAGTTAATTCGGCACTCAGCAATCAATTAATTACTATGGTTATGTTTTGCCCTTAGTTAATTGCTGAAGTCAGAAAAACTCTGTTTAAAAACCACATGCACAAAATGTAAAGACAAGGACATGTGGATAAATATAAATAAAATACATAAAAAGTCAATGAATAAATGCATATACTCATGTTTCCCATTTAGTAACTACTTATGTGCATAGATATATAGGTCAGCAGGACTAAGACAGAATATATGTGTGTGAATGAGAGGGAGGATAGAGGAATGGTTAGGATGCAGGTAATAGAGGTGGTGAAGGTGGATGAGTTTAAGTACTTGGGATCAACAGTTCAGAGTAATGGTGAGTGCGGAAGAGAGGTGAAGAAGAGAGTACAGGCAGGGTGGAGTGGGTGGAGAAGAGTGTCCGGAGTGATTTGTGACAGACAAGTACCAGTAAGAGTGAAAGGGAAGGTCTACAAGAGGATAGTGAGACCAGCTATGCTATATGGGTTGGAGCAGGAGTCAGAGCTTGACATGGCAGAGTTGAAGATGTTAAGATTTGCACTGGGTGTGATGAAGATGGACAGGATTAGGAATAAGTATATTAGAGGGTCAGCCCAGGTTGGAAGGTTTGGAGACAAAGCCAGAGAGGCACGATTACATTGGTTTGGACATGTGCTGAGGAGTGATGCAGAGTATATTGGGAAAAAGATGCTAAGGATGAAGCTGCCAGGTAACAGGAAAAAAGGAAGGCCTAAGATAAGGTTTATGGATGTGGTGAGAGAGGACATGCAGGTGGTTGTTGTGACAGAGCCAGATGCAGAGGGCAGGAAGAAATGGACACAGTTGATCAGCTGTGGCGGCCCCTAACGGGAGCAGCCAAAAGAAGAAGAGGAAGAAGATAAGCATAAAAAAATATATATATATATATATATATATATATATATATATATATATATATATATATATATATGGGTCTACTTCTATTCGCTGACATCCCATTTCACTGAAACCCATTTTGTTGACAGCTCATTTCATAGACAAACTTTCAAGGTGGGGGGCTTTGCCCCCCCCCACTCAATGTGGGGCTGTGCCCCCCACACCCCCCCCAGCTATATATTACAACTCCACAGTTGCACAACAGTGGGGAGGGGGGCAAATCCCAGGTTTTTGCCCTGATTACTTTTGTCTATGAAATGGGGCTGTCAGCGAAATGGGTTTCAGTGAAATGGGATGTCAGCGAATAGAAGTAGACCCATAAATATATATATATATATATATATATATATATATATATATATATATATATATATATATATATATATAAAAGTATATGCAGTACACACTCAACAACTTAATACATATATTCTGCCTAATAAATGCACATGTTGTCCACCTAGTAAATACATATGCTTTAATACATACATCTCAACAAATGCTTGTCTTTAATGATATCTATACTAGAAGCAGCTCAAGAAATGCTGTCATATTGACCCAAAGCCCTGCATGTGTTTATGTAGTCTTCTCTTGTTAA
This sequence comes from Protopterus annectens, assembly GCF_019279795.1. Taxonomy (NCBI): domain Eukaryota; kingdom Metazoa; phylum Chordata; order Ceratodontiformes; family Protopteridae; genus Protopterus; species Protopterus annectens. The sequence continues at coordinate 1,037,581,488 of NC_056727.1, read as the reverse complement.
AACAGTATTATTATTTTTTATTTTATTTTAACCTTCTAGATTTTTGCACTGGCTTCAATGCAACACTATCATTCAAACCCAAACATCTGTGTGCTCCTAAATGCAAAATCCATTTTACTTCCATATTTTCGGTAGTATTGACTATGTCCTCCATCCTATTGCTGACATTCTGAATGTGTAAAACCTGAAACAAAAATATATGGTCACCCCCCTTATCTAATGTATGCTTAGCCAAAGCACTATACAGTTTCCCTTTTCTAGTGCAGTAAACGTGATCCCTTATCCGTTCCCTAAGGTGATGGTTAGTTTTGCCAACATAGAAATGGAAAGATGCTGTGCAGTGAGCTATATACTCTACATTCTTAGTATTGCAATCAGCAGAATTCCTTAGATCCCTTAGATGCCCTGTTTCAGGGTGCTTAAAAAACCTTGATTCATCTATATAAATGCACTGTGTACATTTTCCACATCAATGGTTACCATTCACTGTGCTATCCATCAGAGCAGGTGTCCTTGGATAGCAAAGCTGCTGTTTCAGGTTTTTCTTATTTCTAAATTAAAAATGTGGTTGTCCACCCACTATGTTGGTGGTATCCTCATCTACTAACAACATATGTCAATTTTGTCATATGATGGTTTCAAACCTTTTCACATCTCTTGTATATGATAAAACCATTGGAATGTGTGTTAATACACTATTCCTGATACCTACCCTGTCACTACCTGCTCTATCAGAGTAGTAGGGCTTAGCTTTACCTTTCCTTTCTTTGTGTACATTATGGTACACCTTATCAATTTCATGTTCACTATACCCCCTATTAATGAAACCTGTTCTTAGTTTAGTTAACAATTCTATACACTTCCTCTTGACAACATAGGCGTGATGTCCTCATTGCCTGACCTCTGATTATGTTAGGAAAAAGCTTAGGGTTATGCATACTGTTTCTGTGTGAAAAAGATGGTCTGTAACATTGTTTCCTATGTAATTTCCTAGACCATTGGTCATTTTCTCTGTATATAGTAATGTCCAGGAAGTCTAAACTCATCTCAGAACAGTTCATCGTAAACTTTAAAAAGTCACTAGTAGTATTTAGGTATGCATACAGGGATTTAAGTTGTTCACCATCACCTTTCCAAAAAATAAAAAGATCATCTATGAAATGCCTATAAAAGGCTATTTGGGGATTACCTAACAGATGTTCATATTCCCAGTTAACCATAACCAGGTTTGCATATGTGTTGGCACAATTTGTGCCCATGGCAACCCCTGACAACTGCTTATAGCATATGCCATTGAACATAAATATGATATGCTCTAGTACCCATTCTAGTAACATACAGAGAAAGTCTATCTTAGTATTATAGAACTTTCCCTGCCTTGTCAACACTGATTTTACCATATTTATCCCCTGGTTATTTGGTATACTTGTAAATAAAGACACTACATCTAGTGTGGCCAGCATTACTGTATCTGCTGTTCCCATTTGCTTCACTGCTCCATAAAGGTCCACTGAAACTGTTCTGTGTCTTTCAAGACATATGCATATTCATTGAGTGCTGTCTTCAATTCCTTATCCATGTATATAGAAATGGGTTCTGTTAGCCATCCTGCCCCTGCTACTATAGGTCTAAATTTTTGGTTATATGGATCTTTCTGTATCTTGGAGAGGCCATGGATTTGAGGTATGAGAGGATTTTCATAGGTTCATAGGTAGGTACTAGGCTATTAGTCCTAGGGCCTATACAAGCTCAGCCAAAAAGGTACTCTGGCTTTTGCCACCCAAGAAAATTATTTTCCTGTGCCACTGTCAAGCAGAGCCACAGAAGTGATCCCCGGGATGAATTTCCCATTTCCCATCCAATCATCAAGATTTTTGTTGAACAGTACTAATGAGGAGCTTTGTTTGATATAGATAGGTAGTTTATTCCAGAGTATGGGAAGTCTCTGGGACAGGAATCTATCTCTCTGGCATGTTCTGTTTATTGTGGTAACAAGGTTTAGGTCCTTAGAGCATGTAGCTCGGAGGGATTTGGACTTCTTTAAGTGGAGCATGTCCAACAGCTCTGGGTTTGACATAGCTTTGTATGTTAGGCAGAGATCACCTCTGAGTAGGCGATATGCGACGGAATAAAGCTGGAGTTTTTTGAGATGGTCTGCGTAGGGCATCTGTTTGAGGCCAGTAATCCTCTTTGTGAGGTATTTCTGTGGCCTTTCCAGTTGTTGTAGGTGTCTTGTGAGGTGCATACCAAAAGGGGTGTTGTACTCTATAATGGGTCAACAGTGAAATAATTAAAAAGATCTTTACTTAATAGTTCCATACACATGTATTCATATAAGGTACTAGCAATTTGTTCACTCATTTCAAACACAATTGTTGTTGGTACTTCAGCATATACATTTGGATCCAATAACATTTCTTGCATAGCTGTATTATAAAAGTCAGCATTCAGTATCACCACTGGTCCCCCTTTGTCAGCGGGTCTTATAACTATGCTATCATTAGTCTGCAAGACACACAATGCTTTGTGCTCACTCTTTGTCAAATTATACTTTCCTTCTTCTAAAAAAACTATTGTTTCCTGTGTTATAAATGGCATTTCCACAAGCTTTTAATAATGTTTATATGTTATGCGACAATATTGGTACATACAGACTGTTTTTCTTAAACTGAACATTCCTTGCCTCATTGCCATTTCCAAATTGTTTTTTCAATGTTACATTTCTAGTAAACATATGAACATAAATTCACATAACAGAAATTCACTAATGTCCATTTTAGTTGAAGGTATAAAATTTAAACCTCTGTTAATGAAGAAGTCTCAGCTGCAGACAGTTCATATTTAGAAATATTCCATATTAACTCTCCTGCCCATACCCCCACATTTTCTTCAAAGTGTGAGTTTGTAACTGACCTGGTGCCTCTTTCTGTTTCTGGCCCCTGTAAATGTCCTGTTCCACAGATTTTCTCCTCCCTGCTCAAAAAGGTAGGGGTAGAACAGGAAAAAACTGTTGTTGTTCTGCTTCCATATTAATCTTCTCTCTTACCACGGCTGTAGTTGTGGAGGCAGTTGTTGCCTTATCATTGTTTGCCGATGACAATGGCACTTCCATCGGCGTAGACTAAATGGAATGTGCCTCATTTGGTGAAAGGACACTCCCTCCTGGATGTTGATTAATTTGTTTATGACCCGCTGACAAAGGGGGACCAGTGATGATATTGAATGCTGACTTTTATAATACAGCTATGCAAGAAATGTTATTGGATCCAAATGTATATGCTGAAGTACCAACAACAATTGTGTTTGAAATGAGTGAACAGATTGCTAGTACCTTATATGAATGCATATGTATGGAACTATTAAGTAAAGATCTTTTTAATTATTTCACTTTTGAAAATCCACTCATACCTCAAATCCATGGCCTTCCCAAGATACAGAAAGACCCATATAACCCCAAAATTTAGACCTATAGTGGCAGGGGCAGGATGGCTAACAGAACCCATCTCTACATACCTGGATAAGGAATTCAAGACAGTTCTCAATGAATATGCATATGTCTTGTAAGACACATAACAGTTTTTAGTGCACCTTTATGGGGCAGTGAAGCAAATGGGAACAGCAGATACAGGGATGCTGGCTACACTAGATGTAGTGTATTTATTTACAAGTACACCCAATGACCAGGGGATAAGCATGGTGAAATCAGTGTTGACAAGGCAGGGGAAAGTTCTCTAATATAAAGATAGACTTTGTATGTTACTAGAATTGGTACTAGACCACGATATATTTATATTCAATGGCATATGCTATAAGCAGTTGTCAGGGGTTGCCATGAGCACAAGTTGTGCCAACACATATGTAAACCTGGTTATGGTTAACTGGGAATATGAACATCTGTTACGTAATCCCCAAATAGGCTTTTATAGGCATTTCATAGATGATCTTTTTATTTTTGGAAAGGTGATGGTGAACAACTTAAATCCCTGTATGCATACCTAAATACTACTAGTGACTTTTTAAAGTTTACGATGAACTGTTCTGAGATTTGTTTAGACTTCCTGGGCATTACCATATACAGAGAAAATAACCAATGGTATACGAAACTACATAGGAATCAAAGTTACAGACCATCTTTCTACACAGAAACAGTATGCATAACCCTAAGCTTTTTCCTAACATAATCAGAGGTCAGGCAATGAGGACATCACGCCTATGTTGTCAAGAGGAAGTGTATAGAAATGAGTTAACTAAGCTAAGAACAGGTTTCATTAATAGGGGGTATAGTGAACATGAAAATGATTAGGTGTACCATAATGTACACAAAGAAAGGAAAGGTAAAGCTTAGCCCTACTACTCTGATAGAGCAGGTAGTGACAGGGTAGGTATCAGGAATAGTGTATTACCATACATTCCGATGGTTTTACCATATACAAGAGATGTGAAAAGGTTTGAAACCATCATATGACAAAATTGACATATGTTGTTAGTAGATGAGGATACCACCAACATAGTGGGTGGACAACCACATTTTGCATTTAGAAATAAGAAAAATCTGAAACAGCAGCTTTGCTATCCAAGGACACCTGCTCAGATGGATAGCACAGTGAATGGTACCCATAGATGTGGAAAATGTACACAGTGCATTTATATAGATGAATCAAGGTTTTTTCAGCACCCTGAAACAGGGCGTCTATGGGAGCTAAGGAATTCTGCTGATTGCAATACTAAGAATGTAGTGTGTGTAGCTCACTGCACAACATGTTTCCATTTCTATGTTGGCAAAACTAACCATCACCTTAGGGAACGGATAAGGGATCACGTTTACTGCACTAGAAAAGGGAAACTGTATAGTGCTTTGGCTAAGCATACATTAGATAAGGGGGGTGACCATATATTTTTGTTTCTGGTTTTACACATTCAGAATGTCAGCAGTAGGATGGGGGACATAGTCAATACTACTGAAAATATTAAAATGGATTTTGCATTTAGGAGCACACAGATGTTTGGGTTTGAATGATAGTGTTGCATTGAAGCCAGTGCTAAAATCTAGAAGGTTAAAATAAAATAAAAAAATAATAATGCTGTTTTAACAAGAGAAGACTACATAAACACATGCAGGGCTTTGGGTCAATATGACAGCATTTTTTGAGCTGCTTCTAGTATAGATATCATTAAAGACAAGCATTTGTTGAGATGTATGTATTAAAGCATATGTATTTACTAGGTGGACAACATGTGCAATTATTAGGCAGAATATATGTATTAAGTTGTTGAGTGTGTACTGCTTATATTTTTATATATTTTTTTATAAATATTGTCTTGCTTATATCTATGCACATAAGCAGTTACTAATTGGGGAACATGAGTATATGTATTTATTCATTGATTTTTTTATGTATTTTATTTATATTTATCCACATGTTTTTGTCTTTACATTTTGAGAATGTGGTTTTTAAATAGTTTTTCTGACTTCAGCAATTAACTAAGGGCAAAATGTAATCATAGTAATTAATTGATTGCTGAGGACTGAATTAACTTTGAGTGGTAGGACTGGTTGTTCTAGTAATGAATTAAAGTATTTAAGTGCTGTTGCTGTTTGAATGAACCGTCTGATGAAGCAGTGGTTACCATTGTGAAAGTGTTTACCATTTTGTATTAAAAAAGAAGATTTTACTTTGTCTTGGTTTAGCTTCTTTATTCCAATTACCTTCCTACTGGGCACCTGTGTTTCAACATTTTCAACTTTTGGGCTGGTTTGAATTTATTATTTTATTAAAAATATTATAGGAAGCCATTCTTAACCAGCTAATGGATTAAAGAGCTACAAATAATTTTCTTGCTAGTTTCCAGTTTGGCTTTTGTAATCAGCCTTGTATGCAAACAGCCAAAGGATTTGAATTGAATGTCCATAATGGTGCAACCCTATGAAACATGTACCTGGGGTCAGATGTCACTGAATAGTATCATTTCTATCTGCTGTCTTTATGATACTGACTTTGCATTCCATTCAGCTTCTAGTATGAATATATAGTAAAAATTAATGGTTACACATCATGTCATTCTATGCTACATATTAATGTAGAGATCATCCCTGCAATTTATATCATGAAAAAAAATCAAATTTCAGCATGTGATAGAATTTGTTGTCATTATTATTTTATGTACAATATGTTTTGCTCTGCAGTTCCTGCTTCTCTTTTCATTTTTTGACTCATCTGTCCAGAATAATAAAAGAAAGGCTAATGTATCTACCTGGACTGTGTCCTTATTAATTAATCTTGAAAGTGAAAAAGAGCTATACAGGGCCGGTGTTAGCATTTTGGGGGCCCCCAGCAAATGTCAAGTTGGGGGCCCCCTAGGCACTTCCAGTATAAGTATCATCCTAACAATGCCATCCATACTAAGCAACCCTTTATTTCATGCTGCAAACTTTTAGGAGTAGTATCCACAGACAGACCTGCAGCTACAAGCTTTCACATTACAACAGGCCTATGTATCACACTTTCACTATGTTGAGCTGTCTAACAAAGGGGCAGTTAAAGTTACTGGCACTTAGTTGCAACAGTGATACATTGCAACAAGTCTATGTACAGGTCTGGACTTAAAGTGAAATGATGACTGGACCTACATTTCAACACCCCCCCACACACACACACCCTCCAGTCCTCACCTCTGAATCCTTCTTCTTTGGGCACCCCATACCATCCACGTTACTTTTTCTTCCTTTCCTCACATTTTGCCTTACTCTAAGCTTTTCAAGAAGCCATAACTTTCTATATGCTCTGAAGTGCATTTTACACAACCTTTTCATCCAATAATAGCTTGAATAGAAATTATGATTAAGGAAAGAAATTCACTGTTGTGGTTCAGCTTTAGTTTTCCTTGCATCCTTCAACACACCTTTCCTGAACAAGACAGCCCAGTAATAACCATTTAGGAAATAACTCAAGTCAGGGCCCAAGAAGCCACAGCTTTACAGATGGTCTGGGATGCATTTTAGAGCATTTTCTCAACATTTTACTCTAATGGTTGCCTAAATAAAATTATGAAGAAAAAAAGAATTTCAGTCTTATTTTTTTCTTTCAAGGCATAATTTGTGCCCAAGGCTTACTTTTCAAAGCTGACAAAATTGTAGCTTAGAGTAAACTAACAAGCCAGTAGTTGTGAGAATATTTAAGTCTTATCTGGAAATACTGCCTACCTCCCTAACCCTCTAAAAAAGACAAGTCACTGCCTAAGCATCCCTCTGGTGTTAGACTGGGATGAAAGCAGAGATTTAAATTGCCTTTGTCATATATTTCAAGTGACTGATGATATACATATACATAGCATGTTCTTCACCCCAGCCATCAAAGGTAGCCACATGTATATGTGCCTAGTATGTGATTGTGAGAATGATTTCAGTAATATTCAAATTTGTTGCTCCTAGACAGTACACCTCTCTTACACAAGCTATAGTAACCTTCTTTGTACACCTCTGAGGTCTGTGAGAAACACTGACCGCGGCTCAAACACAAGCTATAATGACTTCATGTGCGCACCTCTAAGGTTTGACTGTGATGAAAATCAAAGATGTAATATCCACACAATCTCTAGCCCCTGATAACCCGTAGCAGCTTTATGTACACACACACATTTGAGCAGGGCTGGTTTTAGAATGGGTGTGGTTGTAAACAGAGGCTATTATTAGCTTTATCCTAAAAGGGTCATATCTCAGCACCATTCAGGTTAAACAGCGTATTCTGAAAATTGATACATTTTTCTCCAACAAGCAACAGCTTTGGTGGGGGCCCCCACAGAGTCAAGGATGATAAAGGGAGTCCCCATTATCCATTTAGACAGTCTGGTGAGTGGGGGCAACCAGACTCCAAGAATATCTAAGTGTCTGAATGTTCTGTGATATATGTTATGTCTTACTTTTGAAATATAATTACTTGTGAGGTACATCTTTTACTGATGCACAGAAGAATAATGTCTGTGTCCTGGCATTATTGGGTGCATGCACAGATAAAAATTAGTGATGTTTTTTACATACACACACACCAAACCACAAACACATTCCTACACACACACACACCCACACACCAAACCACAAACACACACACACACACACACACACACACACACACACACACACACACACACACACACACACTAACACTAACATGCATAAGCCACAGCAGTAATAGTTATGTACTTATTTCAGCAAACAGCAATGCCTTGTGCAACATTGGTACTGCCACACCAGATTAGTCACTGCTGTTTAGCAGTCGTCAAACAGCAGAAGGGGTAGGATTTATCTCATTGAAGAGTAATGCATACTTGTCATTGTCCCTACTTTCACAGAATTTCCCTGATTTTGTTCATACTTTTGCTTTATCCTTCGTAAAAAGTGATTTGCTGGTAAATCATTCAGGATTTCAAACAGTCAATTAATCCAGACATCTGAGTTTTATACTTATTGTCCAAAAATAGATGTTGATGCAAAATATGTTATTCTAGTAACTTTTTAAGTGAATTAGAGAAATATTTAAACATATTTATGATTCTGAGCATTTATTCTATTATTTTTGGGATTGTACTGAATTCTTAAGCAAAGAAATTGAGTTATAGTATCTGGTGTTCTGGTATTAGTTATAAAACTACCTGAAAGAGAAACTATCCCTGATGATCGGAAGCATCAACTCTTCTTAAAATCCAAAGTTTGCACTGAGGTAAGTCACTCTGGGCTGCTGATCCTTCTAGTGCTTATATTGTTCATGTTCATTATCATCTTCAACCTAACAGGGTCATATCACAGCCCTGTTCATGTTAAAGAGCATAATTAGGAAATTAATGCATTTTTCATTCCTCATTTTTCCCCAATCAACAGCAGCTTTTGTGGGGCCCACACAGACAAAGATGATTAAGGGGGCCCCCTGCAGCCATGGTTTTGCAGGGACTAAAAGCTGGCTATGTAGTTAGTTTTAGTGGAGAAAATGTCCAAAAGCAGGGTTTAACTAAGCCACTATGTCAGTAGTAAAATATTTAATGGCATTCTGATGCCTGTTACTTGACAAAACACCGTTACTACAACCAGAAATATCTTTGAATTTTAAAGGAGATATAAATAAGATTTATTACCCTCATAGTTTATTAAGTATGCAAGACTGCTGCACTAGCTTTTGTTGGTTTTACAGATGTGACAAAATATCAGGATAAGATAACTTGCTGTGGGTAGGGGCCCCCAGGGAACAGGGGGCCCCCAGCGACCGCAGGGTTCGCTGGTGCCTAAAACTGGCTATGGAGCTATAGAGAGACAGAGAGACTTCAGTTTCAGGGCTACTGTATCACTTGAAAGATGTTTAGTAAAGTTTTGTCATGTCTAAATAAGCTTGGGTTTCTTGTTTGTATTCTCTTAATAACAAGATTTTGTATTTTTTTAAATGGTGGATGCTTGACATTTTGAATAGAGATTGTTATACCTTTAAGTTGTAACAAGTATGAAAACCTCCTGACAATATTTTACTCTGGAGACTTCTTAGTCACCCCTCTACTTCATATTTGTAACCTCTGCCATTATTAATCCCCCCAGAAAATGAATCCCTCCCACCCTGCTGATTTTCAACCCATCTCTAATCTTCTATCCCTTGGAAAAATCCTCAAAAAATTAGTTTATAATAAAACCCTTCAATACATTACTCAGTATTATTGTTTATCCTCAAAACAGCATGGGTTTTTGGTTTGTCAGAGCACCTCCACTGCACTCTGGTCCCTTACAGGCAACATCCTCCTTTCTATAGACAAAGGCCTCCTACTCAGAGCTATCTTTATTGACCTTACTAGAGTCTTTGACCTGGCTGACCATAACATCCTTTTAAATAATTGAAATTGGAATCAGCCTAGGTACAGCTCCCCGGTTCAAAAATGACTGTTCTATCATTTCTATTTTAAGTTTCAAAATACCCTATCATCTTCCATCCTCCACTCTTGCTCCCCTTCTTTTTTCTATCATCATTAATAAACTCCCACATCTTCCTATCTTATTGTATGGAGACAACATGGTGTTATTTCTAAAAAAAACTAACGAAAAACACGTATCAATAGTAAAACAACAAACTGTCCAGGATCAGTTCCACAGAAACACATTTAATAAAACTCTCTAGCACTTTGGCCTGAGCCTTCAAATGAAAATACAAATCTGTAAGTCATTCAAGTTTATATAATAAAACCAATTAATCAATTATACAATTAATTAAAAATAAATAATTTGCATTAAAACCTTCCAATTGCACTCAACATTAATAGCTCTTAGCAGTTAAAGTACCAAACTTCAATATAAAGAACGTTTCTTTATGTAAAAGTTTTTTTCTTTATGGCACCACCATATTCATTATTATAAACTTGCTCCAAGATAGTACTTTGCAAGCCCCCTGGCTTTCCATTGTGGCATTCCTTAAAATGCATGGCAAGAGGGCTTTCAAGCTTACCATTTTGAATGTCCATGACATGTTCTTGAACTCTAAGCTTGAAAGCCCTCTTACTTTTCCAACATAAAACATGCCGCATGGACACTTAAGTGCATATATAATTCCTTCTATATTACAGGAACATATGCCATTTACTTTGAAATGTATTCCATTGATGCTATTAAATGTCCTACTCACATATATTGCACCTTCCACAGGGAAGAGTACCCATAAAATCAGGATTAATATAGCTCTTACTTTCTGGTCTCTCAAGTACAGAGTGCACTAAAATACACTTAATACTTTTCTTAATACTTTTACCTTTACGGTATGAAAATATAGGTGTTTTACACAATACATTTGAAAATTCCTTAAACCTTAGCAAAAAATTCTAATGATGTTTAATGGTTTGTTTTATTTCTTCTGACAACAAATCATAAGTTGTAACCATATATATTTTCTTAAAGTTCTCACTAGAACTAGAAGCAGATTTAACCACTTGTTTCTCAAAATTATAACTAGACCTGACTTGAGTGTTGCTCATTACTTTGTTCAATGAAGTGTGAAATAAACTTTTGCAATATCCTCTCTTAATAAATAGTTCAGCTGTTCTATGCAGCTCACTGTTCAATTCAGCACTATTGTTACATAAACGTTTCACCCTAAGAAACTTACCATAAGGTAAGGATTGTATAAGATGGGGAGGGTGACAGCTCTGAGAATTCAAATAATGAGCTCCATCCTCGAACTTCCTATGCACTTTACTTATTGTTTTACCATCTGTTCCACCTTCTAGATGTATATCTAGAAAGTTAACCATATTGCCCATCTGGACACCATCAAAATGTAATGAAAATCTATTTTTTGAAGCTCTTCCATGAAACAGTTAACTTTTTCCTGACCCCCTTTGCATATACAAATGAGGTTGTCTATGTATTTATAATATTTAATCACATGTCCTTTAAAGAAATTATGTTGATATAGATAGTCTGTCTCAAATAATCCCATCATGATGTTAGCATACATGGGGGCAAAAGCTGCCCCCATGGCTGTACATTTTAATTGAAAAAACAACTGACCATCAAACTCAAAAAAGTTGTTATATCATTTCTCTTTTAAGTTTCAAAATACCCTATCACCTTCTTGCTCCCCTTCTTTTTTCTATCATCATTAATAAACTCCCACATCTCCCTATCTTATTGTATGCAGGCAACATGGCGTTATTTCACTCAAACCTGATCCCTTCTGGCATGTGAAGGTAACTACAAGCTGACTTCCTTTTTGCTTACCAACGAACTGAATAACAAAAAGGAAAGTTGTAACATTTGTAAAACTAAAACTGTGTTTTTTTGCTGACACTCCCAAACACCTCAGTAGCTCCCTAAATCTTCTCATCCATGAGCATCTTCCCCACCCCACTGAACAAGTCATCAGCTCCTTCACATACCTTGGTAAATGGCTTGACCCATCGCTAAACTTTCAACAGCCTTTAGATCACACATGGAAAAGGATAAATATCTTCCATTTTTTAGTCCTATAAAATGTCCCACTTTTGATCCAGACCAACTAGGAACACCAGAATGAAAGGCATACCAAACAAGCAAATAAGAGCACTAGTGAAATACTCCAAAGCAAACTTTGAGTCCAAACTGGCCACATTTACTAGAGACAATCATAAGGCCTTCTTCACATACATCCGTAATCTCAAAGGTAGCACCCAGATCTGTTCAGAACTTGTGGTCAAGGACATCACATATACAAATGCCGTAGATATAACAAACTTGCTGGCTGGCAGATTCAGTGAAAATTTCACCCCTCTGTCCCCCATCAGTAAATCAGGACATTCCCAGTACCTGCCCCTTCCCCTTATACGTAGGGATCAGGTAATCACTGCTCTCTCAAAAGCAAAAAAAATATAGCCTCCATGGGACCTGATAATATCCCAGACTGCATCCTAAATGAACTTAGGCAGAAACTTGCAGTACCACTTGGTGCCCTATTCAACCAAAGCCTGAGTACCGGCTTTGTTCCAGCTGAGTGGCGGATAGCCAGTGTCATTCCTTTACACAAAGGTGATCCGGAAAATTATAGACCCATCAGCCTAACTAGCCTAATCTGCAAGGCCATGGAACAGATTATCATGGACCTCCAAACACTTGATCCCACACAGTTTGGCTTCATCAATGGGAGGTCATGTCTGTTAAATTTGGTCAACTTTTTTGAGACAGTCACCAAAGCCATGGATGAAGGGAAGGCAGTGCACACTGCCTACCTTGATCAGGCCAAAGCCTTCAACACTATTCCCCATTTGGGCATAATAGATAAACTCTTTCAACTAGGCATCAAACCATATGTTACCAGATAGGTAGCTAACTGGCTCACTGATAGAACTTACCTAGTCAAAGTAGGGGAAGACACCTCAAGCAGTAGACCCATATTGAGTGGAATACCCCAGGGTCTGGTCTTGGGGCCTCTGTTATTAGGGATATACTTTTCTCAGGTGCAGGCCAAAACCAGTGGGCTATGGCTGACCAAGTTTGCAGATGATTGCAAGCTGGGCACATTCATCAATTCCCCTAGTGAAATGGAACTCCTCCAAGAGGGTCTCACCCAAACGAATGACTGGTGCCAGAAACATCGCCTCAAGGTGAATACAAAAAAATGCATCGTCGTCATCTCCCCTATGGAGAGAGTGATGTCTCCACCAATTATCACATTAATAACAATGTCTTAAGCATGCAGTTAGTCATAACAGATTTGGGCATCCAGATTGATAACAACCTGACTTTTGAACACCATGTTGCTTCCATTGTATGGAGCTTTCTACATGGCCCACCTCATAAGTAAGGGTATCTCATCTAACATCCCTATATTCTTCCCTTATAAGGCCCATTATTGAGTACAATGCCCAATCAAGCATTTACCTCGCAAAGCACATGCAGCAGCTGGAGAGACCACAGAGGTTCCTCACCAGGAGAATCCAGGGCCTCAAAAATCTACCAAATCTAAAGAGGACATTCCTCACTTGTTCCTCTGTTCAAACACTGCTTGGCAGAGAGGAACTCTCCCACCTTGACTCTAGCCACTGACCCTTCATATGTCTTCCTGACTAACCCCATTATTCTATCAGGTAATGCAAATGTTGCCATTGCTGTGCTCCTAAAATCCTACTAATTCTACCAAATGCCTTTCCTTTATCAAAAACCACAACATTTAGTCTGGTCTGTTTGCACCCTCCTTTTTCTGAATCATCAATGTCCTGTTAAGGTTACCAAATATTTGCCTCCCCTCCACAAAACCACATTGTTCCTTATATATCTCATTTATCAACACTTTGGCCATTCTATTAGCTAATATAGACATAAATACTTTATAAACATGGTTCAGAATTGACGGTGGTCTATGTGAAGTTGATATTTACCCTTTATGAGTAGGAGAGCTACTACAGCAAGATGCTGGTACTGTCGCTCCTTTTAAAATATTGTTAAACAAGACATTCTAAATCTTTTGTCACCTTTTTCCTCCCAGCTTCCAAATGTCCATACGAATGCAATCAATTCCTGGAGACTTCCCTGCTGATTGATGATATATCACCATTTGTATCACATCCTCTCCCATTTTAGCCATTAATTCTTGAGTCTCATCTTTATTTCACCTTAGCATATTTAAGTATTCTCTATGTATTTTCATTTGTGTATTTTCTTTGTTAACCTATTTCTCTGCACTATACAGATTATCAAAGAATTTCTTTAACATCTCTAGTATTTCTAAAGGGTCTATGAATATTTTTGTAAACATAATCCAATGTACAGAACTACATTAAAGTGCAATATGCAGTTAACTTCATGAAATATTCACATATTACTAGAAATAAAAAAAAAACTTTTTTACTTACAGTTACATCTTCAGTTTCTTCTTTAGCTTCAGTACCTTCACAGCATAAGTAGCATATGTTCAACAGGTGTGGAAGATACTTTCAGGAGTTTTCTTCATAGGCAAGGCAAATTGCATAGGTACAACGGCCTTTTGTTCACAGGATAGCAGCTTCTCTCTTCTAAATACATAATTATTTTTACTCAAAGGTGCTGTGAACTCCTGCCCAGATATCATTGTAGGGCTGAAGAAAACACAAGTGGCAGACCTACTGAGTGAAGGCCTAAGCTAAGGCCTAATAAAAAAACAAACTCAGCTGCTCCAGTGACATACAGAGATAAAGCCCTGCCTGTGACCAAGATGACTCTGGTTTGATTAGTGCCTCAGGCAACTGATGGAGTGGCAAGGAGGGTTGAGTCTGTCCATCCTGGTGGAGCAGGGTGTTCATTGATAACACTCCGTAAGGGGAGGTGTGGTCCAAAGAGGGTAGTTGTCCTTGGACATGTGTCAAAGAGCACAGGAGAGAGGGTGGGGAAAGTGGATATATCATTTATAAACTACCCAGGCTAGTAGATGAACAGCAGACCCCCAGCATACTCATAGGTTCCTTGCTTGCCCTGGTATAAATTTGGGTATTAGACTAGGAGTAGGGGTAAATTGGAATGCAAGTAGACGTAGCGTAAGATGTCAAGCACAGAGACTGTCAGAATGACTATAAGGGAAGATGGAAAAATAAAACAAATCCCTGTTGTTTGACACCCCAGCTCACTCAATATATCACATACCAAGAAAAACAAATTGAATGAAACCACCTCTTCAAATATAAAGCTAAACATTTGGCTTGACCTGTCCTAACCTTTTAAGAACATAATCAAAAACTCAGACTTAAAATCCACTCCCTACAATTTTGGGAAAATAAAATGTTTTACTTCCTCTCACATCCCACCAGAGCAACTATATGCAATAGCACCCAGCTTGCACAGCTTGAATACAGCCTTCATTTGTTTGCTACCATTTTAGTCAAAAACTCAACCACTTCGCAGACATTTTCAACAAAATGTATTGATCCATCACCAATTCCCTTTAGTATGAACATCAGTATTGCACACTAACCAAAGCAGACTGACCATCAGTATTAATCAGAGCCCTCCTTCTTTGGGACTCCCTGCTTTTCAGACCACTACATCATGACACCCTCTCTCCTCTCAGAGTGGAACTTATGATGACCTCTCCACCTAAAACCTTATAAAGCAGGCAAGAGGTGGTCCCACGTTCCATACCCCTACTAACCAACTACATAGCTCAGATAATGGCTTTTCTGCTCTTGACACCTAATTATGGTAACTCCTCCTTCAGAATCTCATTGATTTCACAACCACTCAAAGTTCAAGCTCCAATTCAAACCATGTCTAGTTAAACGACATGAATGCAAGTGCCAGATTTATTGACATATCACGTAACTTGTGTCATTTCCTCCAAGTATAACTCCTCCTTTCCAACACATTGCTACCTCAGTTTTTCAAAAAGTCTGCATTGTAAAAATATGTACAAAGGAATTCCACTGATTCCAAAGCAAATTAGCTGTTCATCGTCATCATCATCTTGTGCATTTTGCTCCTAAATCTACATCAGAGGCATTCGTGCTAATTGGGAATTGTTTACAGAAGCCGAGATCCTCCCAGGATAGACTATGAATGCATTATTCCTTTGAATTTCGTGAATGTCTTATCCATCACTTTCATCCATTTGATATTAATGGGCTACTCCTTTGTTAAGTCAGTTGAGCAGCATACTCTAGCAGTGAATTTGGTATAAATTTGTGGTAGTACATGGATAACCACAAAAAAATCTTGATTTTTTTTGATGTCAGGTAAGATCCAATTAAGTATCACTTTTTTCCTCTTCTGATTGGGTTTGGTTTTACTATCTCCCTTCCTATCACATTCCAAGTGGATTTACAACTTAGCAAGAAGTTTGTTCTAAGCAGTAAACATCAACACTACCACTTTGTCCCCCGCCTCTGTCTATATGTCTACCTTCCTATATGTCTATTTATCACTGTGTGTGTATCTGTGTGTATATATAGATGGACAGATAGAAAGATTGATAGATAGATAGATAGATAGATAGATAGATAGATAGATAGATAGATAGATAGATAGATAGATAGATAGATAGATATAGAGAGAGATAAGGTTGCTACCAGTTCTATTAACAATGAGACACTCATGGACTGACTCAAATGAGCCTGTTGCTTGCTGGATAAAGCAGTGGGACTAAAAAAATTCCACTTTGTTGAAGTGCTGAATTGCTGTTGAAAAGCCACCCTTACTTCTAGCTTTGAAATGGCAATTCACTTACATCACCAACCAAGACCTGCAGGCAGAGCTGTTCCCTGTTAGGTTTGAATGTTTAAACTCATGTAGCAATTGTTTGTATTTCATGAGGAGGTGGAGATTATGGCAGGAAGAGTCCTACAAAGCCAACAGTTGTACAGCACTTTTTTATTAGCACTTATACAGCCAGAAGAAAGCCTTTTTAAAAAGGACTAGATTTTTTTTCAGCAATCAAGGAGCCAGAAGTAAGCCAGCAAGAAAGCCACTCCAGGCAGCCAGCAAGCCAGTCCCCTGGGAAGAAGCCACTTCAGCAAGCAAGCCAACCCCTTCGGAGGAAGCCAAGCCAGCAAGCCAGCAAGCCAAACCACTGGGAAAACATCCAGGAAGCCAGCCCATTAAAGACTGTGGTTGTAGTGGTAAGTACAAATAATATTTATGTCTTTAACTTTAGTGAGAATATTGTCTTTTAATTATTTATTTTAATGATTAGAAGTAAAGGGGGACAGTATTTGATTCTGTATTGGCTGTTTTGGGCTTTGCAAGTAGGTGTAAAAAGTTTATATATAATTCTCTTTTTTGGGGTGTGTGCTGTACCTTATTTGAAGAAATAAATGGTTGTTTTGAGATGATTTTGTAAGCAGCAATTTTAAAGGTAAAAGTGAGTCTGAGTGTGTGTCTGTGTGTCTCGGCAATGTTCAGAGGTAGCTGCAGTTTACTTGGTATATTACTAATCAATGTTATAGTGGCTATTTCTGGATAGTTTGCTTTTACAGATGGAACCACTTATGGATAGTTTGCATTTTTGAGAGGAAATGTGTGTGTTTTATTTGTTAATTAATTACATTTATTTATTTATTTATTTATTTTTAATGTTGTTTTTAAGAAGTTGTACTGCTTTGGATAAAATGTGAACATGGCTGTGCTGCTATTGGAACATTTATTTATTTTTTCATTGCATGGGTATATTATTGCTATAGGTTTTATTTCTTTTTTTTTTTTTTTTTTTATTAATGCTGTATTCTGAGGTAAAAAGGGGAAACCATGGTGGCTGCCATGTATTGTAATCTATTTTACAGTAGCTGTTTAGTTATGACTTGCAATAAGCAATTTTGAAAGGGAAAAATGTGTGTATATAATTTTTATTTTTTGTGGGGGCATGTTCAGAGGTAAACTTAGTGCATTCATCATTCTAACCAATGTTTAGCTGGATTCAGTAAACCCTACAGAGCCGTGTGATACACACATGGTAGCACACTGATTTGAATACAGTAAGAAGCTCTACATTGCATTTAGAGCCACACAGACCTGGTAAATATAGTGGCTTGCTAATTACAGCATAAGCAGCTGAATTTCACAATAATCAACCAATCCAAGATGGAGGAGCTACTCAATAAGCTATAAAGCAATTGTGTATACTTTGTGCAAGTTTTGACCTCGAATTCTAAAACCTATTAGAATACAGCCACAGAAACTACTCTACATGGAGAGAATTTTAGGGGCTGCTGCTGTTCTTCTGCATGTGCATGTTTAACAGGCCCAAGTCTATACTGTTGTTGCTGCTGATAGACCTCAGTCAAGAAGAAAAAGAAGGGTGTTTAGACCCCATTTAACTTTTCATGGTCTGCATGAGGTGGAAATACTAGGGCACTACAGGGTGGATAGAGACAAACTATAGGAACTCAGCAACCTCTGTCATCCTCTACTTAGAGCAAAGGCAAACCAAGGGGAACCAATACCTATGGAGACTAAGGCACTTAGAATTTTAGCTGCAGAAACCTTCCAGAGATCAACAGGAGGCGTGCAGGGGGTGTCATAGGCATCAGCATCCAGGATCCTACATCAATTCCTGAATGCTATGAGGCAGCATACCAGTGACTACATACATTTTCCCATACCCAGAGGACAGAGCTACAACTGTGTATGATTTCTACCCCATAGCAAACCTCTCTGAAGTTTTGGGTGCCATAGACTGCACACACATTGAGATCAAAGCACCACCTGGGGGGGAACAGGGAAGGGTCTGCATAAACAGAAAGGGCTTCCACTCCATTAACTGCCAGATCATGTGTAATGGTAAGGGAATCTTGCTGAATGTGTGCACTGGCAACCCCAGCAGCTACCATGACTCCCATATCTGGCACAACTCACAGCTCTACTAGAGTTTTTCCAGGAGGGATATCCCACAAGGTCATTTACTGGAGATGCAGGGTATGCACATGAAGCATGTCATACAGTTAACAAGTCAAACTATGGCCCTTGGTATAACACTACTGTTAGGTCTGTTATATTATAAATGACTATAGCCTGCATGTTTACTGCTACTGCATAACACTATAACAGTCGAAAAATAAGATTGTGATATTTGATTATTTGCTTTAGGTTGACTATCTTCTGTTGTGAATTACTGAACATTGTATTTGACTGATTTTCATCTGTGCCAACTATTCTCTGTAAATCATATTTTATCTAGTCATTTGTCTTTCAAACATAAACCTGATGTATATAATACATTGTAATATTGTGGAGCTTTTTTCCCCGGGTCTCTGCTTCAAAATAGATCCTCAGCTCAGTGAGACAATCCTGGTCAACAAATGTAAAATAATAAATAAATAATGGCCAATGATGCCCATCAGAAATGCACACACACCCAAGGAAGAATGCTATAATGGGGCTCACACTCAAACAAGACATATCATAGATCATGTGTTTAAGCTGTTAAAGTCACAGTTCTGGTGCCTACATACATCGTGGGGGGTGGGGGGGGGGGGGGGCTGCAGTATGATCCCAGTATTTGTGCTGAAATTTCACTGTCTATGCTACCTACACAATGTTGTCCTGAGAAAACAGCTGTAACAGGAGCCACAAGGGGAAAGGGCACACATATTCCATCACCATTGGCAAGGTCACCACTACCACATGCAGGTGAGGAGTCAGAGGGGAACCACAAGCCAATGTGGGTTCAGGTAGACATAGGTGTTGACAATATCCCCTTGCCCTGGTGAAGAAGCAATGTATAGCACACTTTCTGACCACCTAAGGGCTATAATTTTTATCCTATGCAAATGCGTATAATAAAATTGATTGCCAGGCAATGTTAACAACCTTTACTTACAAATGTAATATCTGTGTACTGATAGCATCAGACAGGGTCAGCCCCAAATTACAACAGTTGTAACTGCATGACTATCGAGGTAAATGTTGAATCTGGAAGAGGAAAATAAATGGGTAACAACACAAATGTATGGCAGATCACTGCATACTGTTACTTGTTTATGTACCTAAGAAGAAGGTGTGTGCGTTTTACAGCAATGACATCAATATGTGACAGGGCTGACTTATGTCAGTAGATGTCTGCCTTTCATCAACTAATAGGCCTCATACATTAAAGATACACACAAGACAAAAACCTGTAAGAAAGCAGTACTATTTTCAAAAGGGAATCACAACCACATATATAGTAAGCACTCAGTCAGCTATTTACCCTGTGCATCAGACAAAAGACTTATGTATCCTTGAATCCAAAAAATAGAAACAAGGTAATGGTACAGTTATCATCATTTGCACAGGGTGTTGCTTGAAGGGCAGGAAGTCAAGGCTGACACAAAGGGTAGTGAGTGTGAGTAAGAAGGTCAGGCAGACAGGAATGTAACTAATTATCTAATGGCCAATGAGACAGAATGAGCTGCAAGCCTCAGGAATGACTTTTGTACCTGTTATGTGCGTGTGTGTGCGTGTGTGTGCATGTGTGTGCGTGTGTGTGCGTGTGTGCGTGTGTGTGCGTGTGTGTGCGTGTGTGTGTGCGTGTGTGTGCGTGTGTGTGCGTGTGTGTGCGTGTGTGCGTGTGTGTGTGTGTGTGTGTGTGTGTGTGTGAGTCTGTATGGGCGCTCAAGTTTTAATGTGTCTGTCAGTGTCTGCAAGATCACAACCAAGCTCTGTACTGGCTCTACATCCTGGCATATCAGACAGGAGTGAGCCATTCATGGTAGAGGTAACAGTTCATCATATCCACCCGAACCACTAGAACTGGTTCTGACAAGAGTTGCACTGGCACCTCCATGACCATGTTCATCTGTCCTGCTGCAGCCACCTGAACATGACTAATGTCTACTAGACAAGCTCTCTTTATGACTATGCCCAGGGCCATGGCCTCAAGTCTACCAACTCTGGATGTGGACACCTTAACCACTGACAGAGCAGTGGAAGTAATGCCACTATGGGAGCATGTTGGGGCATGGCCAAGATGACCAACAATAGATGATGATGCTGACCTATCTCCACACAGATGCTGTTCCCCTTCCAGCAGACATTTCATCACAGACACTGCTTATTCCATCATGTCATTCATCTGATCCTCTTAATTGGTGACATGGCAGAGGCTGTCACACATGTCAGCGTGTGCCACATCTACAGTCTTAAGCAATGTCTTTGGAGGCACTTGTATAATGTGCCTGTCCCTCCATGCTGGCCCTAAATGTACATCAAGTGGCATGTAATGACATGCCAGTATCTGGTGATGGGTGGACAACAGGGCTCCTCAAAGCACCCCTAGCAACCCTCATGTATGGCATCTTACCCACACTTTGGCTATTGGCAGAGTCAACTGGCACTGAAACCACAGTAACCACACTACCCTGATCAAGTGTGTCAGCCACCACTTGTGGTTGGCATAGTTGTTTGGATTTGTGAATTGGCTGTAAAACCTGATATCATGAATTGTCGGGAAAATATTAACTGTTGTTGGCTGCCTGTGCAGGAGCTGGGAAGGATGGTGCCCAATTCAGGGCTCAAAAACAGGGTGTTGGGGAGTCAAGAATATTCATTGCACTCATTGTAAAGCACTACAGCCATAGGCTGCTGCAGGGGGACTATACCAGGTTTCAATATATGTCTGAGGCTTGAAACAGTCTACCTAAGGCTGTCTACTGTGTGACTGGCATTTCATGCACTGGGGGCCAAAGCAGGCTTCATTTTAATGACTTGAAATGGCATAAGCAAGCACAACTCAACCACTAGATGGATGAGCTTAAGACTGCTGATATCCCACAGTTGTATAAATATACAGATAAAGCAACATTAACTGATGTAGAAAGCTGGACATAGCCAAGATTGGTATGGATAATGCTTTCATGTCCCTTTTTCACTCCTCTGTGTTTCAGCTGCTCAGGAAATTTCAGTGAATAGGGAGGCACAGGTTGAACATTTGGACTCAGAGAAGCAAGAGCTTTGTATGCAGCACAAATTAACATTATTTTGTTAAAATTATTGCTCTTTCATTCAGTACTAGCAAATTAAGCATTCATATCTTAACTGTAAAAGCAAACATGCATACTTTATTCTGTAGCTCAAGGTAATTGTAGGAGGAAGTGTAATTCTGTAATCACGTTTGGTGAGTTCAAATCCTACTATTATAAAATACATTGTAATAAAATACTTAACATTGATTTAATCAAAATTGGCATAGATGTTGTTGGTAACTTAATCTGTATTATCATTAAAAGCATATTGTATATGGAATACATGTATATTGCAAGGATTATTGGGTACAGTTTTCAATGCTATTTTTGATTTTGAAAAACTATAGCTATTGTAAAAGTAAAAATATGTTTTATTGTACCAAATTATTGTATGTGACATATAATGGTTCTAATCATCTATTTTTTTTTCTCTTACTCCACTCCTTATCCCTCTTTTTTAATTTTATATGTGTGATCACATTGTTCTGATGTCATAATTTTCCGACAACAAATAAAATGATTTACAGCACAGGAAGGTAGTCCAACCAGTGAAGCTCAGCCTACCACCCCTCCAACAGCTACGACACCAATGCCCAGCACATCTGGGATGCAACCTGGCAGTACTGCCTCTGCAGCCCCTGCGCTACCTAGGCCTTCACATCAGGTTGTATTTCCCTGGCATCTGATGCATTGGTACCCTTCAGGGTATTGCTGGAAGGGGGCTTATGTCAACCATTAGAAGCTGACAGGCATGCTGCATGATGTCTTAGAAAGTAGCATTGGTGCATGCCTCACCCATTTGGAGAAGTTGCTTGTGGGTATGCAGGAAAACCCCAAACATCAAGCAATCAAAGAAGAAGTTGAGGAAGGCAACTGTGATGGCAATTCTGAGAGTGAGGACTAGATTCCCACTGTCCCAATGCTTGATTTCTTGATTGGTATGTGACTCCAATGTCCCCTCCCTATCCCCAATCATAGTGTCCCTCAACCCTTTGTGTCCCTCACCATACCCAGCATATAATGGTAATAATAATAACAGGCAAAATACATAACCATTAATATTCCAGTAAAACAAACACTACTGAGTGTATGTTCATCTCACTTTGTATTCATCCCATCTTTCCAAATACTCTGTATGTGTGTGGATGTATTAGGTTGATGGATGGTGTCTGCATACTGACTTGACTGTGCTCATGCATAATGCCAACATGTTACCTTAATGCAATGGTTTATCATTGTTCATGTATTGTGGAATTTTTTTTTAAATTATCTGTAGGATTCTATAAGTGATATGTTCAGCTGATGATGGATGACATTTATTTATTTTTATTTTATATTTGTTGATTGAGTTTGTCCGACTGGGCTACAAATGCCCAATTTCAGCGGAGGCCTGAGGTGAAAAGCTCCAACAGAAAATAGAAATTTTACATATTGAATACATATAGAAATACATTCATTAGTACCACAGATTACTATATTACAGTGCCACACATTACATTCATCAGTACCACATATTATTGCATTACAGTATCATAACAATAAAAATCACAGTCACTGGTAAACTTTGGAATAAATGCTCCATAGCACAAAACAAATACTGACAAACGTAAGATAAATCCAAAAACCTGTCAGCGGAGCAACCAGGTCTGAAAAAATATACCAAAAAGTCCAAGTGCAATATCACAATAGAACACGATTTATTAACACTGGTAAGCTCTTTCACTTAGGAGCTTCATCAGACCAACAATTGCACAGAAAACATAAACGTATATATAACGACTAAATTAACGACAATCATTCAATTAAAACTCCTTAAAGGCATATACATAAAACTTGTATACATAGATATAGGTCAGGAATACCAAGCAAAACTACCATGTGTATCCTCCATAAATATTAAAAGGCATATTTGTTAAAATAACAGCTCTATTCCAGACATGGAATGAGACAAAATAAAAATGAACACTTTGGAGACATGCACATTATTTACACAATCTTCTCCTTTTTAAAATTGGCTTGATGGAAGCCCTCTCATTCAAGCCCTTCCCTCTATCTGCTCTTCAAATAATGATCCAACAGGTTTCCCTATATTCAGTGTATGTTTGAATATCTCCTTCACTAACACCAGGTGTGATTGCCTCTATTACCCTAAACTTGAATGTGTGCTGAACCCCAAATTCAGATACATACTTAGACAGGGCATTATGTGGGGAACCTCTCTTGATGTTATACATATGTTCCCTCATCCTATCTCGTAATACCCTATTGGTCTTCCCCACATAAAATGCCCCACAAATTCCACACTCTGCTAGATAAACCACGTGGGGGGTCATGCAATTATAGATCCCCCTAAACGAGAAATCTTTACATAGGTCTGGATGGTGAAACATCTCAGTGGTATTGATATAACCACATAAATTGCGCGACTTACATGGTTCAGTGTGACCAAACCGCATCTTATCCACACCTCTTTGGTTAGTACACAAAAGTCCTTTCAGGTTCTTATGATTTTTGAACATGAATCTAGGCTCACTACCCACTATACTTCTAATATCGCCATCAACTAAAAGGATTGGCCAATGCTGCTGGAAGAGTTCGGTAACATTCCCTGAATAACTGGTATAAAATAGTGGGATCCTAGTATAATTAATCCCACTATTAGGTTAAGGGCTTTCAATAACATCAGATGGTCCAAAGTATGGTCTCACTTTGGTCTCTCTGAAACCAACCAAGTCATCCCACTGTCTATTTAACTCTTTTTGAGTATATCCCCTATCTAACAATTTCTGCTCCAAGCCAGCCAACTCTGATTGGAACCCAGCCAGCGAGGGGTTCATCCTGGAGGCTCTCATACCCTGTCCCCTAACAAGATTCTTAAAAATATATCCAGGATGCATGCTGGATCTAAAAAGATAAGCGTTCCTATGACATGTTTTATGAAAAATTCCTGTGTTAATCATGCACTGATCCAACTTTTCAATATAAATGTCCAAATATTCTATAAAGGTGTAAAACAAACGGTATGTGAATGTGAGGCAGTCTTTCAAACTATTCATAACTTCAAAAAAACTTGATAAATTCTAGTGTAGACCCTCGCCACAAGATGAACAAGTCATCCACGAAACACCTGTAAAACATGACATTCCTCTTAAATTCCTCCAAAGGGAATAACAAATCATTTTCCCATTGTGCAAGAAACATATTGGCGTAGCCTTTGGCACAAGAAGTGCCCATAGCTATGCCATGTTCCTGTAGGTAAATACCATCCCCAAATATAAAAACATTGTTATTCAACACTGTTTCTAGAAAGAAGCAGATTAGATCAACTTGTTTGGATGGATACTCACTGTGTATACTCAGATATTTCTGTATGTAATGCACACCCAGTTCATTCGGTATCATGGTGAACAATGACTGTATATCTAAGGTGACGAAGGCCAGACTGCCAACATCTTCCACACCTTTTATACATTCATATAAGTCTACTAAAAACTGTTTTGAATCTCTCAAAACAGTTGGATTCGGGTTGATCACAGGACACAGAAATTGCTCAATGTATAATGACAGGGGTTCTGTAACCCAACCACCTCCTACAACAATGGGCCTCATAGGGGGGTTGGTGGGATGCTTGTGGATCTTGGGCAACCCCTGAATAACAGGGATTAATGGATTATCAACATACATAAAGGTAGACAATTCTTCAGTGATGAGGGCTGCTGCCTTAACATCCATAACATCATTCTTAACAGTGGAAATAATCTTATGTACATCTGTTACCAAAACTCTACTATAAAAGCCAGGATCACTCAGCATGGACTTCATAGAATCTTCATAAAATATCCTATTCATAACAATAATTAGTCCACCTTTATCCGCAGGATGGATAATAAATGTTGTATTATCTTGCAGAAACTGTAGTCCCTCCTTTCCTTAAAAGTGAGGTTATGTCTAGGGGGTCTATTCATAATAGACATCCTATTGTCATAGAATCGAAAGATGGCTTCTTCAGTTAATTTACAATAGGCTTCCACCCAAGGATGATTCAATGGTACAAAACTACTAGGTTTCCTCAATTGTAACATCTGTCTCATCTCACTACTTGAAAGAGAGGTATTATCACCATATATATGGCATAACATCACATCTCTACAAAAAATTATTATGTCCAAAATAGTATCCTCCATTCTACTCATATGAGTGGGTATAAGATTTAACCCTTTACACAACACACTATGCTCTTCTACTGTTAAGGAATGGCTGGCTATATTGTGTATCAGTGAGCTTTCATTTTGCCCCACATTTTCTTTATCATCTGATTTGAATGTGGTTCCCCTGACAGTTTCCGTTTGTATCGGCCCCTGCTGGCTGACCTTTCTCTTCCCCCTTCCTTGTCAAAGTGA
The DNA here is from genome assembly GCF_019279795.1 of Protopterus annectens. Classification (NCBI taxonomy): domain Eukaryota; kingdom Metazoa; phylum Chordata; order Ceratodontiformes; family Protopteridae; genus Protopterus; species Protopterus annectens. Next base: position 1,037,555,197 of record NC_056727.1, on the reverse strand, counting down.
ACAGGCAATGGAAAAGGGAGTTCACCATCAACTCCATTAAAAACAGAATCGGAGGCATCATTAGCAGCATAGGGCTTGTCCTTAATCTTAGGTCTAACAACACATTCAGACTCCTTGAAGACCTTCCCTGCCACAGGACTGTTGACAATAACTTTGGGATAAAGGCTGTTACTGGAGTTGCTGTGATAATTAACATATATCCTAGCAGTATCCCACCCTCTACTGGGTCCAGTATTCTGATTCTCCAAGTTCTCCAATCGCCCCTTGATATCATTACATGTAATGGTTGCGCTAATCCTGGGAGTAGTGCACTCCTGCCCAGAGTGCTTATTGGTACATTCAACATCAACTTGTTCGACCCTATTTACACCATAAGAGGCAACACTATGATCAATACTATCATGTTTATCTAAATGTATAGCCCCTGCAGAAGAATTCACATTACATAAAACACTGTTAATATTATGTTCATTATTAATATTATTGGCATTCACAGTACGAGAGTGTCCCGCATGTGGCCACATAAACTCGTGACCTGTCCGAAAATCGGACAAGTCTCTCACAATTTTGGTCTTTTTCTGTTCAATTCATTTCCATTCAAAAATGGCTACACTGTCCAGCAGTCTCTCAAGCAAGGGACCAATAACACTTGGTTGATAATTTCTAAATAAGTCATCCTGTTTACTCTTTAATGAAGCTTTAAGCCGCTCCTCCTCAGGCTTAAAAAAGTCAATGAGGAGCTGCATGTAACTGGCGCTTACCTCAAGGTTCAGCTTCTGCCAACGCATCAAGAGTTCTGGGTACTGTGAACCTTGACTAGGCATGTTAAATACATGCAAGCCCCTAGGTACAATGCTTTGATCCAAACATGCTTCAAAATGCAGCCGTTGTAATTGTAGCTGCTTGAAGCATACAAAATCTCTTTCAATGTCATCCAAGCTGACTTGTAAATGCTCCAGATCTTCCGTCACTTCAGTGATGTCATACTCTGAAGTTCGAGCATCAGTAATCCAGAGGCTCATACTATCTCTGTCCAAATACTGTACAAATCTCTCTGACAGAGAGGTTGAAATAATGCTCTGCCTATCTGTAGGCAAAATGGCATCAGGAACATTAGATATTCTGGTGTTCACCTCTTCAGGTGGATTGTAGTCTAATTCAATGTCAAGTAACTGTTCAGTAGCCATGTTTCCAATAGTCGCCAGCAATATAAAGGTAAAAACAATAAAAATCACAGTCACTGGTAAACTTTGGAATAAATGCTCCATAGCACAAAACAAATACTGACAAACGTGAGATAAATCCAAAAACTTGGCAACGGAGCAACCAGGGCTGAAAAAATATACCAAAGAGTCCAAGTGCAATATCACAATAGAACACGATTTATTAACACTGGTAAGCACTTTCACTTAGGAGCTTCATCAGACCAACAATTGCACAGAAAACATAAACGTATATATAACGACTAAATTAACGACAATCATTCAATTAAAACTCCTTAAAGGCATATACATAAAACTTGTATACATAGATATAGGTCAGGAATACCAAGCAAAACTACCATGTGTATCCTCCATAAATATTAAAATGCATATTTGTTAAAATAACAGCTCTATTCCAGACATGGAATGAGACAAAATAAAAATGAACACTTTGGAGACATGCACATTATTTACACAATCTTCTCCTTTTTAAAACTGGCTTGATGGAAGCCCTCTCATTCAAGCCCTTCCCTCTATCTGCTCTTAAAATAATGATCCAACAGGTCTCCCTATATTCAGTGTATGTTCGAATATCTCCTTTCCTAACACCAGGTGTGATCGCCTCTATTACCCTAAACTTGAATGTGTGCTGAACCCCAAATTCAGATACATGCTTAGACAGGGCATTATGTGGGGAACCTCTCTTGATGTTATACATATGTTCCCTCATCCTATCTCATAATACCCTATTGGTATTCCCCTGAGGTGTTTCACAATCCAGACCTATGTAACGATTTCTTGTTTAGGGGGATCTATAATTGCATGACCCCCCCATGTGGTTTATCTAGCAGAGTGTGGAATTTGCAGGGCATTTATGTGGAGAAGACCAATAGGGTATTACGAGATAGGATGAGGGAACATATGCATAACATCAAGAGAGGTTCCCCACATAATGCCCTGTCTAAGCATGTATCTGAATTTGGGGTTCAGCACACAGTAATAGAGGCGATCACACCTGGTGTTAGGGAAGGAGATATTCAAACATACACTGAATATAGGGAGACCTGTTGGATCATTATTTTAAGAGCAGATAGAGGGAAGGGCTTGAATGAGAGGGCTTCCATCAAGCCAGTTTTAAAAAGGAGAAGATTGTGTAAATAATGTGCATGTCTCCAAAGTGTTTGTTTTTATTTTGTCTCATTCCATGTCTGGAATAGAGCTGTTATTTTAACAAATATGCATTTTAATATTTATGGAGGATACACATGGTAGTTTTGCTTTGTATTCCTGACCTATATCTATGTATACAAGTTTTATGTATATGCCTTTAAGGAGTTTTAATTGAATGATTGTCGTTAATTTAGTCGTTATATATACGTTTATGTTTTCTGTGCAATTGTTGGTCTGATGAAGTTCCTAAGTGAAAGTGCTTACCAGTGTTAATAAATCATGTTCTATTGTGATATTGATTGCTCTTGGACTTTTTGGTATATTTTTTCAGCCCTGGTTGCTCCGTTGCCAAGTTTTTGCATTACAGTGTCATACATTAAACTGTGGCAAGTGAAATACATAGAAATGCATTCATCAAAGGGATACATTCATAATTACATATTCGATACATAATAGTGTAATAGTTACATAGTTGAAATATTTTACTAGTTATATTTGTACAGTGATGTACCAAGAGGAGAAGATAAAGTAGTAAGTATGTTTATTGAAGGGAAGGAAGAGAGAAGAGAAGTAGAAGGTCATAGGGGAGTCATGTGCAAACTGTCCTTACTGTGAAAAGCATACAGCACACACTTTTCAGGATATGTGACCAAACACAAACAATTATCATATCTACTGAGTCAGAAAAAATCATTTCAAATTAGCCCCCCCCCCCCACCCCAGTCAATTCTAGAAAGCTGGACACAGTATTACATTTTGTTTTGAAATGAGGCCTGCAAAACAGCTTATAGTTGTACAACTGTATAGAGGTAGGCATTAATGATAAAATTATGAAAGACACATCGAACAAAGACACAACAGTAAGGAGGAAGATGCCCCAAGGTAACATCAGCAATAAAGCAAAAGAACACCAAGAAGGACATTGAAGACCAGGAACAGATGGAGGTTTAGCATATAAAATACCTTATTGTTCAAAATAGTAACATCTTAACGAATCACAGTGTTTTCATCCCTTACAGCCAGGACTTTATCAGATAACAAGTACCCCCTCAAAATCACATTTATATATCCTTCTATACTGTCAGTAATTCAATTAACCAATAAAAAATCCAACAATAGAGGGACTATTTACAATAAAAACACGTTCAAATAAGAAAATATATTCAATGAAAAACAAAATATAAAATACACAAAACAAGGTGAACACCTTAAAATCAAATAATTTATTAGAAAAAAGTATTTTTATTGATATAAAAATTTAGTTTAAAAACAAATAACACATTCACAGAGTAGTAAGCTAATGCCAGGTAGAAACTCAATATAATAACAAATAGGTTCAGCATGGCAATAGAAATACATTCATCCAAGTCATAAAAATTATGTGTAAAATATATATATATATATATATATAAATAATAAGAAGTTAGACTAACTAAATCACCTTTATTTTTTATAAAAACAATATGTATATCAAATACTTTTAAAAATCAATATAAGTAATGGAATCTAAAACAATAAATTAATAATTAAAATAGCTACAATAATAATTGTGACTATAATCTTGCAGCACTTAGTTTTAAAACAGGGGCCAGAGAAACCTGTTCATTTAGCCCCGGGGCTCTATTGGCTTCCAAGACCAACTGACAGTATACTTCCCTGTATTCAGTTCTTGTTTCTCATGCCCCCCCCCAATCCTGAAATATTTCTTCCAAAACAAATAAAACTATAACTGGCTCTTGGACAGCTTAGGGTGTGCTTATAAAGTGCATTCCTTTTATCTTTATTCTGTACATCATACATGTGCTCGTATATTCTTTTCCTCAACTTACAGATAGTTTTCCCTATATAAAATGCATCGCAACTTTTACATAGCAATAAATTAACCGCCCGTATACTGTTAGAATTTGAATATGTATTGGCCTCTATTATTGCCTCCCTGGCCTGAACAAAAACAAAGTCCCTGTTCATAATATATGGACATTACTCACATGTCACACATTTGTAAGTTTTAACTTTCCTGAACCTTTTCTTCCTACCAGGGTTCTGCTCCACAAGCTTAGTAATATGTTTACCATTTTTATATACAAATCTTAGCGGATCCTCAAAAATTTTTTCCAGGTCCGAAAAGCCAGAAAACCTGTTCCAGTTATTAGGAATCACTTCCCTAAAATGGTTAGTGTCAACATTATAATACATAACATAAGCTCCCTTAAAACTACCCCCACTTTCATCTCCATTCACTTTAAATTCCTTCACCAATTCACTTTCTTCACCCTACTTTATGTCCAATCCTAAGAGTGGACAGAATTTACCCTTTCTTTCCATTGTCACTTCCCTCTTCACTTCTTCAACTAACTAAACTGGATATTTTCTCTCTCTGAACATCTCTTCAAGTTCAATCCTTCCAAAAAAATCAATATCATCTGAAGTCATTCTAGATGCCCTTATAAATTGACCCTTAATAATATTCCTTTTTTGGGGAAAATGGATGGGCACTAGAAAAATATAAATATGAGTTGGAAAAGGTTTCTTTCTGATGGACTTTAGACTTAAAACTTTTTTGTCATCAATTCTAAAAATTGTGATGTCTAAGTAGTCTACATTCTCTTTGGAGCTTTTGTGGGTAAATTTTTAAAAAATGAGTCATCTGTTTAATATATTCTAAAAATTCCATCAGTTTAGTTTCTGGCCCAATCCAAAAAGCACATATATCATCTAAAAATCTCCCACAAAAGTTCCAGTATCCAGAATAAATAGAAATAAAATACATTTTCTCTCCCAAATAGAAAGTACTAAATTAGCATAAATGGGGGCACAGCATGCCCCCATAGGCCCCCAATCTCCTGCTTAAAGAATTCCCCCTCAAAATACAAAAAGTTATTACACAACACTGTTTCCACTAATTCCAAACATAACTTAAAATCATCACTGCAGAGTCCATTTTGACCAATCAAAGCTTCCTCAAACCACAATAAACCAGTCAAAAGAGGAATAACTGAGAATAAGTCAATAATAGCTATCTGGTTTAATGCTCCTGAGAAAATCCCATGAGTCCTTCAGTATACCAGTTTGCCCAATCAATACCTTTTTAAATTTTAAGTCTAAGAATTTAGCAAGGGGGTAGGTTTTGGAACCATTGGTGGCAACAATAGACCTAAGTGGTAGATGCTTCACCTTTTTATGCACCTTGGGAATACCAAATATAGCTGGTACTTGCAATTTGTCAGTAGTTAAATAGTTGAGTGCCCCAACATCTATCGTCCCCTCGGCCAATAAGTCTTTCAACAAACAATAAATTCTATAGTAGGCCACATTAATTCCATTGTTAGACACCCTAGAGTATTTATTTTCAGCATTCAAAATAATCATCATCCTTGCCACATAATCAATTGTATCCATTAAAACGATCCCACCACCCTTACCAGGTTTCATAACCCTTAAAGACTTATTCCTTTTTAGTTCCTCAAGTAACTTTCCATCATCCAGGAGCAAATTAAAATATATTTTACCATTCTTAATCAGTTTATTTAGTTCCTTTTCTACCATAACTTTAAAATTCTTTAATTGCGACTGGAGGGGTGGATTAAAAATACTTCTCTTTTTAATCAATTGGTCATATCTAGCCCCTACTTTGTCTCCTGCAAACATAAGCTTCTATTTTTTTTCCTAAGAAATAATTTTAAGTCAATTAATGTGATGCTATCATCATTTCTTCTATTCGGGATGAAATTCAAGCTGTTAATAAACAAATTAAAATTAAACTATATTTTGCTAATCTTTAAATTACTGTAATTAAAAATGTTCAGTTTAAGACCTAGAACCTAAAAAATACTGCCACTATAAAATAGTTTGTGCTGAAGAGTTTGCCATTTATACATATTTCAAAACCCATATGGTTCCAGAAATATGAACATTTGTTTGAAATTTGAGAACATAATTTGATTCTGTCAAAAGGCTTAGGCTCTGCCCATTGAAAGTTACAGTGCAAACTTCAAGAGCTCCACTGGAGTGAATGAGTTAATGTCATTATGACACAACATTTCCAATATTTAAACTACAGTATGAACACAATAGAATCTGCCAGCTATTTCAGCCATATCATATATGCATTACTAATTCTCAAGTTCAAGTTTTATTAAAATGTAAAATTCACATGCACAAACACTTTGCCATTGTTCGCCCAAACCATTTTCTTGTTGGTGCGCTATGGATAGAGGTATTTGGCACGTATTGCTATGATTATTGCCCAATTATTTTTCAGCCCATCAAAAGCCATTTAAAAACACAACCAAAGGGAAGAAACTTGTTATTGACTGAACACATACTTATTCATACTCATGTGTGCCTTGCCCCAATATACTTGAAAATGAGATATGTCAATAATAGGTCTAATGTCATACACTACGTAAGTAAATGCACAACTGCATTGGTGCATTAGCTAAACCTTTATACTGACAATAGATATTAAGTCTTTTTATACATATCTTACTAAAAAAAAAACAATTTATCACAGTATGAACACACGTACATTAACACTTGCATCCTGCTGTTCACAAAATGTGTGTGTAGGGGGAGGGGCATGTGTGTTTATATGACCAAAAGTGTGTAATGTACACATAATGAGAAACAGGTGCATGTACATTCCAGTACTGCAGCATTTATTCATGATGGCTTATTGCATATAGATTAAGAAGCTATCCTTTAAAGTATATCTGCACATTGCAAACAAAACAGACAACCCAAAGTCCACACTTTGCACACCAGTGTCATAACAGTATATGTTACCTACAACATATAATGATAATGCTATCCTCTATAAAGCCCACTATGACAAGAAAAAAGCAGACTTCAATGATGTCTCAGATATTAACTACTATATGCTGCAAATGAGAAATAAATAGGTAGAGATTCAGTTAGCATAACAGACTAATTGCGTGTGTGTCTGTCCGTGTACGTGTGTGTGTATGTGTGTGTTTGTGTATGTGTGTGTGTGTGTGTGTGTGTGTGTGTGTGTGTGTGTGTGTGTGTGTGTGTGTGTGTGTGTGTGCATATTCATAAAAGGATGAGCCTGTGTTTTACTGTCAGCTATCAAGTCAAAGGAAGAACAAAAATCTTTACATTCGTACATGACTACAGAGCCATTTCATGCAGATATCCCATCTTCTTCTTAACATACACTAATGATGTCATCTGCTATAAAGTGTTATGCAGCAGTGGAAAAATCAGACTTGCACTATGGCACTTGCATTAAGTAATGTATTCTATAAATGGGTAGATAGTGGTTCTAATCTCACTGCAGTCAGCTTGTGAGTTTGTGGTCAGGTAACTATCAATTTGTAGACAGCTTTATAGCAGTGTGTGAGACACTCCTCCTAACATCTTCTTCTCAATACACACTGATGATGTTATGTGCTATAAAGTGTTGTCTCACACTATGAAAATCAGACGGGCTTTGGTGCTTGTGTTAAGCACTGTGACCTGTAGGTGGGTAGGGGTTATTATGCTACTGCAGTCAACTTGTGTATGTGTTTGTGCTTGGTTAGCTGCCACTGGTGAGACAATTTTAGAGCAATGTATGAGACACTCCTCAAAACATCTTCTTCTCAATGCACACTGATGAAGTCATCTGCCATAAAGTGTTGCTGATAGTATGAAAGTCAAAACTGAGCTATGGTGCTTGCATTAATTATTGTGTTTTTGTAGGGAGGTAGGGGTTCTAATCCTATTGCAGTCAACTTGTGTGTGCATGCCTGCATTCAGTTAAATGTCATTGTAGAGGCTATTTTAATGTAGAGGCTGAGACACTCCCCTAAAATCTTCTTCTCAACACATACTGATGATGTCATCTGCTATAAAGTGTTTTGCAAAATTATAATAAACTGTGCTGTGGTACTTGCATTTAGCACTATGTTCTGTAGATAGGTAGAAGGGGTTATAATCTCACTGCAGTCAATTTGTGTGTTTGTGTTCAGTTAGTTGTCATTGGGAAGAGGAGTTTCAGACACTCCCCCGAACATCTTTTTCTCAACACACTGATCATGTCATCTGCTATAAAGTGTTGTCTGATACTATCAAACTCAAACTTGTGTGGCGGTGCTTGCATTAAGTAGTGTTTTCTGTAGATAGCTAAGTAGGGATTCTAATCTCACTGCAGTCAATTCATGTGTGTGTTTGTGTGTGTGTGTGTGTGTGTGTGTGTGTGTGTGTGTGTGTGTGTGTGTGTGTGTGTGTGTGCGTGCATGCATGCGCGCGCGCGTGTGTGTGCGTGTGCGTGTGTGTGTGTCTGTGTGTGTGTGTGTGTGTGTGTGTGTGTGTGTGTGTGTGTGTGTGTGTGTGTGTGTGTGTGTGTTTGTGTGCAGTTAGCTGCCATTATGGTGACCATTTTAGAGCAGCATGTGAGGAACTCCTCCTAACATCTTCTTCTCAAGAAACACTGATAATGTCATCCTCTATAGGCACATTGTGACACTATCTGAGTTAAACCTGTGCTGCTGTGCTGATATTAAGTTCTGTGTTCTTTAGGTATTTTAACTAGATAATCAGGGGTTCTAATCTCACACTGTGGGTTCATACAAATAATATTTTGGAGACAATTTTACACTGAGATGTGACTGTACATCTATGTCATACACTCCTCCCAACATACTCTTCTCAGGATACATTGATGCCATCATCCTCTTTATAAAGTTCACAGTGAGACTGTTAAAGCCAGACATATGTGATACTACTAGTCTTACATTTTATGGAATACAGCTTCGATACCTACAGAGATTTAATGTTCAAATCTGACCTCAGCCAACTGCTGTGTGCGTGGTTGGTGGTATATTATGTTCACTGTATGATTTTTTTTTAATCTCTTTCCATTTGACTCTCACTCAGAAGAACATTTAAGATAGCCCATGAATCCAACATCACCTTTGACCCTCTGTCCACATAACATCCTTTCTGCAGAAGACTGGAGAATGTCATCATCTCAAAGATGAACACACACATTGTGAAGCAGACTCCTTCTTTGTTCCTCTGCAAGCCATGTCCACACCACTGGATGTTTGACTGCTAATTATGTCATGGGATGGTGCACATGTCATATATGGACAGGGTCAGTATGTAATACAAGCAAACACATACACACATATAAAGATACCCTTACTATTCTCCATCATATAGATATACCATTTTTTGTTTAAATGCCATAATAATGGCTAGACTTTTATGTGATGATGACATTTAGCTTAGTAATATTCTATGAGACTATGAACATTGCACATTTCAATGTTGCTGTCATCAATGTGCTATGCTGAGGTGTGGATGTGCATTAGCCCTAAAACAGTGTATTCCAATCTGTAATTTGAGGTAATGTATTCATGTCCACTGCTGCCATCTGATTGATGATCACTACAAATCCTCTAAGTGCTCCTTTGAGAGACACTTAGCAAGTAGAGTTAAAGATAACCATAAGGCTTTTTACAGCTATGTACATAGGCTAAAAGGTAGAACCCAAGCATGTGCAGAACTAGTGACCAACGGTATCACACACACTGATCCCATAGAGATAGCAGACTTGCTAGCAGATATGTTTGGTGAAAATTTCACTCCCTTATCCCCTTCTAACTTATCACAAATGTTTTCCCAAACTCGCCCCCCTACCCTACATATCTGAAGAGCAGGTTCTCCAAGCTTTGTCCAAGACAAAAAAAACACAGCTTCTATGGGACCAGATGACATCCCAGGCTGTCTTCTAAACAGGCTAAAACATGAACTAGCATCACCATTAAGTACCCTTTTCAATCATAGCCTACACACAGGCTTTGTACCTATGGAATGGAGAGCTCCAACGGTTATTCCCCTCCACAAAGGTGGCCTAGCAACAGGCCCAGGGAATTACAAACCCATAAGCCTGACCAGCCTCATCTGTAAGGCCATGGAATGTATCATTATGGACCTCATAAATAAAGACATAGGTGAACTCCAAATCCTGGATCTTACCCAATTCAGCTTCGTCAAGGGCAGATCCTGCCTGTTAAATCTGGTGGTCTTCATTGAAAATGTGGCCAGGACCACTGATGAGGGAAAATCAGTACATATAGCCTACCTTGACTTGGCAAAGGCTTTCAGCACAATCCCACATTCAGTCATTACCAATAAACTTAGCAAACTGAATGCAATCCCCTTTGTTTTAAGATGGGTTGCCAACTTGCTCAGAAACGAGACAACCACCATCAAAGTGGGTAACTCCACATCACACAGCATACCTATTACCAGCTATATGCCACAGGGGTCAGTGATGGGCTCCCTACTGTTTGGTATGTACTTCTCAGATGTTCAGGCCAAAACTAAGGGGTTGTGGCTGACCAAGTTTGCAGACAACTGCAAACTAGGTGCAATCATTGAATCCCCAAGCGATGTCATTATACTCCAAGAGGGTCTCACAGAGACCGACTGTTGCATTAGTCACAGTCTCAAACTGAATGCAAAGAAATGCATCATCATTCCCTTCAGCACAAATAATGCCCCATCACACTATCAAATCAACAACAATTACCTAAGTGCCCACAAAGTGGTAAGGGACCTGGGATCACAAGTTTACTGCAACCTTAATTTCGACCACCATGTGTCTACTATAGTAAGGAAGGCTTTCTATGTAGCATATTTCATTAGCAAGATCACCTTGAGAGCAAAAGAGGTTATTACCCCTCTGTATTTGGCACTAATCTAGCCCATAATTGAGTATAATTCCCCATTCAGTATGTACCATACAAAGCACCTGCAGCAACTAGAGAGACCTCCAAGGTTTCTAAAAAGAAGATCAAGGGGGTCCAGCATGTGCCTTACATAGACTGACTAAAGTCCTTGTCACTATACTCCATGTCATATAGATTTCTTAGGGGAGACCTATGCCTGGCCTATAGAGCAATCAAAGATCCAAACCAAATGAACTTGCTGCACTTCCAAAAATCAAGTGGGACTAGGGTTTCCCATTCCAGGGACCTAAATATGACCTATGACTTAAACCGGACATGCTGGAGGGACATATTTATCTTCTAGAGACTACCACATCTTTGGAACAGGCTACCAATTTGTGTGAAACAGAGCTCCTCTATGACACTGTTCTAGAGAACCTGGACGAGTGGATGGGGCATCAAAAATTCTTACTGAGATAGTGCCCACAACCATCCAGGACATGGGGAGTCATCACTAAATGGAATCCGGGGTATTGACTAGCATTTTCATGGCATTACATTTGGATGATACTGCTAGGCTTAAAATAACCTCTAGGTCAATAGCCTAGTAATTTCCTATGATCCTATGATCCTGTTAATTTTAGCCCTGGTAATCATTGTGACTGTCCCTGCAATTTCAAAGAACAAGTTTTCCCATAGTTACACTTGTCTGCATGTTCTAAATGCCTCCGTACTGCTCTACATGGTTTAGCCACTGGCAGCACTGTTGCTGGCCATGAAAGCTCACTTGTATTCGGGCAAGTGTGATGTAAGGCATACATATTCAGTTGGCATTGCTGCTCATCGCCCAAACACGTAAACTCCATGTACTCTTCGAGTGAAGTCTACATGGAGTTTATTGAATTCCTGAGTTTTTTATTGTTACAGATGCATAATTTATATCTCAGTGTGCTGTAATAAATTCATACTGTTTGTGCCTATAACTGCACCTCTTTCACCACTCCTATGGTGATGTCATGGGTAAATGGTGTGGTCAGTGTCATATTGGTCACACTCCCATGTCCCCCTTTTGCTCACTTAAACAGTGGTAACCCTACAAATAGATAGACAGACAGACAGAATGACATTCTGATATAACAAATATAAACTCCTGCTGTGATACCATTTATTTGTTTAATACAGGTTTTCACAGTTTTGAAGAAAATATTTTAAACAGTATATCCCACAGTAAGAAAAAAAAAGAAACTCTGAACATTTCCTTGTGATAATATATTGAATGGTATAGTAGATATGTAATATTTCATTTTGCTTTATAATGTATTCTGGAGAGAAATGGAGATGGAAGGGATAAGGTAAAGTGTGAATGTTGCATAGTGCATATGAGGAAGTTCTAACCACAAGTTGGTTTATATCTTAATATGCATATAAGTTAATTATATTAGGGGGCATGTCCGGTGATGCAATAAATCAACCCATGAATCATGTGCAGCAAAAAAAGTAATCAAAGTGCAGTACCCCCACATATGTGCATACAAGTATATACCCTACTGAGCATAGTAGCTCTAAGTGCACCAACAGTGTGCCAAAACAAGCAGCAAACAGCAGTGGCACAAGTGTGTGCAAGAGGGATTCCAAAGCACACAGATAGGCTTGTGGAAACATGCCTGCATTGCAGCCATATAATCAAAGAGTTATTGAGATGTGTCTGTATTGCACTGCATAATGTGGTTTCAAACTACAATGCAAGAAATGTTAAGCAGCACAAGGACACATGCACAATGCCAGCTCTAAACATTTGTAGTGACTGCAAAAATAACTGACAATGTAGAGCTCTACTACAGAGATGCTAGTCCATGTAAATGATCTATACATGATGACCCAACCAAAAACAAGATTTTTAGTGACTGCAACAAATGGTTTCCTTGTTTTTTTGCCCTACATCCCCTTGGGTGCCCAGGTCTAAGAGGGAATGGGATCTGCAATGTTCTGTTCTAGTTGTCCCTCACTTCTGGATGAAATGCTAACAGCAAACATCCCCACCCACTTTCCTTGAACACAGATAGATAGCTTCCCTACCCCACTTGAGAAAACACACCTCCCACTGTTGTCATTGGATATCCTGCATTCTTCCCTCCCTTGGGACAGACACCCTGGCCATACCGCTTTGTTTCCCCTTCCTATGTTTCCCATTCCTCCCACTGCTGTGGCCACTAGTGAAACTCTGGTAACCTGGGTCACAGTCAGGGCTCCATACTTTGTGCCATGGATCCAGTATTATAACATAGGCAAAGTCTGAGTAGTTCACAGAACTGAAACATGACCCATAACACATAACATCACTCACAAAATGCAGTACAAAGTGTAACAATAGACAATTAGTTTCCTCAGAGAATCACATGATCTTATGCGAAAAGTATTTGCTAACAAACCCCACATGCTGACTATGTAGACATGATAATGATAAAAACTGCACTGTTCAACACTGGTAGTAGCAAGATATGCTACAAATTGTATCCCATGCCTAATCAAATCAATTCAGCAATACCAGCAGCAAAAATGAGATGCCAAGAATATAAATGCCTAAAGAACTGTGTACTATAATGGGAGATTTGCAACAGGCAACATTTTTAAATCAGAAAAAAGGGTACAAAACAAAAATGAAATACCCAGCTTAAGTTATCCTTGACTTGAATTCAAAATAGCAATCTCCCCTCTTTTTTCTCATGTCAGAAAGCAACACTGAGATTCTTTGGGGTGTACTTCTGCAGAGGTCTACTTCATAACATTGAAATTTCATAACATTGAATTTCATAACATTGAGACTATAACATCGAAAATTCAAAACAATGAAAACCCAAAACATTGAAATCTCAGAACATTGAAAGTGTGCTTTATAACATTGAAAACTACATTGCACAAGTAAATAATATCACCTCCACCTACAACACCACCTAACTAACAAACACACTTTCTACTACGTTTCTGCAGGGGGACAATCCCCTGCTGCACCCCCCATGTGTGGAGCTCGGCCCCTTACACTCCCCACCCCGTAAACTAAATATACCATCTCCAAGATCGCAACACAGTGGAAAAAAAGTTAATTTCCTAATCTCACATTGAGGTTAGGAAATTAACTTTTTTTTTCTGCTGTAGTGTGATCTTAGAGTTGGTATATTAAATTTACAGGGGGCGTTAGGGGCAGAGCCCCCCCACATGGGGGTGCAGAGGGACGTGCCCCCTTGCAGAAACGTAGTAGAAAATGTGTTTGTTAGTTAGGTGTTGTTATAGGTGGAGACAATGTTATTTACATATGCACTGTAGTTTTCAATGTTATGAAGCACACTTTCAATGTTCTGAGTTTTCAGTGTTTTTGGTTTTCAATTTTTTGTGATTTAGATGTTTTGGTCTCAATGTTATGATATTCAACATTATGAAATTTCAATGTTATGAATGCAGATATTTTTCTTAAACTTGAATATAATGAGTCAACTCTGTTAAAGTTTAGTAATTTTATTGCCTTCTTTTTCACTTGTTCATCTTAAAGACTAGAAGCTTGTTTAGCTCGGAAGTAAAAACTTGTGTGTGGGTGTGTCTGTGTGTGTGTGTGTGTGTGTGTGTGTGTGTGTGTGTGTGTGTGTGTGTGTGTGTGTGTGTGTGCGTGTGTGTGCGTGTGTGTGTGTGTGTGTGTGTGTTTCTGTCTACAAAAGTGTACAACATGCAATTTATAAAGTATGTCCATTACTATAGTTGTGTTATTGTTAACATAGTCAAATAATAAAATATTTTTCTTAAGATTTTACCATCTGCAAATGATTTACATGTAAAGTGCTGCTGGAGTACTGTTTAACATCCAATGTATATGATATAATATTTTTTGCCAATTAGACACATATCAGCATTCCACTTAAAGTATTATTGCTAATACAGTGATTCTTAATGACTTGCAAAACAAAAAAAAATCTTTATTGAACCCTTAGCCCAAGCCAATATAAGGGAAAAAGTTATAATATAGAAAATTTGCTGAAAAGACTATGACCCGGATTCACGAATCCTCCATGTAAGACTTAATAAGTCTTACTAGGAGACTGCAGTTGAACGGTATGACATCAGCGTGCCATGAATATTCATGAAGGCTCAACCATAAGTCTTACACGGACCGGTAGGAAAGCAGGGGGCATGTCCGACTGCCGAGCAGTCTAAATGGCCACGCCCCTGCAAGGTTTGGAAAAGGAAAATGAAAGTACACAAGAGCGAGTCCGCTCAAATGTCCTTGCACCCAACACCACACTCCCTGACATTGTAAACCCCCATCACAGTTATGAAAAGTAAAAAATTAATTTTATTTGTTTTAAATTCCTGAAATAGCTGCCCGTATTTGCGCGTGTGTGCACGGTTGTGCACGGGTGTGCCCATTGCTTAGCTGTAGTTAGCAATTCCAACATAGAAGAGCATAAGAAAGTATGTTTATGCAAATCACACCAAATAGCAATAGCATAATGGTAGAGCATTCACACAAAGAAGAGGCATTCGAGTCCCACCATTCCCCTTCTTATTTATGTTTTAAATCAGTACATGGAATAATACCTGACACATATGATTAAAATATCAGTAAAAAGCAGTGAAATGGCCAATGTATCAGTGAACAAAATATTAATTTTTTAAAGGATCCTGATATATAATTGCTTGCAGTTAAACAGTGCTTTACCCAACGCAATAGAGCTGCCCATAGTTTAATAGCGCTTTACCCAGTGCAATAGAGGTGCCCATAGTTTAATAGCACTTTACCCAGTGCAGTAGAGGTGCCCATAGTTTAATAGCACTTTAACCAGCGCAATAGAGTTACCCAAAGTTTAAGAGCGCTTTACCCAGCGCTATAGAGGTGCCCATAGCGAAATAGCTCTTTAACCAGTGCAATGTGTTTGCGCGGACATGCGCGCCGCGCCAACCAGGACACAGTGGAGCAACGTAGAGCAAAGTTGCTTAAATGCAGCCACACCCCTTAGCCTGTCTGGACAGTATGAAAATAAAATGAATGACAAGGTTCGAACCCAGAACTCTGTGCATCATAATCAAAGCACAAAACCACTAAGCCATGACAACTTATGTGAAATAGCCACTGTTAACATACATATACTTAGTAATGGTAGATTAACCATTACTAAGCAGGTCTGCAGTCAGCCGAGAATTTTCAAAAACGGCCAATCACAAAAAAGTGCGGGGAAATGCGGCATATTTAAGCCCCATAGGCGGGAATACTCACCATAACTGATTGTAGCTCACATCTGCAGTTAGAATGGCTGGTGTTGGAGAGGGTACATGCTTCCAAGCACAATGTTGGGGCATCGAGGAGTCGAAATACATGGTTTGGCTCCTTGTCCACTGTCATGAGTCAAGACTCCTGCAGGTCCAGTTCCAAGGGACGGAGTACAAGGCAGAGGCTTGGAACTGGTTAGCTCATGACCTCACCAGTGTCACAGGCGTTCCTCAGACTGGTGAGCAGATCCATCACCACCATGCAGACCTGAAGAGATGGAACAGGACTGCCTGAAACAATGGATACAGGAGGCCCGTGGGATGCAGGATGCCCCACAACTGAGTAGGTAGCCATGGAATGCATAATGTAGGAACTGATAACTGATTCTGTATAACGGATAGGTATGTCTCAATATCCCTTAATTTACTTTACAACTGCAGGTGACCATGCTGCGAATCAGCAAGCCTATGCAGATAGGCTGCTAAGGCTGTGCCACCAGGCAGGTTAGTGATTATTCTGCATGTATTGTTATATAACATAGGGGAGAGAGCATGAAATAAAGTGTTGTAGTCCAATAATATAGCCATAAATGGCCTGAATAAGTCCTCTGCATGTACTGTCAGATAAAAAAGTCAGAGAGCCAGAAAAAGAGTGTAGTAACCCATTAAGAAAGGTAACATATGTCCAGAATAATATCTCTGCAGGTACTGTCATATAAAATAAGTGAGTGAGCCTGAAAAAAGAGTGTTCTAACCTATTAATAAAGGTATAATATGTCTTGAATATGTCTTCCATATGCACCGTTATAATAAATAAAGGAGTGAGCCTGTGGAAAAGTGTGTAATGTCATTAATAAAGGTCTAAAACCCTGAGTGTGTCTGTGTCACTTAGTTTGAAATGTTGCAGTCCCATATAAAGTGGGTGATGGAAGTGCTAGTAGCTGTGAAGCATATATACAGTCCTCAACAGTCAGTTACTGGCTGGCATGCATAAGTAAATCTGGCACACAAGTAGCATGTTAATTTGTTCCCCAGAAATGTGAGTGTGTGTCAAGAAATGCAGGGTTCTGTACAAATAGAAGTGAAAATTTCATGTGAAAACATCCAGATATGTAGATAAAGAAATATAAATGCAATCAAGGAATATGTAGCAGTAACATCTGCATCTTGGACAGTTAGTATGTCAGATATAGGTCAGGCATATATTGAACTAGCCAAACCCATTACACAACCTAATGCATGGTGGCAAGTGTAATAATACATGTAGGGGATATACACTTGCAGTCATTATGAATGTAGTGTAGACTAAAAGTAATTATAAGATGTTAATTGAGGTTTTTTTTCTACACCCTACTGTATGTGCATAAACCATGCAATTCCACACCTCAATGGGTATGTGTAATCTTAAATATTTGTTGGGACATATGTCCTATTGTTCTATAACTATTTGCATGCAAGTTGATGCATGTGACCTGTTCAAACACCACAATCATGGTGGCCTGTTGCTACCAAACATCCCTGCATGCAGTTGGAATATCCACTGTCGTTCAATATATGCATGTGTTATGCTTGCTGTTCAACTGTTGGAATCTTGGTGTGTTGGGTTAATGGGAATATTACTGCATGCTGTTACAACTAATCTGGAATGCTGTTGTTTATGATGTAATTAAACACACCTAATCACAGAACATATGGGAAGGTCGGTCCCAGCGGACCCACCTGTCCCTCCTCAGCTGGCGAGTGCACCTGGCACCAGCAGGTCCGGTGTCCAGCCCGGGCTCCCCTCCTCCATTGGTCCTGTGCCACCTTCAGGTGGAAGCGCTGCAGGGGATGGGGCTCATCCTCCCGTGGATGCGTGGGCGCAGAAGGGCCACCTGTCACCCTTCGAAGGGTCCGGACTGTGGTGCATAGGGAGATCCAGTGTTCAGTCGCTGATCCCCTACGCCAGCTCGAGGCGAGAGTGGTGTGTCTCATGGGTGAGCCTGCTCGTCCTATGCAGCCCCCAGCACAGCCACCCTTGGGGCTGTGAAGGTGCAGTGGTGACTGCCCATGGATGGGGATCTCAGTTCCACTGTTACCATCTGTGGGCTCATGGGCTTGCGATTTCCAAACATCCGTCCCCATCAGTTGTGTTCACCCACCCCATGTGTCATACACCGCCCCTGTATGCGTCTTGTCTGTCTTGTCTGTTTACCTCCCCAACCTACATACCCGAACATACCTACTTTCTCTACCTCACTTTCCACTCTCACCTGAAAAAAAAAAAAAAAAGGGCAATCTGTACCCACAAAAAAATTATGCCCGATACATAGCTGCCCATTTCACACACATGTCCACTGGACATGTAAACTGATAATTATAATTGGCAATGCAACATACTTTGTTGTCCTCACCCCTCTCCCAGTGGTGGAAGGTTTAAAATTTCACTCCAAATTTATTGCATATGCACAGCTGTTGCTGGTAAAGAAATGAGCAGCTATGGACCTTCCCTACACCTGTCCTGCACATCCTGAGCTTGTTTACCTACTGTCTGTTCCTCTTTGTGCCCCCTTTTTCACCACTTTCCGATCTCCCCATTTTCTTTTCTTTAAAAGAAATTAGCGTGGGGGTTAGCGGGAGTAAGCACTTTTAAGTGGTAGTAAGCGGGTTTAAGTGAGTGTGCGCATTGCTAAGCATCGCACAAACCCTCGCAAACCTGCTTACAACTGCTTAAAAGTGCCTTAGTCACTCTATGGAAGGGCCCTTGTTCTGCTCAGCAGCAAAAGAAAAGATCTCTGCCAGTCTTGAACCCCAAACCATTGACACAATAGACTGCATGGATTACCACTAAGCCACAGCAGATATACAAATAAATTGGTGCTGACATAAATATATCATGCATTACAATGAGGGAATGTAAATGGAAATTAGGAATGTTACAGTAGCACCTTACAAACACCACACAGTATCAGACCAGGATAAATACTGGAAAATTTGATTAGGGCAGAGGCCAGACACCCCAACTGTGACTGCTTTACAGGGATGTCCCTGATTTGCAAACAAATGTTAGCTGTGCCCCACTGAATCACGCTGGAAAGTACTAACTTTAGGCAGACAAGTGTGGAATCACATGTAATGAATAAATCTCAATAGGTGAGAGTAGACACTGCTTGCACGTCAGAAAAGGTGTAGTTATACATATGCTCTGATTCCCAAGAAAGTCTCAACTGCAATATGTCTGTAATATATTGCAGGTGTACCTAATGTATATGTACCTTTTACTGAGGCCGTTCAAATACATACCTGAGAGTATCTGCATCCTGGCAGAGGCAGAAACACACAGGCATATCAGCATTACTGCTGTTACACACTCTGCAAATAGCTTTGGAAGGAGTTCCACAAGCATGCCCTTATGTAGGAGTACAACACAGAAATATCACAGGATGTAGCCATGTACTGCTAGCAACCAACTGTGACAATGTCAATGTGCCAGTGCTGAAAAGACTGGTGTGGTGCACAGACAAAGTATAATAGGCTAACCTCTAGCTACCATCTGGATATGTCCACAGGTGGGAGCTACGCAGACAGACTACTTGCCTTGATAGACTAACAGGTACACAGCAATCCTGTATGTTCACCAAGATAAACCTCACATGATAATAATAAATGCTCTTTGCAGTTCTGCACCCCTACCCAAAGGTACAACACACCTGTGTATTCAGGCAAAAACCGGGGTGTAGGTAGGCATACTCAGTACTGAAATATGTCCAGTTGTGTTGAGCAGCCTGTGCTAATGTCAACATAAACAAACCACAAACTGTTCAGAGGTGAGTAATGTAACAATTACAGTATAGCAGTTCACAAACACTGCATGTGCCACAGGAATACAGTGCACTAACCACATTTGTATGGCAGTTAAATGTCTAATTCAGAAAGAAAGTACATACTCCCATGTATCCTGTGTTAGCATTTGGAGGGGTGAGTATATGTCTACACTGAGAAGTGTGTACTGGAAGCAGCAACATTCAGGTTTGAGTACAACATGCATATCACTGGCTGAACTCTAGCTTCAGATAACAGACATATACCAACCTTCTGACTGACACAACGGTGTCCAGAGCAAACAAGCATGGGCCCCACCTTGGAAATCTGAAAGGGCTATGCCTACCTAACCTAGCATTTTATAGCAGTGGGCTGCAATCACAGTGAGTAATGCAATCAGCACACAGCAGGCTGCATGCAATTACTGAATGGTGGGCAGCAATTGGTACAGAGGCTGTCACATGCACAAGTGCAAATACCTAGAAAAGCAGGCTGTACCTGCTGTCCAGACATGCAATAATATCATTGCAGGTACAGGGAGATAGAGAGCAAGAGTGAGAGAGAGGCACAGACAGACACACAGACAACAGAGAGAGAAACTGAGACAGAAACAGAGGGAAAAACCCAAAACAATCAACCAACCAAAAAAAAAAAAAAACCTACAAAACTGTAACAGACGGAGCAGGGAAATACAAAGGTAAGGTATGTAACTCACATGTATGTGTTGGCATGTAGTAGATGTTCCTGAAGAGTACTCTACACACTGCAAATCATCCATGTGTGTCTGCAGTACATATCTATCTGTATCTGCATATATGCATACGGCAAGGGACATGCTGCAACTGTTAGTGAAGCGTGGACAGATATCTGTCATTGAAGGTTGTTATGTGCATATATCTATGTAGGTCGTAGTGTGTGGCATAGAAAACAGCATGCAGTGCTGATATATGTCATGTGCTGGTTAAATGCTGTGGGACTGATTTGTCAGATCTGCTGTGTTACAGGCAGTGAGACCTGCTAAAGCTACATGGCCCGAGGACACCCACATGCATTCTGCACAACACTGTGCAATATAATCACATAACTGTACATCCCACAACTGTCGCATAACTGATATCCCCACCATGAAAGGTGGAATGTACATGTGCCTATATGTACATCTATGTGTACAGCAATGGATGTGTACATGTATGTGTGTAGATATGTATAAATGGTTCTACCTGACTTCGTCGACAGCGCAGAAGACCGACATCGGAATCCGGAGCTCCAGAAGATCGAAAGTGAAGAAGACCGGCCTTGAATCGCGAGTGGCAGAACATCGACAATGCAGAAGACCGACACGACGGATGACAACACCAACGCCGAGGATGCCGACATGGGGAAAGGCTGTGTGAGTATGCGGTAGTGACGGACGTTAGGGTGCGAGGCAGGTAAGTGTGGAGATTGACGGTCTGTGGGGATAGGGGTGGGTTAAGTGAGTTAGGGTTAGGGAGCGATAGGGGTGGGTTAAGTGAGTTAGGGTTAGGGAGCGATAGGGGTGGGTTAAGTGAGTTAGGGTTAGGGAGGCGATAGGGGTGGGTTAAGTGAGTTAGGGTTAGGGAAGCGATAGGGCGGGTTAAGTGAGTTAGGGTTAGGGGCGGGTAGGTAAGTGTGCGATAGTAGCGGACGACCTTAGGGTTAGGGTAAGGTTTAGTGTGGGCTTGTAAGGATTTTGCTGTGCTTGTGTTGTGTGTGTGGTTTGTGGAATGGGGATGTGTTTTGTTTTAATAATTGTTATTGTGGTGTGTGCAGTGTATGGGGTTTCGTGTTTGTGTACCGTCGGTTATTTCGTTGTCGGTTATGTGTGGTTTCGTGTTTATGGACTGTCGAATATGTGGTGTCGGTGATGTGGTTGTCGGTGTGGTGTGGTTTCGGCTATGTCAGGTAGAACCGTATAAATATATATATATATATATATATATATATATATATATATATATATATATATATATATATATATATATATATATATATATATATATATATACATATATATATATATATATATATATAGAGAGAGAGAGAGAGACATGGGGCCATATGTACTGCAACAGGTGTGTGGTGACCAAGGCATGGACTGTAGGCAAGTGTTGATACTGCAGTGCCATTCCTCCTTTCCAAAACACTGTACCCGTTAACTAACACATAGGTAGAGATCTACCCAACACCGAAGGTATGAAAAGGGAACATGGGACACAGGTGGACAGTAGCCACCTCTTTGATAAAGACAGTGCCACACTAGACTTGTAATCTGTCTGTGTGGTATGTGTCATGACAACAGGTGTGTCATCTAGGGAAATATAGGTCAGTGTTCTCCTCTACTCATCACAATGCCCTGTGTGGTATGTACCTCACATGACAACTACAGCAGGTGGAAAGGCCACAGACATACCTCACAAAGGGTAATACTGGCCGTAAACAGATGCCCTATGCAGACTGACTCACAAAACCACATCTAGACTGTATTGCATACCGGCCACACAGAGGTGACCTCTGCCGGACATACAGAGGTATGACACACCCATAGCTGGGTGACAACCACCATGACAACATATCACAATCCCTCCGGGATACACGATCTAGGGCCCTAAACCTCATCAGCTCACTAAACAACACATGCTGGTGGGATAGGTTCCTATCTCAGAGATATGCCATACACTGGAATAGACCCCCTAGCAGTAGCAAACAAGGCTCCTCATTAGCAGTTGGCATAAATACCCCTGATGATTGTTTGGGAGATTGGTAATACACCCCAGGAACCCCCTCTGCTTGGCAGGGGCAAGTGAAATCAAAGTGCATGTGTGTCAAAGGCCAGGGTAGCATATGGCTAGGCTGCCATAGGCCCTAGGACCAATAGCATATAACCTACCTATTACACTATGCAATCACACATGTACTCAATGCAATACCTGCTATGTGAGGTTGAATCAGTGTAACGCTGAATGTGTGCAGGGTCTGTAAAGGTGTGATAAGTTAGTGTGAAGTTGTATCTGACATGGTAGTGTCTATCCTAGCTGTGATGCCAGGAAAAGATGTGTATTGTACTGTTAGGCAGACATAGTAGTATGGCATACCATGTGACGTAGTTCCTTGTTGACAACCGTGGTGTCTCATTGTAGGCTAAAGCAATACATGTATGCTTAGTGAGTGGTACTACTGGTGAATCCAACTCCCATAGGAACTGTAGTACTACCTGAAGCTGTAGGCCTAAACAGCACAGTATGGTGTGGGTTCACATTGCTTGGAAACACTGTCTTGTGTGTTTCCTGTAGTCTGCACAGAGGACAAAACTCAGGCATAAGGTTTGTAAGTAGTGGCACACAGTACTGTATGGTACACAGGTAATGCTCATCTGTGTTGGCATACAGTGGTGTGTTGTATGTTTGTCTGATGTGTGTGTATTTATGCCTGTACCATGGCTGCAATCATATGTGTGTTACAGGGTATACGTGTGTATCCAGCAACATATATACTTTGTTACAGCAGTATGCCACCTATAGTAACAACTGTACACATATGTTAGGCAGGGCTATGGCATCAATGACTAGGGTGGTTGACTGGTACTACTGTAACTGTACTTTACATTCATTGCAATGGATGACATCTCTGTTCATGAATTGGCATGATATATACCCCTGTGTCGAGGTTGTGCATTGTGTCACAAACAGTGTGCTGGGTACTGTTGTGTAGTGGTGTGATATATAGAGTGTGCCAGGCACTGTTAGTCAGTTATGGCCTGAGAACGAATAAGTGGTAGTGAACGGGTGTAACCCATGACAGACAAATGGATGGTATATATGTCAGTAAAGTGATATCTTTGGTTAAAGGTTTAAAGTGTACGACAGGACTCGCTCACACATATTGTTCATATCTTTTTCAGCCAGATGGCCCACCAACGCAACCCATCGTATACAGCAGTGGAGGAAGATGAAATTGTCCAAAGCCTGGTGCAGCAGTACACAATGCTGTTTTCCCGAAGCAGCCAGCACCAGCAGGAGTGGACTGCACTGTGGCAGGATCTTGTTCGTCGGGTAAATGACATAGGCATGCATAACCAGACATATGAGCAGGTATGCCATCACTGCAGTGATTTAATTAGACATGTCCGACAGTGTGCACCTGATATCCAAAGACAACAGCTTGCTACAGGTGGTGGGGTGGCCATTCATCCCCCCTCACCAGAGTGGAGGAGCTTCTCCTAAGCGTGGTGGCTCCTGGACAACAGCAGCAACAACCTGTGACATGTGTTGTTATGGAGACCGGAGCCACACAGCATGCTCACATGGAGTGAGCAGGTAATATGCCCTATCTGTAGACTACAGTTAACTGTATTGTTAGATTATGTCTATGTGAGATGTGTACTGTGTGTTTAGCAGTTGTGCTGCCTAGTGTTATGCAATACTGATATTTGGAATATTATCTCTACACCTGTGACTGTTGACTGTTGTTCCACTGTAGTTTAGCATACCCACTGTAGCAATGCCACAGTTGTGGCCACTGACGAACTCTCTCATATTCTCGTAGGTCCCTCTGGTGTGACAGCAGGGCAGACGATCCATGCTGGTGAGTGCGGTATAACTGCAATGTTGGTAATGAAATGTGCATGTCATAGGTGAGGTGTAGGCCATGTACACGTAACACACCTATGCATAATGCATGCCGTGCATATTTGCTGTAAGACATTGCACAGCTCTGTAATGTCAGTAGCTGCCTCAATGACATGCAATACACAGAGCATCAGACACAGTTGTGGCAACACCGTATTGCACATTGGATAGGCATAGTTGCTACAGCTGTACACAACATAACAAGTTTATTATACGCAGAACACATAAACATGCTACATATGGCATTACCACACACCCGCTGTAAGGTCACACTTCAATATCCCACATGTCATCCACACACATGATGTACCTCAGGGGTAGAGGCCTATCACGGGGCTGTGCAACACTCTTCAACACATAACACAGTCATGTTAGGCAATGCTCCCTATTGGGCACCTAACACACCCATGGACAAAGTGGCTGTGTAATTGTGAATCTAGCCACGGCACTGCAGTTCAGGTACAGCATGCTAGGCAGTGGTCTGTCACACATTAGTAGCCATGAGTGACCACAAGATGTATGATGATGATGGCACATGGTACTACACCCCATCCAGTTACAGTGACCACAGTACTACACATAGCTGTCATTGCTTTGCACCTCAATGTTGTGTGTGTGCAAACATATGCACCTATACACAATATGCATAGCATGTTGTGTGTGTGCTTACATATTCCAGTATACACAATATGCACAGCAGTCGCCATCTATACAAAGTGTCACATATATGTCCTGGAATGCTATTGGGTGTATAGGTCACATGACACACATTGGGTATGTGTGGTGTTTAATGTTGCAGTCGTGTAGCATGCCATGTCATGGCTGACACAGACATATCTGCAATATGTCCCACACTCACCATAACCACTGTACAAGTGCCATGTTGAGCATTGGGATTCCTTCACGTCTACATGCACCACTCATCCTGTGTGTGTACATAGCATGCATGTGCTACACTTGTGCCCACTATTATCTGCTATGGACACAGACACTGTAATCACACATGGCAATCTATGTGTCACACAGATAACACATGCAGCCATGGTATGTATACCTGTGAGTGATGGTGCACAGGACATTACAAAGCTGATAATACATGCACATCAATGTTGTGTCCATGTACATATTGTGTTCCAGGGTGTAGCCAATCACTGAACAACTACACACATGCATCAAAGCCATGTATAATGTCATTAAATAGGGCCGTCTACACTTGCACTGCATGGTCTTGAGTAACACATATTCTGCATGCTGACACGTGAGGTGACTGTTTGCCTTGTGATACTGGCACCCACCTTCACCCATTATTGAGTATGTGTTGGATTGCTGGTGTGTGTGTGTGTATGTGCTGTAGTGAGGAGTGTATTTGTGTGCATGTGTGCATCTGTGCATGTGTGCATGTGTGCATGTGTTCATGTGTGCATGTGTGCAAGTGTTCATGTGAGCATGTGTTCATGTGTGCATGTGTGCATGTGTGCTAACATCATGTACAGATTGTAAAGTGTGTTTCCTGTCTCCCTCTCACAGGTGCTGAGTTTGGGGTGGCTGAAAGCAGCAGGGAACCTGAAGTCACTACCACTAATAGTGGAGATGATGAGACATGTATTTTAGCACAGGAAGGTTTGACAGGGTCTGTCGTTGGTCCACCAATCGACAGTACACAGCGTTCAACCCCATCTATGTGCACACTCATACTGCTGATACATCCCTCATCACCAATTACCTTATCCGAGGTACAGCATACACTTGGCATTGACCAGGAGAGTGTGGTACCCATGGCACTTGCATTCTCTCACAGCAGCCATAGCCGGATTCCTGGAATGGTACCACATAGGTGGAAGTCCAGGGGTTCTCAGGGGAGCACTACTGGTCGTATTGCCCCTGGCAGACGTGCCCCCAGAGATATTACAACCTCCAGTATGTTCCGGGCTGTAATGCAGGCACAGGCACGCATGGAACGGTACACCAGACAGGGACTAAGGGCGCAGAGGGCCCATTACACCGCTATCAATGACAGCATCCATGACCTTGCCGGTGCCATCCGGAATTACACCAAGATCATTGATAGACATTGGGGGAGACAATAAATGCCCTCCAGAATGTGTCCTCCATGAGCCAGGACCATGCAGAATGGGTGAGACGTAAACACGGATGCATGCCAGCAACAGCAACAGCTGGCAGTCGACGCGGATGGCACACAGATCACAGCCGCTCCCGTAGTGGCAATACCAGCCCCAACAATGCTGGGGCTGGCCTGTCTATTGACCATCCTAGTAGACCACGTGCACGTGGCTCTGGCCAGTCCTAGCAAGGACATGGGTCCAGTCATCATACCTCTGCCTCTGATGATAGTACCCAGTCAGGGTTGGTACCCAATACTGCCCGTAGCACCCATGCCAGGCACAGGTACAGTGTCCATGTCCAGAGACAGTGATCTGTACAGCCTAGCAGGTACAGTCTGTGGCTGTCCCACAACCTACTGTATATGGCAGCCACATGGTGGAGCTGAGTGCATGCAGACACACACACATTAACCAAACAACTAGGGCTCACACATACACACACACATTACATCAACATTGGCCCATGCTGTACTGTTGTCACTCACACACACACACACACACACACACACACACACACACACACACACACACACACACACACACACACACACACACACACACACACACCACACACAGACATGTTGATTGGATGGGTCAATGTCGGGCTCTGGCAAACCAACAACACACCATGTGCATATGATGACACCTGTGCCACCTCCTGTCATCTGTAACATTGATGCAGGAACAGGCTAAAATGGTTCTGATGCACAGGGTGACATTACAGCAGTGTAGCAATATTAGCAAGTTGTCAACAGGAAAGTGTAATGATATCCTTGCAGGTATATCTGAGCAGGCATTATGCATCACATCTCTGATTGTCAATGTAGCATTGTTTACACCAGTGTTAGGTCTAAGTATGCATTGTCCACCCATGTGCCACTTGGCTGAAGTGTACAGTGTTGCCAGCATGTGTTAGTGAGTGAACAGTATGTTTGTGGTGCCTGCATTACAGATTAGCAGGTGTACATCTGTGAACATGGTGGGTGCACACTGTCTACATGTACGTGCATAGTGGACACATGGGACATGTGACATACCCTGTTGTACATATTGTTAACATCTCATAGTATCTTTCGATGGCCAGTATGCATTCTACTACAGATATGTACTAACATGGGTACACATGTGTGTATGACATGGGTTGACAGTATGCTGTGGGTGATACTGTTGATACCTGTCAATGATTAGCAGTCTGGTAGTATACACAACCTCAACAGCATGACTATAACCAATCATTATATGATGTCCTGACAAATGACACACAGTTGTAGGGAACTCAGTAACAGTTGGATCCTTCCAGTACTATACTATAACAGTGACCAGTGGTATTGACCGCCACCCGTTCCTGGGACCACAACTGTTTGGCATATAGCCCTCTTAGGTACATGCAAACACACTAGGGATATGTCCATCCACATCTGGAAATGCATGCATTGGCCTACAATGCATTCCCTGGATGGGGCGCATATCCTACACAAGGGTATCATACAGACAGATACCTGTTGTCCAATACATGCTGTATAGCAGTAAGCCGACTATGGCATAATCCACATTTACTATACATACTATCTCGACAGTAGCACATAGGTGGTAGCCCTCAACATGTATGTTGGGTAACAATGTGTACATACAGCCACATGTTATGTCATCTGTCCCTTGGTATCCACATATCCATAGGTATTGTGGAGTCCCTTGGTGTGTCACATAAGACATTATGGGCCTGAATGCATATCCACAGGGCTGTTGTACACCTATAATGACTGTCCATTATTGCCAGTCATTGTTGTGTATGAGCATGTCTGACATATACCCCAAGCATGTACCCTCACTCACAGTTCTCTATAGTAACTGTCATGGGTATGTGTGGCACAGATGACCTTGGACACAGATCACTACAGTGGCCGGGCTTGTCACATACATACATATGTGACCTACGATCTGAGAAGCAGTGGCACAATCTGTCAAAGGAAACAAATGTATTCATGTAGTATGCAGGCTTCACACCTATGTACTGATTGAGGTCACATGTACACATATTTATTTGCCACGCAGATACCTGATGTGTGCAATGCACATACTGTTTTAATCATGATATGTCATACCATGGTAAAAGCAAAACCCACACTGCATTGACCAACTGTGTCACACACACTCAACAACTGCAGGATTCAAATCCCTATTTCACTATGTTATGATACTAGAGACAAATGCATTAACATGGTGCTCTATATGCTTGGCTGAGTGGTTTTTCTTCTCCTGCTGTATTTGTTGGATGCTGACATCATCAGATTTCCAAAGAGGAATGCACATCTTTTAATTTGTTTTCCCAGTCTCCAAAAAGGGCACTTCTTTCACAGGAAATCACACACATTGTCAGCGTTTGCAGGATTTAAATCCCTACCTAATTAGGTTATGATACTAGAGACATATGCATTAACACAGCATGCTATATGCTTTACGGGGTGGATTCTATTCTACTGCTATATTTGTAGGATGCTCACATCATCAGACTTTCCAAAGAGGAATGTACCTCTTTTAATGTGTTTTCCCAGTCTCCAAAATGGGCACTCCTCTCACAGGAAATCACACACATACTGTCACTGTTTGCAGGATTCAAACCCCTATCTAAATATGTTAGGATATTAGAGACATACGCATTAATACAGTGCACTATATGCCTTACTGGGTGGGTTCTATTCTCCTGCTATATTTGTAGGATGCTGACATCATCAGACTTTCCAAAGAGGAATGTACCACTTTTAATGTGTTTTCCCAGTCTCCAAAAAGGGCACTCCTCTCACAGGAAGTCACACACCCACACACTGTCAGCAAGATTCAAGCCCCTACCTAACTATGTTACGACACTAGAGACATACACATTCACTTGGCATGCTAGATGCTTTACTGAGTGGCTTCGATTCTCCTGCTATATTTGTAGGATACTGACATCATCAGACTGGACATGGTAATGTGTGTACACTTTGTTTTATGCAATCTCAGGAATGAGCCATGTGGGTCGGCAGGTGTCAACAGCTTGAACAGGACCCCATAATTCTTACTTTGTGTGATCTATCTGTGGACACATTGACATTCCTTCATATGTCAACACATATTTATGCACAGATTGTTGGTTTTGTGGATATGACATGTGTCAGGGGTGTTGATAAAGGGCTATTCAAAGTCTATGTGGGACATGTGTAGCTCTGTTCAGTGATGTATGTCCTGGGTGTCTACCTTGCAAACAGTCTAGCATGTTTGGGAACCATGATCTGCACATGAACATACCACAGTTGGTAGGGTTGTGTGTTTTTCAGCTTCCAATAGCTCTGTGTATGACTTCAACCATGATGGACTCCATGGCCTTGCAGATCAGACTTCATAGGCTTACTGGACTATAATTCCCATGGTGTGTTGTGCACCTACACTTGTGGGGAGTGCCATATGTTGCTGTAACACATTCAACGGTTCCAGATCCTGTGGGGAGGGTGAGGCTCAATAGACTGTTCAGGTGCAGGGTCTGTTTGTTCTGTAGTTCATGCATGACTCATATTGGGAACCAATGTAATCCAATTGCTGCCATGCTTTTGGCTTTGGGGGGAGCTGTTCAGCCAATCTACATGTGATATCTCCTGGTATGATGACTGGGACTATGGTCAGTGGGAGGTGGGTATGTTTATATGGGCCTGTCAGACAGAATGTCAGCATTGTCAAGTCAGGTACAGTTGGCCCTGACTCAGGACATATATGAGTGTACATTGCTATTTATGACATAACTGAAGGAGGTGTCATGAATCAGTCTGGAATCCTTCTCAGCTACTCTTTACAAAACACCAACAAACCTGAGCACTAATCCCTGTTATACTCTTTTACACACTTAAAACCCTACTGATCCTTTAAGATCAGGCTACGGAGTATGTCATCATAATATCCTGGCATGTCCAGGGGTTGGTTTCGTGTGTACTCTCCAGTCCAGCTAGTGAATATTGCGGTTTTGACACAATGTCACATCTGCCTCATGTACACAGACAACCCTCTCCTCCTCCCAACAAACTCAGATATATCTGAGAGATGCAACAATATTGACGTACAGGAGGCTGAGCTCTCTCGATCCATGACTGGCATAGTCTATCAGGTGGTGAAGGTAACCACACACACCACATATCAGTCTCACATAAACCTATAGCGACAGCAATCAAACCACATTATCACACATAAACATACTCGGAGGCTCTACATAAACTCTGCCTAAGCAGCAGAGACCTCCAAAGCAGACACACAAACAACTGCTACCCCACTACAATACCCACATATCACATAGTTCACAATGTCAGTGTGCCACACAGTCACTGCCCTTCGGGCTAAACAACACACCTAATACACTTGTAATAGGTGACACTTATTGTCAGACACATTGACGTCCCACTCACCAGGCCAAACAAGGGAATAGTCACTTTGAGCTGTATTTCGGGTGGCAGGATCCACAACATAACACATGCACACAGGTCTCTCCAAAGCAAGTGCAGGACTGGCTCCATCATTGTCCATGCTGGTGCGTACACCCTCAGATGTCCCTCCCTGGACCACATGACATGATACATAGAAGAACTCTCTGATCATGAAGCCCAGGCCAGTAGGACCCTGACCTTGTCTAGCATCTTACACTCACCAAGTATGATGTCACAGTATACCAACAAACTGATCACGTTTAACAGCTGGCTAACATATTGGTGTCATTCACAGGGGATACAGTGTCTGTCAGCCTGGGGTGGCATGCTCGACATGCCACGTAGCTTCCCTATGGACAGCTTGCACCTGCCACCCTTGGACTTTCGAATACTGTCTAAGGCACTTGCTACCACCATACTGCCTTTTTTAAGCGAGGCTCAAAAGACAAACCCACCTCCATAGACATTACAGAGTACATGACACTGAGGGCAATGCTGCTCAACACCAGATGTGTTACCCTTAAATTGCGACCACTCAGGAATCTCCTCAGTATGGACAAAAGCAATATCTGTGCACTAACAGACACCTGGTTCAGGCTCCCAAATGCACACCAGCACTACCAGGTTATGTTTCATACCATGCTTTCTGACCACAAAACTCGGAATGACCAACACAAATAGGGGGAGTATTCATATACATCACAGATACACATACCTCCGGGTTGGTAGCATTGCACAAAGCATCACAGACCATACATATGCACCTAACATTGTGCATATCTGCCTTTTGGTTTGTTGCCTGCTACAGACCACCCTCCCAAACTCATGAACCACACTCAGCTTTCCTGAGAACACTGGACAATATGAAGGTTTCCCCAAACACCATTATATTGGGTGACTTCAAATACCCACACATTGACTGGGGATAGTACTCAGGCCCCAACACCCTCTCCCAACAGTTGCTACTATTTGTACACTCTTATGCTATGGCACAACTGGTCACCACACCCACAAGAGGGGACA
This sequence comes from Protopterus annectens, assembly GCF_019279795.1. Lineage (NCBI taxonomy): Eukaryota > Metazoa > Chordata > Ceratodontiformes > Protopteridae > Protopterus > Protopterus annectens. Next base: position 1,037,522,853 of record NC_056727.1, on the reverse strand, counting down.
ACATATTGGACATGATCATCACCAACATGGGGACTCTATGATCCACATCTGAGATATACCCCTCATTAGTAAGGTCAGAACATACATTTATCTCACTGGACATCCATATCCCGTCCACACACCCATCCTGGGTAATCTTGGTGAACTTCTCAAAAGCAAATGTCACACTTCTCCAAACCAAGGTGGTATCCTTCAGAGACACTGGGACAGTGGTAAGTATGACTCTGACTGCTGAATTCTTTACATACACATTCTATGGACACCTAGTGGACTGCATGGATCATGCTAGTCAAAATAACAACTGGACTCACTCCTCCAATGGCAGGGGACCTGTCTGGTAGACCCCGGCCATTAAAAAGCTATACAATGAAAGGAGGACACTACTACATGATAGAACACAATCCCAGACAGGGAAGGCATCTGTGATCTGTACTAGCAGACAGCTACAATCACTCATGTATTTATGTCAGGCCCGCTTCTAACGGACAATTGCACCAGACACGTAGGACACTCACAAGGCTTTCTTCAGTTAATTCAGGTACCTGGGTGGACACTCACTGATATGCTGTGAGTTACTGCATACTGACTAAACATACCCTAAACCCACAGACATTGCCAACATCCTGGCAAACAGGTTCAGTGCAGATGTCTCCCCCCCATCCCCCCTAAGGAGCTACTGTCCATCCCAACAGAGTGTAACCTCCCTGGCATCACAAATAAACAGGTGAGTGCTGCCCTCCCCACAGCAGCCAACACAGTATCAATGGGACCAGGCGGTGTCCCGGCCTGCGTCTTACATGGGCTTCATGACAGATGTAACCCTCACATTACATCACTGTTCAATATCAGAGTTACTGCAGGATATGTACCCACGGAATGGTGTACAGTGATAGTGGTCCTGCTCCACAGAGTTGCTGCCACAATGGACCACAGACAATATCGGCCTATAAAGCTAACTAGCCTGTTCTGCAAAGCTATGGAGCGTATTGTAATGGGACTCATGCACATAAACATCGGGAACCTACAGACACTGGGTCCTACACATTTCAGCGTTGTTGTGGGCAGATCTTGCCTCCTGGACCTGTTCATATTCTTTAAACAGTTACCAGGTCCATCGGTGTAGGGACGGTTGTCCACACAGCCTGCCTGGACCTTGCACAACCCTTTGACACAATACCCCACTCTGCCATTATGCATAGGCTCACTGGCATCGATATCGACACATATCTCACACGATGGATTGCTACCTGGATCAGGGATAGCACCCACATGCTCAGTATTGCAGGTGCCATGTCTGACTATACACCAGTTACACATGGCATCACACAAGGCTCAGTCCTGGGACCTCTCTTGTTCAGTATATATTTGTGTGACGTACGGCTAACACAGGAATAATATGGCTGACCATGTTCACAGATGACTGCAAACTGGGTGTCATAATCAACTCTCCAGCTGGCACATGCATACTCAAACGGGGTCTCACAGAGATAGGATGACTGGTACCTGAGCCATGGCCTACATCCAAATGCCATTAGTTGCATAGTCATCCCCTTTGGGAATAACAACATGCCCACACATTACCACATAGGTAGTAATCCATTACATACGGTAGTAGTTGTTAGGGGTTTGGGGACACAACTTGTTTGTACTCTCGCCTTTGACAATCACATTGCCAAAGTGGTTAGACAGAACTTCTTTATAGCTCACCTTATCCCATATGGTTTCACATGTTGATCAAGTGAGGTCATTGTGCCCCTATACTCATCACGACCATGCTTGGTTACAATGCCACATTTGGGATGTACCTTACCCGACACCTGCAGCAACTGTAATGGCCAGAAATGTTCCTCAACAAGCAGATATAGGGACTCACATGGATGCCCTGCACACTTCAGATACAGTAACTCCAGCTCTACTCAGTCACTTACCACCAACACGGATGTGTTGTGTGCCTGTAGTTTAAGGAAATATTCGACCCAGATTTAATGGACATGCTCCACCTCAGGATATCCGACTCCCTTGGAGCTACACACTCCAGAGACATATACCTCAGCACAGATGTTAATAGGACATACTGGAGGGACAGATCCTTATCCCAGAGGCTCCACTCACTCCAGATTGTAATCCTGGTTTTGCATGGGCAGAGCCACCCACTGACCACCTACTGGAGACATCTTGACAAGTGGATGGATGATCGTATGTTTACACATGGGATATCTTCTCGGTTCCTGCTAGACAGAGGCACAATACGCTAAACGTAAATGGGCTATCGTGTTTGACCTACTATTCACAGGCACAGTGTTCTACTTTGACAGGGTTGCGAAAGCCAAACACACTCTGGCTAGGCTTGTACATGCCCTAGGGTGGATAGGCTAGGCTAGTATCAACCTCTGAACCCATGCTAATGTTCAGGATGCACAATGTTTATTGCTGATACTGTTTGCAGGTTTTATCGTCTTTGCTTTCCCACTTTCTATGAACAACTTAGGTATCTGCAGAACATATTTGATTATGACAGGGTTCCACTATATTATATATGTGTCTGTTGTCCTATAACTATGTGAACAGGGCAAATTGCTGGATAGTGAGAGGTTCCTGGGTTAACACATGCAACTGCCTGATATGTGTGGCCCACTGCTGTACTCTGACATGGCCTAAGTGTGTGAGCATGCCCAGTTCAGACTGTCAGTGTTCTTTTGCCTGACATTTGCCTCATTTATTCAAGTGTGTGAGCATGCCCAATGTGACCTTGCAGTATGTTGCTGTCTGAGGTCCACTACATCTGTTGATGTATGTGTACATGCCCAATATTAACATTTCTACTGTGTGTGTTGAAAGTCAGGTTCTATTCTTACTGCAGGACTCACCTTTGTGTCATAACTCGACAGGGATTATGCTGTGCCTGCAGGGTTTCCATGGAATACTTAGCATAGACTTATCAACATTTCTTCATACAGGCTGACAATTGTAATACTGTCATGGCTTAGTGGTTGAGTACTATGACTATAGTGCACAGTATCCTGGGTTCGAGGCCCATCATTGCTTTATATTTTCATACTGAGCAGACCAGACTGCTTAAGGGCCAGTAGAGCAAATATGAGCATGTTGCCTTTTGTTCAGCTATGCCCTACTTAGGTTCATAGGTTTATACTAGGCTATCTGCCCTAAGGCATTTACAAGCCTAGCCAGAGTGTGTTTGGCTTTCGCCACCCTCTGAACTGATTTTACTGTGCCCTTTTTAAGGTTAGTTTACTGTGCCTCTGTCTAGTAGTGACACCAAAGTAATCCCCGTGGTAAACCTATGATCTCCCATCCACTTGTCAAGATTCCTCTTGAAGAGAGTCAGTGAGGGGTTCTGCCTAACATGGACTGGGATACTATTCCAGAGTGAAGGGAGCCTCTGGGTTAGGAATCTGTCCCTCCAGCATGTCCAATTTATTTCTGTGCTCAGGTTCAAGTCCCTCGAGCTCGTAGCTCTACGGGATTTGGATTTTCTGAGGTGGAGCATGCTCATTAATTCCGGGTTGGACATGGCTTTATACGTCAGGCATAGATCGCCTCTAAGCAGGCGGTATGCAACTGAGTAGAGCTGTAGTTTCTTTAACTGAGCAGCATATGGCATCTGTTTGCGTCCCATGATCCTCTTTGTGAGGTACTTTTGGGGTCTTTCTAGTTGCTGCAGGTGTTGGGTAAGGTACATCCCAAATGGGGCATTGTATTCAATTATGGGCCTGATGAGGGATGAATAAAGGGGCACAATGACCTCCCTCAATGTAGATGTGAATCCTTTCATGATAAGGTGGGCTATATAGAAGGTCTTTCTAACCACTTTGGCAATGTGGTTGTCAAAGGGGAAATTACTATCAACTTGGGTCCCCAGGTCCCTAATTACTTCTTCCATACTTAATGGATTCCTGCCTATGTGGTAATTTGTGGGCACTTTGTTTTTGCCAAAGGGTATGACTATACACTTTTTAGCGTTTAGCTTTAGGCCATGGCTCTGGCACCTGTTATCCGTCTCTATGAGACCCTTTAGGAGGATGCTTGTGTCAGCTGGAGAGTCAATTATGGTGCCCAGTTTGCAGTCATCTGCAAACCTGGTCAGCCACAGTCCTCCCGTATTAGCCTGTACCTCCGAAAAATATATGCCGAACACAAGAGGTCCCAGGACTGAGCCTTGTGGGATGCCACTTGTAACTGGTTTAGAGTCTGACATGGCTCCAGCAATTCTGATTATGTGGGATCTGTCCTTGAGCCAGTTTGCAACCCATCTTATGACATAGGGGTTTATATTTAAGCTGGAGAGCTTATCTATGATGCCCAAGTAGGGTATTGTGTCGAAGGCTTTCGCGAGGTCCAGGTAGGCTGTGTGGACTACCTTCCCCTCATCAATGGCCTTGGTGACTGTTTCAAAGAAATCAACCAGGTTTAAGAGGCAAGATCTGCCCTTAACAAAGCCAAATTGGGTAGGATCCAGTGTCTGTAGGTCCCCAATGTCTTTGTTTATGAGTTCCATGATGATCCTCTTCATAGCTTGGCACCACCTTTGTGGAGTGGGACCACTATTGGTGTACGCCATTCTTTGGGTACATATCCTGTAGTAAGGCTGAGATTGAACAGCAGCTTTATGTGGGGGTTTAGCTCTTCTTGGAGTTCATGTAAAATGCAGCCCAGGACACCATCTGGTCCCATTGATGCTGTGTTTTTGCTTTGCAGAGGGCAGCTCTCACCTGAGCATCTGAGATGTCAGGGAGGCAGCACTCTGCTGGGATAGATATTTGCTCTTTAGGGGGGGAAGGGGGGGGGGAGTTAGCACTGAACCTGTCTGCCAGGATGTTGGCAATGTCTGTGGGTTCAGTGTATTTATTGTCATTTTGGACCAACTCTGAGCATATCTGGGAGTTGCCACCCAGGTTCCTAACATAACTAAAGAAGGCCGTGTGATTAGCTTTAGTGTCCTGTGCAATTTTTCTCTCGAAGCTGACCTTGGGTGATTTTATGAGGGATCGTAGTTTTTTGCTAGTACTGATCAGAGATGCATTCCCTTTTAGGGATTTTGCTTATCATGTAGTAGCATCCTCCTTCTGTTGTGCAGCTTATTTATGGCTGGGGTCCACCAGGCAGGACGCCTGCCTTTGGATGATTGGGTCTTGGTTTTGTTTGGGATAGCATGATCCATGCATTCCTGAAGGTGTCCATAGAATGCATTTATAAAGAATTCTGCAGTTTGAGCTGTACTTTCCACTGGCCTGTGGGCCTTGAGGGATTCCACCTCAGTTTTGAGAAGTGTGACATTAGCTTTTGAGAAGTTTTTCACTGTGGTTTTCTAGGCTGTGGGTGGGATCGGGATGTGGATATCCAGTGGAATTGATGTATGGTCTGATCTTACCAATGAGGGGAATACCTCTGGTATGGAGCATAGAGTCCCCATGTTGGTGATGACCAGGTCCAGTATGTTATCCCCTCTTGTGGGGGTGGTGACTAATTGTTCCATAGCATTTGAGTTTATAAATTCTAGGAACCTTTGGGTTAGGGTGTTGGGCCTTGAGTACTGCTCCCAGTCAGTGTTTGGGTAGTTGAAGTCATCCAATATAATGGTGTTTGGAGAGCCCTTCATATACTTAGACCCAGCTTGTCCAACATTGCTCAGTATTAACCAACATTGCTGGACATTGCCCAATATTACTCAACATTGACCACAGTTGTGCTAGTTGGTGTGTGCAATTTTCTTTATATATACTACTTGGTGGTAAATGCTGTTTAGCACTGCTTTATATTGCTTAACACATGGCAATCATGCCTCAAGTGGTGCTGCAGGGCTGGCTATGTTGGATGCACATAATACACTCCCTATACATGTTTGGAATTAGGTGGTGTCAACTTAGGCATCCCTTTTACTATATGTGCAAGTCAGAAAGACGTATCATTTCCAGGGTTCCTACTGAGCCAGTGTATGTGCTATACGTTGCCTCTTTGCCATGGCCAAAGCATACTGGGCATGCATCCTTCTGCCTACTGGGGCAGGCTCAGGTTGTTCCTCCTCTGAGTCACGCTCTGCCTATGATGGCCTTGGCAATGGTGGGGGGCTGTTTGGCCCAGGCCTATGCTGGTCCTGCTGCAGCTGTTTTCACAGGATAATATTATGTAGCATAGCACATACCATGACAATTTGGGTACATGTAGTTGATGAGTACTGCAAGGATCCACCAGATGTGTCCAGGCACTGGAATCATGACTTGAGCAGCCCAAACACACGCTTGATTACATTTCGTGTTTGTGCATGTGCTTCATTATGGCGTTCCTGTTCAGGTGTGTATGCGTTTCTGATGGGTGTCATCAGCCATGGCTCCAGTGCATAGCCAGCATCCCCCACCTCTGGTACAGCTGTGTCAGATGCCAGATATGGGAATCATGGTAGCTTCCAGGGCAGCCAGCACACACATTCAGTATTATGCCCTGGGCATCACACATGACCTGGCAGTTGATGGAGGGGAAGCCCTTGTGTTTGAAGTAGACCCTACCCCGCTCACCGGCTGGTGCTTTGATGTCTATGTGCATGCAGTCTATTGCACCCACTACCTCAGGGTATTCCACTATTTGCTGGAAGAGATGCATATTGTTGGCCAATTCCTCACGGAAATTGGGGAAATATACATGATCACCGACATGTGCTGACATGGAATCCAGGAACTGGTGCAGTACCCTGGATGCTGATGCCTGTGATATCCCCATCATATCACCAGTTGGTCTCTGGAAGGTACCTGTTGCTAATATTCTTAGGCCAGCACATACCTTGGTTTCCACTGGAATGGGTTCCCCTCTGTTGGTTCTGTGTGTGAGGCATGGCCTGCACAGCTCAACAATTTGCTGCAAGAGGTCTCTGTCCACTCTATAACGCTCCACTATCTCCAGCTCATGTAGCCCCTGGTAGGTTACCCTTGGCCTGTACACTCTTCTCCGTCTCCTCACTGTGGGTTGTCCAGCAGCATTTGCATTATCACCACCCTCAGCATGTTGCATATGTCGCCTTATAACAACAATGGCAGCCCCTAACATTTCTTTGTCTCAGTAAAGCTTTTTCAGTTTTCACTTCTATTAGCTTACTGCAGTGTTGCAGTGTCTCTTGAGAGAAACATAATGGACTGTTGTTTGCAGAGTTTTAAGTGCTGGGCTGGGCTGGGCTAGTGTACTGCCTGTGTAATTGCCTGATTCTTATTGTTTTTCACCTGCTAGCTCTGCTAGTACTCCCTGGTAACTTCCTACTATTTGGAGTGCTTCCTTTTTCCTTTCTGTTTTCTCAGGGGGGAGCACCGCGCACACAAGTGCAAATACGCGCACAGCAGCTGACACATGCGCACACATGCTTACATGGACTAAAACTTGCTTATTCTTGTTAAAACATGCGCACACCATCTCAAACGTGCTTACAACTGTTTACACAGCCTTATATATGCTTACTCCAGCTTACACGCGTGCACACACGCTAACACGCGTGCACACTGTCTTACTCGGGTTTACTGGCGCGCACACGTGTGCATGTATGCTCAGCAAGAAACTTTGGTGTTATCCACGGCATACACCTTCAATTTCTTTACTTTACTTTACCTAGCCTACCTGTTGACACACCTCTTTCAATGATATGTAAATGTCACCTGACACATGCCACTCTGCTCCAATGAGCTTCACGTCTTTCATACATGCCCCCACTCGTGATGTCACCTATCTTCCACTCTGTTACTCCCTTTATCCTACTCCTACACTCCACTGACTGTGCTTATTTGCTATGTAAACTTGCGATTCACTATTCTAACCCTCATTTGCATATGATTGCCTACTAATGCTTGGTTACATCTCTTAGACTGAGCTTCCCCCCTTAGCAACCTCTACTCGGTGGCCATGTTGTCTTCAGCCTTCCATTCACTTGCATTGTAAATTCATATCAGCAATAAAATCCACATTTGTGGATCTTAATTATTGATTTTCTGTTTTTTAGGGCACAGCGCGTTTCCGCGGCGCTGCGCTACGCTTAAACCCCGGAGATCAGGATGAAAAAAAAAAGTTATTTTATTTTTATTTTGCATCACTTCACATTGCCAATGGCCATATTTTTGGCCATTGACATGCTTCCTCCTGTAAATGCATCCTTTTTTTGGAACTGTCACGGCTCCGTTTTGCTATTTGCAGAACCGTACTCAGTTGTCAACTGAGTACATTTCTGCAAATAACACTACTCCTACTCGGACAAGTTCAGTTTTCCTGGATCGCAAATTTACCTCATTTGCATAGCTTTTGCCTGCAATAGAGGTAATTTGCATATCCAAGCCCTGTCCGTGTAGGACTAGTTTTGAGAGCTCTGTTACATGCCCCTACCGGCTGTTCCTGGATCGCTCGGCGGACATGTTGGCTGCATGGAGTCTTACTCTTCTCTTAGACCCCATGCAAGCCTTCGTGAATCTGGCCCTATGATGAATAACCTTTGTGAAGCAGCAGCTTAGGTAATAAAGAAAATGTGGAAAGGAAATAAGCAACATCATTTGACAAATGAACATCTGGAAAGAAATGGAAAAGTAAAACACTCTCTTGTTAAAAATTAGAATAATATTAGTGCAATGTGACAAGTACTTCATATAGCTATAATAATACTGCATATTTTGTACTGGGATTTTTTATCACTGTGAAGGATATGGCATATATAATTTTCATTTAGAACTGAGCAGAGCAACTTCAATTCAGCAGTGTCTTTATTATTTTTGGTAGAGTAATTGCATGTTAACTTTGAACCCATTTGTCATTAATTTCTAAAAATCACAGAGGACTAATGGCACTGCTTAATCTCAAGGGGATTGTAACTCTCGGCCAAGTATGTAGGTGCATTAGTGGGCTTGAAGGCTTCCTACCCACACTTCATCCTTTGGAGTTTGAAGTGTGTTTATCATAGTATGCCAGTGTACTGACTGTTCTGTATAGCACATTATTCCTCCTTAAATGCTAAATTATACCTGTACCAAATCAGCCTCTGTAACATCAGAATAATCTCCAACTATGTCTCCAGTGAAGAATGACAAAGCATTTCAGATTGTTGCTCTGACTTCATGTCATCACATTTATCTTACTAGGTTGGCAGATGAAGTCTGCAACAACATGACACTCAGATAAAATCATAAGGATGAAAAACATACCCTGAATAAAGCAAAATATTAATGTTTATTTCAAAGGAACATTAATCTGCTGCTTGAAGACTATTAACAGCACACAGGATATCCTTTTAAATTAAGTCTCAGTTTAAGTTGAGTCATAACTGCCTCCTTATAGCATATGTCTTTTTGTATCTGATAACTTCTTTATAAACTTTAGTAGCACTTTGTACTGATAACTTTCATGATAGATGGAAAGAAGAAATACACTGAAACTGTTAGTGTTAGGCAAGTATTTCTTAAGTTTTTTTCTGCACAGAGTATGCTCAAATTCAAAAATGATAAAGGAATGTAATATACTCAGTAGTCAGAAGAATGCTATGATGCTTTATTGTTTACAACCACTTTCTTTTCAGAACCTGAGATGGCATCCAAGTAGTGATATAAAAAATGTTGCTGTTTAATTACCAGAAAATCCATCACACAGTTGAATAACCCAATGACATTTACTGTCCATTGTAGAAAAAAAGGTCACTATTATTCTAAAATGTGAACACTGATTGGATAGCCCAACCAGATTGCTTGTTGTAAATCAAGCGTATATCAATAGAAAAAAGTCCAATTGTTGAATTATCATTGAGCTGCCAAACTTCCTATTTGTATATGCTTGGTACAGAGCAAAATATGGGAAAAATCAGGTACACTGCTTAAATAAAGAAACAAGATAGATATCTGATTTTCCTTGTATTTCTGCACTGTGCCTATTAAAGCCTCAATTGTTTTTAAACAGTGACAAAAATACTAGCAACAGACGTTCTCTTTTCTCTCTTGCTTACGCTGTGCTACATTGATGTACTGTATAAATATGGGAATGCAAGTTCCATGTGCATACATATTATATCACCGCACAGGAGAAAACGTGGAAGAAGGCTGAAGTGCCATTATACAAATAAATTATTTAAAAAAGGTAAACAATTTCTTTCTTAAATAATGCTATTGTATAATAGCAATAATCCACTCTTGTGTGTTGGTATATCAGGATTTACCCATGCTTGGCTTTCTTAATCACTCATGATCAAACCACACCAACTGTGGGTAAATCCTGAAATACCCACATCCAGTCGTGGATTACTGCTTAACTAGCCTACAAGGTCAAAGCACTGATTACTGTATAGCCATTTACTGTATTCTTCTAGAAATGGGGTGTTTTTCAAATATGCTGTATAGAGCCTGTATTTTCTTTTGCATTTCTGTTAAAAGTCACTGTTGTTTTAGTAATATGCATATTAATAAAATGTTTGTTGCATAATTGCCAATTATTTTCAGATTTCACATAACTATTACTTAAGGTGCTAATTCAAATCTAGGAAGCGAGCTCTGGTCAGTGAAGAACAAATATTTACAGCTAAACTTTTAACTTAATATGGGCTTATAAGGTTAGAAGTCATAGTGCTATGCTTTTTAAAACTCACATTAAATGATCTTGTATGGATATTAATTTAGAACACTGCCTCTCACTTGTGCATTTCCATAACTCTCAGAATGTAACAGTGGTCATAGTTTGACAGCTATTACCACTATAACATTCTGACAGTTTCTTGGTTAATTTCATTTATATGGTATAGCTTTTGTCCCTCTTATCCCTTTGCTTTTCAGCTCAATAAAAATATAGCTTTTTGGGAAGTTAAGGGTGTGTACCTCCCTTAGAAGCAGAGCTAATGGAATGAGTTGTCACTTTCTCTTGGAGTGAAACAAAAGTCTGCCTAGTCACTTTGTTTATTATAGACAGCGTAGCTCCAATATCAGCACAGTACAAGAATTGGTGAATATTGAGAACATTATATTCTGTGTAATGCTGCCATTTGGTATCCTGGACCACAGCTGCGTGGGTCCAATCGTCTATATTATAACCATGGTATGTTTAACAAACTCTTTTTATAATATTCATCCATCTTGTTGAGACAAATTACTAATGAGTGGAGGGAACAGCTTTAGTAACAAATTTAAATAAATAATTAGAATAAAATAATTAACTGTAGTATGATAGTATTGTCACTGCATTTTAGAAAGTTATTCTTTATCAGTTAACGGAGAGATAGGAATAATTTATTGCTAGCTTCCAGTATAACTTGTATATGCAATGTTCCATGTGAACTGCCAAAAATATTGTGCTAGAATGAGTCTTATCACAATTATATGCTGCAAAGACAGAGTTAAATCCATCTGTAGGTTAATACAAAGCATTCAGTTTGATTAGTCTGTTAGCCACTTGCTGTTCTTAATTGTTGCCTTGTAAAAGAAGAATATCCTAATGTTTTCTGCAAGGATCATTATTTTATATTGATAATGAATACAGCAGAGAGATTTAAAAAGCACTGATATACTCATTTAGGCAGATATTTTTTTTTCCAAATAGTAATGGCTAGCTTCATCAATCAAGAAAATATGATTTTCTACAATATTCTGCTAATAGGTTCTCCATTAAAAATGAATGTCTTCATTTTATAAACTTTTAAGTCACTAGCTTGTTGGCAAGGATACCTCTCAACTTTTTAGATTCTTGTAGAATGTCAAAATTTTTAACTCACATTTTTGGTTTATTCTTCAAAAAATCTTTTTTTTTTTTTCTGGCAAATAATTGTGGACTGAAGTCATTAAATTAGTGCATACATTTTGAGATTCAGATATTATATCCTCCAGAAAATGCATGTTAATGTAAAAACTGTTTTTCTATCAACTTTCTGAGTTTGTAGGAATAATATTTAACATTTGTTCCTAATTTTGTGACCCCTCCATTATGTTTGGAAATGTCCAGATTTCTTGCACTTTGAGGTTGAGAGGTATGCTGGCAAAGATCAACTAGTTACAGACTGAGTGAGCGAATATACTTTCTAGGGTTCAAAATTAGATATCAAGGTGCCTTTAACTGACTATGAAGACAAATTATGTCAGTGTATATTTCAGTAAAATCACGTGTTACATTTCACCAAAATATCTAATACAGAAGTTGAAATGTACATTAACTTATATACAATGCTGCTGTCTGTTTATATTCTATTCAGCTTGTAGTAAGGTAACATAAAAAATTGCTCGTTGCCCACCGAGACATATGAAGATATTCGATGAATGTTGCTTAGCAGTGTTGCAGTGCAACTTATATCACAAAAGCAATCCATTTTCATTGCTTTTAAAGAATTTATTTGTAATATGTATTTATGTACAACATATTGCATTCTGTCTTTCCTAATGCTGTAGCTACTTTATTTGCCTACTCTGTCCAGATCAATTAAAAGAAGGCTCATGTTTCTCTCTGGACTGTGTATTTATTAATTAAAGTGGAAGCCCAAAATGGGTAACCTTCTGGGGGAGAAACATTGAATGCTCGAGCTTCAATTGCATGAGTTTCAACTCACTGCCAATTGAAATCCATCTGTAAGAAACCACTGTTGGTGAGTTTTGATGAATGTGATTCCTTTAGGGGCAATTTCCCCCTTTTCAAGTTGGTACGACCATAGAGTTGGAACATTTAAGTTCAGTGGGGTGGGGGAGCAACCCCCCTCCCTTATCATAGGGTGCAAGGGACTAGCCTCTATGCAAGATTTTTTTTTTTTTTTGGTGAATGCAGTTTGGGAATTCCAGTCCTAAATGTATTTGCTTTTGTCCACTCATAGTAAAAACACCCAAAACAGTTATCTCTCTGAGGATTATTGCTTTACTCAAAGGACAGAAGGCTTTATTTTGCTTAAGTATGATTACAGTAAACAAATGGCTTTTTGTCTCAGTGCCAAGTCCATTCATGCTCAGAAGCAAGAATTTGTGTGTTTCTTATCAAATATTTTTGACACCATTTCAAAATGTATACCAAGATGTAAAATGTACAAAATAAAACCTGACAATGATAAATAATCTATGCTCTTATGTGTCAATCAAAGGGGAATATTTACTTTTCTGATATGCATCTATAACACAATATAATGCAGATTTGCCATCTATTATTTAAGTAACAAACTGAATTGATTCTGTCCTTTTTATTTGAAAAAAAAACAGGTTCACCAAAGTCAAATAACAGATTTAGTTAGTTATATTTGTTTAACAGATTAGTGGGGTTGGAGTGGTCAAATTACCCTTTTCAGCAACAATTAGGGCTCACAAAGTTTAAACAGTTCTAGTCCACACTGGATGTGCAAAATGTACATGTTATTTATGTACATAACAGTAGAGGCAGTCCTTACACAAGTGCATAACTCTCAACTGAAAAAAAATGCAGCGTGCCTTTAGTTTAATCTCATATTTTTGCACTGTCCCTGATAAAAAAATATATTCTAGTAACTAGGCAGTAATGTGAAACATAAGTGTCATATATCATATTGCTCAGAAAATGCATGTTTATGCAAATTCTGCTGATAATTTCACTTTTTAAGTGAATTAGAGTAATATTTAAATTTTGTCCAGATTAAAATTGCCTTTAAATTGTTGGTATGATAATGAAGGTCTCTGCCTTCCATGCTCAAGGTACAAGGTTCACACCTAACCTCTAGGTAATGCATGCATGCAGTTTGCATGTTCTCCCTATGGCTCTGTGGGGAGTACTGTCACCTGCCAAAAACATGCTTAATGTTTCCACCTCATACTCACCCGTGATTGAAGTTGTGGGCAGCAGCACAGATCCAGATGGTGCCTATTGGGGAAGAATAATAGAGACAAACCACTTTACTGTGGTAGTAAGCTTTCTCTAGATAGAAGAATACAGATCACAGAATATGCACCATGCCAGGGTTAGCCACTTGATGGTGCAATAATCAGTTCTAGGTGATTTGGTTGTGTTAACTAATGTCACCAAAAATGGGCATGAATATTTGCCAGTGATAAGTGGGTTGAGAACCTGGCCTACTTTTACCTGTGTCAAGTTCAGTGAGATGGGTCTATATCCCCTACTGGATCATAATACTGGTGTATAGAGCCCTATTGGCCAGTGTGTGCCTGAAATAAAGCCTAGTAGACCTGAGTCAATAAGTTAATGACTGGCTGTTGTCCATTTACCCAGCTTGGATTACCTGCAGCTAGTTCAGATGAGTGAAAGCTGGCCACAAAACCAAACAACTTCCCAAACATGCACTTAGGGTTGTTACACTCCATATAGGTTCACTGACTGGAACTTGGAAGTGAATGACATAATGGTAAGAATCCAGGAGACAAGATGGATGGGCAGGTCAGCCAAATCACTTTTTACTTCATCTTCTCTTATTAATATCCATAGCCCAGAACATTTTCACATCATGGAGGTGCAGCAGTAGCGTTGTCACCTCACAGCAAGAGGTTTTACTGTTCGATTCTTGGCTGGACCGCCTTCTGTGTGGAGTCTGCATGTCCTCCCTGAGGTTGTGGCATTCAAAAGACATGCGTGAATGTGCGTGCCTTCATTGAAGGTTATGCATCGGGCTGGCACCTCAGCACTGTAAAAATCTACTGCCAATCATTAGCGGACAGGAGTTCTACTGTGTCGACCCCTAACCGGGAAAAGCTGAAAGAAGGAGAACAACTGACTATGTAATCTTTTTTCCCATTATTATTTTTTCCTTTTTCTTGTGTAATACATCTTATATCCAGTAAACATAATACATATGTATTTTTCTTCTTGCACTATTCAACAGCCATAAAACTGACTTACTTCCTTTATTATACTATTTACTTTTAGTCCCAAATTACATAAATCATCTGTTTGCCTTTTTTGTATCTTTTTTCCCATTCTTAGGTTTCTCTTTCTCCTTCTCACCCACTCTTTAAAACATAATTTCTTTCTGCTCTTGTTCATCCCCTGTTTCTGAGTTACCATCTTCCCCTTCATCACTTGACAATCTATCATGCATATTTATTGTATGCATTTAAATCTCATCTACCTTTATTCCTTCCACATGGTATTTTGTTTCACTTCATCTCATCTCATATTTCTGTCACTTTCTTTCTCACTTACATCAGCCATTTCTCTCTGTCTCTTCCTGCATATTGTTTTCTAAATATTGTCTTCCCCCTCTCAGTTTCTTCTTCATGCACAATTTATTTTATTTATTTTTATTTTATATTTATTTTATATTTGTTGACCGGGTTTGTCCAACTGGGATACAATTGCCTGTTTCAGCGGAGGCCCGGGGAGAAAAGCTCCAACAGAAAAATAGAAATTTTGCATATTGAATACATATAGAATACATTCAATATCAGTACCACACATTACTGCATTACATTGTTATACACTACACTGTGGCAAGTGAAATACATATAGAAATGCATTCATCAGAGGGATGCATTCATAATTACATATTATATACATAATAGTGCAATAGTTGCATAGCTGAAATGTTTTACTAGTTATGTTTGTACAGTGATGTGGCAAGAGGAGAAGATAAAGTAGTAAATTTGTTTATTGAAGGGAAGGAAGAGAGAAGGGAAGTAGAAGGTTTTAGGGGAGTGTTTCCAGGGAATAATTACATTGGCAGGTCCATTTTTCATGAAGGTATTTTTGTAGTGGTTTTGAATTGATTGGGATGTTCACGGGATCTTATATCTAGTAGAAGGCTATTCCAGGCCTTGGAAGGGTTAAAGCTATAGACTAGATGACCCATTTTGGTCCTTGGTTTGTAGATTCTTGGTAGGCCATGTTCAGAACTGCGGAGTAATCTAGTGGGTAGGTAATGAGAGATTAGAGATGAGCTAGTTGGACAGAAAGATGGTTTACAGAGAATGGAGTGAATAATCTGAAACTGATTATACTGAAGCAGGTTAGGTAATTATAACCAATTTAGTTCTTTTAGTGCGAGACAGTGATGGGACTTGTAAGAATTTTGGGCAGCAAATCTGGCAATCCTGTTATAAGTTGTTTCTAACTTGTTTAGTAGTCCAATGTTGAGGCTGGTGAGAATTTGGGAGCTATAGAGTAAAGTGGGTAAGAGGTAGGCATTTGACAGGCTTAGTTTTGCTGTTTTGGTAAGATATTATTTGTTTCTATAGAGGAGACCTAGCTTGAGATGTGTTTTTCGGATACAATTATTGACGTGTAAATCAAAGGTTAGTCTATCATCAATAGTAACACCTAAGAGTTTTGTACTGGTGTCCACCTGTATTTGAGTATTATTTTGTGACAATATGGAGAAGGAAGACATTATCTGGTTGAGGTTTTTAGGGAGAAAGTGTAGTAATTTGGTTTTCTTTGGATTAAGGATAAGTTGATTTTCAGAAATCCAATTTTCTACAGAGTTAAAAGAGGACTGTGTGTGTGATTTTAGTTGAGTTGGTGATTCAGCAGTAGTGATAAGTGTAAAATCATCTGCATATTGTATCAGTGAGGATCCAGGACAGGAAGAGTAGAGAAGGTTGGTAAAGATGTTAAAAAGATGTGGCCCAAGGATGGAGCCTTGTGGAACACCCGTTTTAACAGGAAGAAGAGGGGGGGGGGAAAGCTGAGAGCCATTTGACTGATTGGAGTCTATTAGACAGATAGCTGTTAAACCAAGATATGGTGGATGGAGAGAAGTGTAAGTTTGCTAGTTTAAGGAGAAGGAGTTTATGAGAGACTGTATCAAAGGCTTTAGAGAGGTCAATGAAGAGACAGAAAATACGTTTTTTACTGTCTCTAGCTAGTAATACAGAGTTTAGGAAAGACAGGAGAGCTGTAGTAGTGCTGTGCATGGGACGAAAGCCATGTTGAGTAGGTGTGAGTAGATTTTCTTGCAGAAGGCAGTGTAAGATTTGATTGTGTATACACTTTTCCAGAATTTTGGACAGTGGTGAGAGTATGGCTATGGGTCTAAAATTAGTTATATCTATGGAGTTTCCTCCTTTGTGTATTGGAAGGGTGCAAAATTGCTTCCAGGTGGAAGGGAATGTGGATTCCGTGATAGAGTGGTTTATTAGAATAGAAACTGGGAAAGCAAGAACATCAGCAGCAGTCTGAAGGAATGTGGAGGGAATGTTGTCTACAGATGTGGAGCAAGGTTTTAATTTGGATAGTAGAGTTTTAATATAGTTAGTGGAGACAGGTTTGAGGGAGAAGGTAGTGGTAGGGTTACTACTGATGGAAGAGTTTGAGCTATTAGGTCTATTATTGTTGGTGGGATGGTTAGTGTCTTGATTTAGTAATTTGGATATTGAATCTATAAAGTAGTTGTTGAATATTGAGGCAGTTTCCTCGTGTTTTGTCAGGATGAGGGTTAGGGGAAACTACTGCACCTGGGTGTAGTATTTGATTTACAGAGTGCCAGAACTTTTTAGTGTTGGATTTAAAGGTAGACAATGGATTATTATAGAACTTTTTCTTATCTTTATTTATGTGACTTTTGGCAAGATTTCTAAGTTCTTTATATTTCTGGAGGTCTGGTTGATGTTTAGGTTTAGTCCAAATTTTCCATGCTTTCATTTCCATTATTGGATTTTCCAACCAGAAATAGCCAGACTCATTACACTCATTACATTTCCTTCAGTATGGCCTTGATCCGCACATTACCCATGTCGTCTTTTTGTACATTCCTAAACTAAATGATTTTCTTCTCCAATATAATTATTGATTCATTTGGCCTTAATACCTAACCATTTCTCTTTTCCCATTTACTGTAATATTATTTGAAATATCCTGTCATTTTCCATCATACATATCCAGTGTAACCCATACTTCCAGTCCACCTTTCCCTATATTTCTGTCATACTGCATTTTCCTTATGTGGTGCACATTATCATATGTTATCAGAAAAAAAAGCTTTACTCTCCAATTTCTCCATTGTTGAAGTTTTGCACTGCACAGCTGGTTTTCTTTTTAACTATAAGCCAATGTTATGAAATATAAAGACTTTCTCAGGAGATACGTTATTTCCTTTTTCTGTTTTATCCATAAACTTTTCTGTACTTGGAAACATTTCAAAGGTTACTTCATGGACGTTTTCTGACATCAATTGTATAAAAGCTATTATTTCTCTTAAACTAAATCTTAGTGACAATATGATATCTGTGAGGAGTAGCAATGGCTTTACTTCTTTGTCTTACCACCTGTCTTTTCTTTCTGAAGTTGCAGCCTTTCCGCTAATGTTAGACACACTTCTTCACTTTTTGTGCACTGCTTCTTGTTCCTTGATTTACATTGCTCATGTATGTTGTTTTCTTTGCTTCATTTCAGTCATCCACAGTACCCAGTTGGAGAGACATTCATAAAATGGAATGCTCCATCAGCCCAGCATGCCTCTGTAATCTGCTTCTCTACCATGTTACCATCTTCATTTCTGACTTAGATACAGCTGTCTTAATTTCCTTTCCCATCTTCCAATGTACTCCATTTCAGATACAACAATTTGAATGATTGCTTTCATTGCAAGAACAAATATATGTATATATACTTAAAGGACACCCCTCCTTAACTCCCTTACTTGCCCTGATCTCTTTCCCCATGCAGCCATTTAACATTGATTTCATCCATGAATTTTCATAACAATTTATTATAGCTTCTACTATTTTTTTTTCTTAATCCCTATGCATCCAAAAATCCCCATTGCCTCATGACTACACAACCTTACCTCATTTTCCCTGTGATGATTAACCAGGGGATTCAATAAATGTGTGTAGGCTTAGCACTAAGTCTACAGGGAGTTTATGTCTTTGTGCAGTGAGCAGCAGTGCTAATTGCATATGCATGCCGTACACCTTGCTTACATGGATACAAGCAAGGTTTTGTAGCCAGCAACAATGTTGTTGGCCAGGAAACTAAATAAGCAGCACTAAGGCATATAATACAAGTAGGCAAGTTTACGTACTATGAAACATGTGCTGTGATGTTGCACTTACAGCTCAGTGACTACCAGGACAAAAATTAATGTAATAAAAGCAGTAATAACACAGCATAGAAAAGCGTACTTAATGCAATGTACACTACAACATGTTCTTGGCATTCTGAAATAAAGGTTTTGTGGTGATCTTCAATTGTGCATAGACTACAGTATAAACACATTAGTCTGGAGGAGTGTGTGTATTGAAAAGGACCACAGACTTGAATGATAGGAAAGAAGAAAGAGGAAGAGGACACATGAAACATGGTAATGTACACCAGATAAGGGCATGTCAATGTACGTACACCCCAAAGACAAGTCAGTAGCATGACAAGTAATCACATATGTATATTTTATAGTGAGTACAGCTGTTTAAACCTCCTGTGTGGGTACATTCACATCAATACACAGTTATAGTCTATTATGTAACTGTCACACAAGGTCACATATTAACAGATGATTTGTTGAGATATAAACACCCTGACATGATCATTGGAGAGGACATTTAGCAAGGATGGCATATACAACAGGGATATGTCCATACTGTGAATGTGTGCAAAATGACTCACTTGAATATAACTCAAATGCCAGCATAGCTCTCAATCATGGACAAGAGTAGACAAAAGTATGCATTATCATGGATAAAATATCAGAATAATACCACCACTAATCTGTGACATTGACATAAAATATGTGATTGTGAGTTCATAGGTTTATAGGTAGGTACTAGGCTATTGGCCCAAGGGCCTACGTAAGCCTAGCCAACAAGGTTCCCTGGCTTATGCCACCCAAGAAAGTTATTTTCCTATGCCACTGTCGAGCAGAGACACAGAACTGATCCCTGGGGTGTATTTCCTATTTCCCATCCATTCGTCAAGATTTTTCTTGAAGAGTGCTAATGAAGAACTTTGCTTGACATAGATGGGTAGCCTGTTCCACAGTATGGGAACTCTCTGAGACAGGAATCTATCCCTCCAGCATGTCCTGTTTATTGTGGTGACAAGGTTTGGGTCCCTAGAGCGTGTAGCTTGGAGGGATTGGGATTTCTTTAGGTGTAGCATGTCCAGCGGCTCTGGGTTTGACATAGCTTTATATGTTAGGCAGAGATCACCTCAAAGTAGGCGATATGCTATGGAGTAAAGCTGGAGTTTTTTGAGTCGGTCAGTGTAGGGCATTTGTTTAAGGCCAGTAATCCTCTTTGTGAGGTACTTCTGTGGCCTTTCCAGCTGCTGCAGATGTCTTGTGAGGCACATTCCAAAAGGGGCGTTGTACTCTATAATGGGTCTAATGAGTGTTGAGTAGAGGGGAACAATGGCCTCTTTTTTTCCTGGACGAGAACCCTTTTATAATGAGGTGTACCACGTAGAAGGACTTCCTGACTACTGTGGCGATGTGACTATCAAAGGAGAGACTACTGTCCACCTGCGTCCCAAGGTCTCTTATCACACATTCGGTGTTAAGTAGATTGCTGCCTATGTGGTAATTCATGGGTACAGAGTTTTTACCAAAGGGGATGACACTGCACTTTTTGGCATTGAGCTTGAGGCCATGGCTCTGACACCAGGCATCTGTCTCAGTGAGGCCCTTCTGTAGGATGTCCACATCATTTGGGGACTTGACTATGGCTCCTAGTTTGCAGTCATCTGCGAACTTCATTAGCCAGAGGCCTTCTGTGTTAGCCTGTACTTCAGAGAAGTAGATACAAACAGGAGAGGTCCCAGGACGGAACACTGTGGTACTCCACTTGTCACTGCTTTGAGGTCAGATTTGGAGTCTGTAACTTTTACAGTGTGGGTTCTGTCAGTGAGCCAGTTGGCAACCCATCTTGTGATGTAGGGATTTATACCTAGTTTAGTGAGTTTAGCTATAATTCCAGAATGGGTGATGGTGTCGAAAGCCTTGGTGAGGTCAAGATAGGCTGTGGGAACTACCTTACCCTCATCTACGGCTTTGGTCACTGCCTCAAAGAAGTCGATCAGATTCAGGAGGCATGATCTGCCTTTCACAAACCCGAACTGGGTGGGATCCAGAGTTTGGAGGTTACCAATGTCTTGTGCAACTGTAATGATTTGTCAGTTATCTATAAGGGGAATCAAGCACACCTTCCTCAAAAATGACCACTTTTTCTAGGTGTTAAGAGGGCCATTGTTATACCTATAGTTTAAATTACAAGCAATCCTGGCTTGTTGAGGTTTGCATGACACGTATGCCACAATCCACACTTACAAGAATGTAATCCATGCCATCAATGTTATCTATGAGCTGTGTATTTTCTGGGTGCATCACAGCAAGATGTATCACACATGCATCTTGTAGAACACCTTGAAGGGAAGTCAGCACTGTCAACTCCTAATCTTTACACATTACAAAGAATGCTTATGTATGGAATCTTTACACATTACAAAGAATACGTATGTGCAACTAACAGTGGGTAAAACTGCCTTCCAGTTTATAGCCTGCTACAGACCACCCTCCCAAACCCAGGAACCCCACTTGGCCTTCCTGAGAACACTGGAAAATATGAAGGTCTCTCCAAACACCATTATATTGGGCGACTTCAACTACCCAAACATAGACTGGGAGCATTACTCTAGCTCCAACACCCTAGCCCAAAGGTTCCTAGAATTTATAAACTCAAATGCTATGGAACAACTTGTTACCACTCCCACAAGAGGGGAAAACATACTGGACCTGATCATCACCAACATGGGGACTTTATGCTCCAGACCAGAAGTGTATCCTCACTGGTAAGATCAGACAATAAACTAATCTCACTGGATATTCACATCCCGACCCCACCCCCTGCCCAGAAAACCACAGTGAAAAACTTCTCTAAAGCAAATTTCACACTCCTCAAAACTGAGGTGGAATCCTTCAAAGCCCCGGGCCTGTGGAAAATATGGCCCAGACTGCAGAATCCTTTATAAACGCATTCTATGAACACCTTCAGGAATGCATGGATCATGCGATCCCAAATAAAACCAAGACCCAATCCTCCAAAGGCAGACGTCCTGTCTGGTGGACCCCAGCCATAAACAAACTATACAATAGAAGGAGGAAGCTACTAAATGATAGAGCAAAATCCCAAAAGGGAAGGCATCACTGATCAGTATTAGCAAAAACTACGGGCACACATAAAATTGTCTAAGGCCAGCTTCGAGAGAAAAATTGCACAGGACACTAAGGATAATCACAAGGCTTTCTTTAGTTATGTTAGGAACCTGGGTGGTAATTCCCAGATATGCTCAGAATTAGTCCAAAATGACAAAAATATACCGAACCCACAGAAATTGCCAACATCCTAGCTGACAGGTTCAGCAAACTTCTCCCCTCCCACCAAAAGGGCAAATATCTATCCCAGCAGAGTGCTGCCCCCCCTGACATCTCAGATGCTCAGGTAAGAGCCGCCCTCTCCAAAGCAAAAAACACAGCATCAATGGGATCAGATGGTGTCCTGGGCTGCGTCCTACATGAACTCCAAGAAGAGCTAAACCCAAATATAAAACTACTGTTCAATCTCAGCCTTACTACAGGATATGTGCCCAAAGAGTGGCGTACAGCAACAGTGGTCCCTCTCCATAAAGGTGGTGCCTCAACGGATCCTGGAAACTATCGCCCCATAAGCCTGACTAGCTTGGTCTGCAAAGCTATGGAAAGGATCATCATGAACCTCATAAATAAAGATATTGGGGACCTACAAACACTGGATCCTACCCAGTTCGGCTTTGTTAAGGGCAGATCCTGCCTCTTAAACCTGGTTGATTTCTTTGAAACAGTCACCAAGGCCATTGACGAGGGGAAGGTGGTCCACACAGCCTACCTGGACCTTGCAAAAGCCTTCGATACAATACCCCACTCGGGCATTATAGATAAGCTCACCAGCTTAAATATAAACCCCTATGTCACTAGATGGATTGCAAACTGGCTCAAGGACAGAACCCACATGGTTAGAATTGCTGGAGCCATGTCAGACTCCAAACCAGTTACAAGTGGTGTCCCACAAGGCTCAGTCCTGGGACCTCTCTTGTTCGGTATATATTTCTCGGAGGTACAGGCCAGCATGGAAGGACTGTGGCTGACCAAGTTCGCAGATGACTGCAAACTGGGCGCCATAATTGACTCTCCAGCCGACACAAGCATCCTCCAAAAGGGCCTCATAGAAACAGACAACTGGTGCCAGAGCCATGGCCTCAAGCTAAATGCCAAAAAGTGTATAGTCATCCCCTTTGGCAAAACAAAGTGCCCACAAATTACCACATAGGTGGTAATCCATTAAGTACAGAAGAAGTAACTAGGGACCTGGGGACCCAAGTTGATAGCAATCTCTCATTTGACAACCACGTGGCCAAAGTGGTTAGAAAAACATTTTATATAGCCCACCTAATCATGAAGGGATTCACATCTAGATCAGGGGAGATCATCGTGCCTCTTTACTCATCCCTCATCAGGCCCATAATTGAGTACAATGCCCCTTTTGGGATGTACCTTACCAGACACCTGCAGCAACTGGAAAGACCCCAAAAGTACCTCACCAAGAGGATCAAAGGGCTCAAACAGATGCCATATGCTGCCCGGTTAAAGAAACTCCAGCTCTACTCAGTGGCATACTGCCTGCTCAGAGGCGATCTGTGCCTGACGTATAAAGCCATGTCTAACCCAGAATTAATGGACATGCTGCACCTCAGAAAATCCAAATCCCATTGAGCTATGCGCTCGAGGGACTTGAACCTCAGCACTGAAATAAATAGGACATGCTGGAGGGACATATTCATAACCCAGAGGCTCCCTTCACTCTGGAATAAAATCCCAGTCCAGGTTAGGCAGAGTCCCTCATTGACTCTCTTCAAGAGGAATCTTGATGAGTGGATGGGAGATCGTAGGTTTACCTGTGTCACTGTTAGACAGAGGCACAGTATACTAACCTCGAAAAAGGGCATAGCAAAATAAATTTAAAATGGGTGGCGAAAGCCAAACACATTCTGGCTAGGCTTATAAATGCCCTAGGGCAGATAGCCTAGTATGAACCTATGAACCTATGGCCAAAAAGATGTGTGGAAGTTCAATGTGGCAAAACTAATATACTTGAGTAAATCATCCCTGGAAGACATAGGTGCAGGGGCGGCTCGTGGCATAGGGCTGCCGGACTGCAGCCCCCTCAAAAATAAAAAAAGAAAGAAAGAAAAAAAAAATTATTTTTTCAAAATTCGCGGACTTCGCGCATGCGCATAGACCGAGTCCCGACTACTGTCGGTCTATGCGCATGCTCAAGGCAGTCCGGCCGTCCCCATAGGGGGACACAAGGAGACGTCTGTGCACTTTTACAGTGCACAGACCCGCCAGGATTATGGGTCGCGTCCGGACTGCAAGAGGAGCAGCAGGGACATGGGACAGAGCATTAGGGATCTCGTCGGCGTCGGGATGGAGCATTGGGATCTCACGGGTCTTCAGTATTGCGCGGGAAGGATGTACGTTAGCTGGATGTATTCAGGTAAGGTGCCTTTTAATTTACAATGTTTATTTGTATGGAGTTTGTGCTTTTTAATTTACAATGTTTATTTGTGTGTGTATGGTGCTTATGCTTTACTGGAGAGTGTGTGTGTGTGTGAAAATGCCCCAGGTGCTTATGGTGGTGTGGTAGGGAATGCCTCAGGCTTGAACCCTGTACCCTGTATGCAGGTGTTAAAGACTTGAGTTCCCTACCCACCACCATTTGTAAAAAAAATTCAGATTTTTGCCTCATATTCGATCTGATCTGTTCCTCATAATATCTGTGGTTTGTAAATGTTGCAATGCTTGATATTTGATGGTGTAGTAGTAGCATTGTTGCCTCACAGCTGCAGGTTCTTGGGTTTGATTTTTGGCTGGGGTTCCTTCTTTGTGGGGTCTGTATCTTCTCCCTGTGTTTGTGTGGGTTTGCTTTTGTGTCCACCCATGTTACAAAGACATGTCTGCATTATTTCTTCCTGGGCCTCTGCTGAAAATTGTTTATTTGTTCCAAGTCAGACTGTCCTGATTAAAAAATATTAAATAAAATTGACAGGCATTTGAATTTCAGACTAAGGGTTTCTGAATGTTTAATTCTTTGCGTATTTGATGGTGCAGTGGTAGTATTGTTGCCTCACAGCTATAGGTTTTCTGGTTTGATTCTTGGTTGGGGTGGCTTCTGTGTGGAGTCTGCATCTCCTCCATGTGTTTGCGTGGATTTGCTCTGGTGCCCTGCCATTTTACAAAGACGTGTCTGCAGTTTTAATCCCTGCTGAAAATTGGTTTTGTTCTGTCCGCAGTAAAATTGACAGGCATTTGAATTTCAGACTTCAGGTTTCTGAATGTTTAATTCTTTGCATAATTGATTGTGCAGTGGTAGTATTGTTGCCTCACAGCTATAGGTTTTCTGGTTTGATTCTTGGTTGGGGTGGCTTCTGTTTGGAGTCTGCATCTCCTGCCTGTGTTTGTGTGGATTTGCTCTGGTGCCCTGCCATTTTACAAAGATGTGTCTGCAGTTTTAATCCCTGCGTCTCTGCTGAAAATTGTTTTTGTTCTGTCCGCAGTAAAATTGACAGGCATTTGAATTTCAGACTTCAGGTTTCTGAATGTTTAATTCCTTGTATAATTGATGGTGCAGTGATAGTATTGTTACCTCACAACTATAGGTTTTCTGGTTTGATTCTTGGTTGGGGTGGCTTCTGTCTGTATCTCCTCCCTGTATTTATGTGGATTTGCTCTGGTGCCCTGCCATTTTACAAAGACGTGTCTGCAGTATTAATCCCTGCGTCTCTGCTGAAAATTGTTTTTGTTCTGTCCGCAGTAAAATTGACAGGCATTTGAATTTCAGACTTCAGGTTTCTGAATGTTTAATTCCTTGCAGATTTGATGGTGCAGTGGTAGTATTGTTGCCTCACAGCTGTAGGTTTTCTGGTTTGATTCTTGGTTGGGGTGGTTTCTGTGTGGAGTCTGCATCTTCTCCCTGTGTTTGTGAGGATTTCCTCTGGTGCCCTGCCATTTTACAAAGACGTGTCTGCAGTATTAATTCCTGCGTCTCTGCTGAAAATTGTTTTTGTTCTGTCCGCAGTAAAATTGACCGGCATTTGAATTTCAGACTTCAGGTTTCTGAATGCTTAATTCCTTGCAGATTTGATGGTGCAGTGGTAGTATTGTTGCCTCACAGCTATAGGTTTTCTGGTTTGATTCTTGGTTGGGGTGGCTTCTGTGTGGAGTCTGCATCTCCTCTCTGTGTTTGTGTGGATTTGCTCTGATGCCCTGCCATTTTACAAAGATGTGTCTGCAGTATTAATCCTCGTCTCTGCTGAAAATTGTTTTGTTCTGTCCGCAGTAAAATTGACCGGCATTTGAATTTCAAACTTCATGTTCTTCAGAATACATAGTAGCACAACCTTTTTTCTAGCAATTTTCTAAGTTTATAAGATGAATATTTTAAATTTGTCCCTATTTTTGGGACTGTGTTCCCCATTATTGGCTTCGTCCAGGTTTTGTGCTAAGGTTGACAGCTATGGCAAGAACTGAATTCACTGAATATGGACTGTAGAATTGTGCATATTTACTGATAAAGGTGCACTGTAGAATTGTGCATATTTACTGATAATGGTGGACTGTAGAATTGTGCATATTTACTAATAATGGTGGACTGTGGAATTGTGCATATTTACTAATAATGGTGGACTGTAGAATTGTGTATATTTACTAATAATGGTGGACTGTGGAAGTCTGAGTAGACTTTTTATGATAAATGTTCTCAACTGGGCAGTTTTGCCATTATGGGTGCATATGTTTTGTTTCATTGCTTACTGGAAAAATGTTCAAAACAAATTTAAAACACCCTCTAACAAGTGTACTGTATTGTACAAGGAATATAATTTTAGTACAATGAGGAAGGTGTATCAAAGAGCACATGTATGTTTCATATGCAAGGGGCCTATGATTCGAAAACAGCCCAAAATTAATCTTTATCTGCCACTGGCAAAATGTATTTTCTTTGAATGTGGGTTTCAATGCTGTTTCAATGAATGTGAGTTTCAAGGGCAGAGAAGTTTTAATGCTAAGTTTTCATTGTGAGACTGCATTGCTTTGTTTAACAGATGACTTAATGTTTGTGCTGTAAAATACAAAATAAAACTTTCAAATGAAGTCCAATCATTGAAGTAAAGCAGTATGCACATTAGTGTTTATGGTAAATGGAGTGAAATAGCCAAGTAATGGTTAATTGGAATGGCTGCAGAGGCTCCAGTTCAACCATTATTTTGTCAGGGGAGGGCAGCAAACTCAGACAGGCCCAGCTGAACTATACCTCCCAACTGTCCAGATTTTCAAAGAATGAATAGATTTTTGCTTCTTATTTTTGGTTTGTTGTTCATAAAATTTGTAGTTTTAATTCCTAAATGATTTGCCAGAAGTCACTAAATAATAAGTTTCAGACTTCATAACCTTCATAAAAATGCATGTTAAAGTAAGAGCCGTTCTATCAACTGTCTCAATTTATACAAGAGCAATTTTAGTACTGTTTATATGTGCCACAATATATTTGGCCTTGTTCAGATTTACTGCATTAACAGGTTGAGAGGTACATGCAAATAAATTGCTTTATAGAATTAGGCATAGCCAACCTCTCAACTGTCCCCAATTTTTGGCTCAAAATGTTGCTCTTCCCCCTAATAATCCCTCCGCAAAATAGCAATTTTGGAAGAAAACATGGAGGGTTTACAATTAAGAAATAACTGTAATAATCAAAGTTATAGATTACTTGAAATGCATGTAGATTCTTTTATTTTGTCAGCTGCTCAAGGTAGCAGTACTAATATTAAAGTGTCCCTTCTTTGACAGGTAGAAGCTGTATTGTGTGTCTATTTTATATTTTTGCATCACATTTTTGGTCCATTTTCCATAAAATTGTGTTTTTGGCAAATTAGTGACAAATCACTAAAGACTGAAGTTAGAAAATGACAGACATTTGAGTTTCAGATTTTATACCCTTCAGAAAATTCATACTAATGCAAGACCTATTCTATTATCTTTCTAAGTTTATTAGAGCAATATTTAAAAATTGTCCTTATTGTTGTGCCTTTGTCCCACTTCTGTGTATGGCTTTGTCCAGATTTCTTGCTCTTGAAGTTGAGAGGTATGACAAATGTGTCAGGGCCATCACAGTCAGCCAGAGAGATTTCAAATTGTGACATGCTTGTTGCACCCCACTCCCCCATGTAGTGACTCTGGATGTGTCCAAGCAAGGCAAGGAGTAGTTGTATCTACCTTGGATGGGGAGGGCACACTGCATAAGTACTACAGTGGCTTTTCATCTGTCCTTGATTTTGCAGAATGGTCTGGTTTCTGTCATATTTTTGTACTGTTGATTTATGCTTATTACTCAAAGTGCCTGTTGCTCTGTGTTTAAGTAGCAATGCTTTAATGACCATAAGGTAAGCTTGTCTGACATCGTAAGATGCAAGTAAGCTTTAATAAGCATACTGTTAAAGAATTGCCAACATTGAAAGCCTTTCTGTTGTTGCCATGCAGAGAATACTTGACTAGATAATGTATAAGCCTTGGGTATTAAAGGACAGGATTCCATTATTTTAAAAAGCTCATTACACTTGTTGTAGACTTCCAGTCATCTCTACAGGCTTTACCCGTAAACTAAACAGAATGCCAATCATGTGTGGTCCATAACCTGTACAGTAATCCTTTAAGCAATGTATCTTGAGCTTGTTTCTTGTTTGCTTTTCAATTTTACTTTTATCATGTTTTCCCCATGAAACAAGTTGTCAGGCAGCAGGTCTTTCTTGGATAAGAAACATTTTTACAAGTGGGGGCATCACATAGATTTCTACTTTCAGCATGTTGCTTGGTACTTTAATAAAGCTGAATATATTATAATTAGAACTGCAGTGCAAGGAGAAGTGGTTTGAGTTGAGTGATTCTGGTTTTTCTTATACTTGATTTTGACTGGCATTCCAGTAATGTATTTAAAAAGTAATTTATTTTTTCATGCCTCACAACCTTTTGTTTCCATCTAGATATTAAGTAAGCTGTCATGCAGCCAATGCATTGAAATATTTTTATTCTTCTACACTTATTTTTGTCTTGATTGGACTTTCATAATGATGGTTTGCCACCCAGGGCAGCGTATTTAATTTAAAGTTAGTTTTTTTGTGGTTTTGTGCATAGCTCCTCCCCTTTATGGTTGACCACACCCCTTCCCCTTGACCCCGCCCATTCAGCGTCTCCTGCAGCCCCCCTGTGATTTGAAGTCACCAGCCGCCACTGCATAGGTGTTGGCCATATGGATAACAGCACTTACAATCAATATACTATTATCAGTAGATTGCCTACACACAGCTGTGCATTGCATTCATCTGCCACAAGTAATATCAATGGATATAGTCTGCAGCATCTGCAATTCATGTGTGAATTAAGAAGTGATCCATTATTATAAATGATGCAGCAATATGTGAGACCAATAGCAAAGCATCAGTATGTCCATATACACAGAAACTATAGCACTGAAAAGTGCAGCATCAGTGACTGAGGATGCTGTCACTCTGATATTCTTTATATACTAAATGATACATGGCAGACACTTTACATCAGCACATGTCAAACTTAAGATTTGTGCCACATGGTCATTGCCAACCTGATATTGCCATGAAAACTTTTATACTACCATGAAATCCTGACATGCATGCATACCTGTTCATGCAAACTATCAAGTGGCAATACTGATGTGATGTACTTGCACATCTGTGATGCTGTATAGTCACACTATAGCTGTATATAAGATACAATTATACATCATAGGTTTATAGGCACATGGGAGAGTACTAGGCTAAACTCCAGAGATCCCATAAAAGCCTAGCCATATGTAACATGAGTTTCATAATTTTAAATAGTCATGTGAATGATGTTCACACAGGTATGAGCCTATGCTATGTTATGTAATACCAACTGTCTCTATCCATGAGGGACATGGGCATGACACCAGGAGTGAAATCATGATTGGCCATTCATTGATCTAGGTTACCTTGAAGACGGTGAGGAAAGGCCTTTGGTTTACATGACTGGGAAGCTTGTTCTAGAGAAGGGTAGTGTCTGACAGTTGTATCTATCTGTATAACATAATTTATTACGTCAGAGGCTCAGTTGACATATTTGGAACAACTGACCCTTGTGCAATTTGCGTTAACAAAGTTTAACATTTCCATCATGGCCAGACTGGAGATTGCCCTGTAGACCAGGCACAGTTCGAACCCTGGTAGTATGCAGGACATATAATACAGTTGTAGAGCTTTCACTCTCTCAGCATAGGACTTGGTGTTTATAACATATATCTTCTTTATACAATAACTCTGGGGTTGGTCCAGCTAATGCAGATGTGTGGTGATATCCAAACAAAAGGGTGCATTGTACTCAATTATTGGTGTGATGATGGCTGAGAAAAATGGGACTATAATGTCCTTTGATGTGGATGGCCTGCCCATACTTAGGAGATGTGTGACATGCATGGGATTTGTCACCACTGTGGTCACATGCTGATAGAAATTCCAATTACTATCTGCCTGTTTACCGAGGTCACGCACCACTGGGTCTACTCATGGGGGTGTGCTGTATATAGTGTAGTTAGCTTGAGTATTTGCTTTTAAAAAGGAAATAATTACACATTTGGTTCATTTAGTGTGTTTCCATGGCTCTGGCAACAATAATTTTTTTGCGTTAATACATTATGCATTACATCATTAATGTTCTTGGATTCAGTGATTGTCCTCAGTTTGCAGCCATCCATAAAGCTGGTCTGACAAAGGCTGTCTAAATTTTTCTTCCCTTCTGAGAATTAAATACTGAACAGGAAAGGGCCTAGTACAGAATGCTGAGGTACAGCCCTGATCACTGTACCCTTGCTAGAGGTGAATTCACACAGTTTGACAGTACATGTTCTGTCTGTGTTCTATTTGTCTACCCACTTGGTGACATAGGTGTGTATGCCCCACTTGAGACACTTTTTCTGTGGATTTATGTAAAATGACTTGGCCAGGTCAAGGGAGGTATGATGCAGTATTTTCTTCATCCATGCCCTTGGTGACCTTCAACCAGATTTAACAGACATGATGTAGCTGTAATGAATCAAAAATGTTTTGCCTATATATTTGGGATATTACTTGTGTCTTGCTTGATAAGGTCCATGATGATTCTTTGGTCTACCTCACAGGTGATGTGAGTCAGGCTTATAGGTCTATAATTCCCTGGACCCCGATGTTCCACCCTTGTCCAGATGGATGACTGTTGCTGTACACCCTTCTGCCAGAACACAGGCTATCTGAAGGTTGTGTTTAAGTAGGGATCCAACTGTGTCTGCTAAGTCAGAGTTTAAGTTCTTGGGAAGGCAACCTGGGATGGCGTCAGGACCCATTAATGACATACTATTAGCCTTACAAAGAACACAGATGAGCTGCTCTCCTGAGAAAATAAGCTGAGTAATATTTCCATGTATATTTTGGCTGACGGATATTGGGGAAAGGGGGATGACGTTTGATCCAAACTGTCAGCTATCAGATTGTCTATTTTCTCTAGTTGTGTATGATAGGTGGCATCCACAAACAGTTCTGCACTTAGTTGTATATTTCCCTTATCATTTCATAGTTATTTAAATAATGATTTATGACAACACCTCCAAGTACAACCTTGAGTTTGCATCAAATGTAGCACAGTAGTACTGTTTATACAGCCATACACATCTACCTATATCATGTAATTACATCAATTGTACATCATATGCTGATATGTTTTTCATAGGAAAACTGTGTGTGAGCTTCCAGATACCATATATGGGCACATTACAAATGAGGTGGATGTGGCTCATGCAGAACACTTACTGACACAGATGCTGATAGCCATACAATTCTGCTGGGGACCACCTTAATAATCCTTGTAAAAAGCAGCACAATTGCACATGGAATGAATTCACCAAGGTTGCAATTGCATCACAACTTGTGATATGTCTGTGTACATAACATCATTACAACATGTGGATGAATCAAGGCATATGTGCCCATACAATGTATATGACATTATATTGATGTATGTCACAGAGCATTTAAAGATAGTAGGTATACACATGCATGCCTGTGCCATACTGCAAGTGTCTCTGTGATGGTTCAATAAAATTGCACAGAATGTTGATATACTCCACTACAAGAACACATGCCTTATTTTGCCAACAATATACATAGTATCATCCAATGTCCATGGTTCTCAGGATGCATATTACTGCAGCTGTTATGTACAGAACATGTAATCAAATGGCTATAGTGGCCATCAGTACATTAACTCATATCACAGATTACAAAACCTTCTTGTAGGCCTACCATACTTCCACACCTCAACATAACACATGAGGACGACATCACTATTAACATGTGCAATGTTCATAGGGTCATTGGACTTACTAGGCTAACAGCCAACATCACATAAAATCATAGCCAATATTAAACCCTGTAAACCAAAACTGATATATCTATATGAGGGGAAGATAGTAAGGGTATGTGTGAACATGTGTATCTGTTTGAGTGTAATTACATGCTGCCTCTGTCCATATGTCACATGTGCACAACCCCATGACAGAATTGACAGTTTCACATCCAGTGGTCTGGAGATGGCTTGCAAAGGCTTATGGAAGAACTCTGCTTCTCTATGTGTGAATGCATCTTTGAGATGATGGCATCTTCTAGTCCTCAGAAGGCTGTTTTGTGGACAGAGGGATAAAGGAGATATTGGATTTGTGGGTCAATGTTAAAGATTCTCCTGAGTGGTAGTTAAATGAAAAGAGATTCAAAAGATCACACAATAACCATAATGTACCACCAACCATCACACTACAATTGACTTGAGGTCAGATTCAAACATTAAACCTATGTAGGTATAGAAGCTGGATCACACACAGTGTAAGACTAGAATCACCACATATGTCTGCCTTTAGCAGTGTCATGATACACTTCATAGAAGATGATAGTATCATTGCATGCTGAGAAGAAGATGTTGGGAGGAGTGACTGACATAGTTGTGGAGTCATATCTCTGTATAAAATTGTCTCAAAATTGCTATTTTATTGAAATCACACTCAGGTTAACTGCTGTGAGATTAGACCTCCGTTTTGGCACAGAACCTAGAGAATGCAAGTTCCACAGGAGAAGTCTGCTTTTCACACTGTCAGACACTTTTCTAGCTGATGACATCAGCAGTGTATGTTTGTGAGAAAATGTTGGGAGTCCTGTATGAAATGACTGTGTAGGCATGTACTACTGTAAAAAGTAGTGTTCTGCATTATACTGAATTACTGACAGTAGGATACAGGCTCATGCTGTTCTGACTACATACGCACTACAGTTGATAGCAGTGAGATTAGAAACCATACTTAATGTGCTACACAAGGTAGAGAATACAGTACTTAATCCAAGTGCCACTGCACAAGTCTGACTTTTACACTGGTTGTGTAGGCATGTACAACTATAAAAAGTATTGTTTTCCATGAGACTTGGTTGGTGACAGTAAGATATAGACTTATGCTCTTTTGACTACACACACACACACACACACACACACACACACACACACACACACACACACACACCAGTTGTCTGCAGTGAGATAAGAACCCCCTACCTAAGTAGTTACACAAGCTACAGAATGCAGTACTTATTGCAAGTGCACAGTACAAGACTGATTTTTACACTATTGCTGAACACTTTATGTGGACAATATCATTACTGTATGTTTGGGAGAAGATTTTGGGAGGCCTGTATGAAATGGCTGTCTAGGCATGTACAACTGTAGCAAATGTTGTGGTCCATGACACTTGATTGCTGACAGGAGAATTAAGACTCACATTCTTCTGACTATGCACACACACATTTACACATACAGACACACAAAGACAATGTGGCTGTTGTGGTAAGTTAACCGCTACAAAAATATTTTGTTCCAATTTGCTGACCATTGTAGTTAATATTTGTGCCATCACCAAAGTCTGATTTTTCCTTATCATAGTGTTTTTTATAGATGATGATATCATCATTATATGATGAGGTAACATATCCTGTTATGAAAGTGGTGTGCAAAGTGTGGACTTTGGATTTTCTGTTTTGGTTCCAATGCTGTCAGGAAAGCATGTTGCAGAACTAGGACATATGTGCCGGTTTGCCTGTTTCTCAAGATGTGTAAATTACACACTCAACAGTCTCATACAGACACACACACAAACACACACACACACACACACACACACACACACACACACACACGCATTTTGTAATTAGCATGGATGCAAGTGTTGATGTACATGTGTTCATATTTGTGATGAACTGATGCCCACATTAAGGCATGTGTAAGACAGTCTCAATGTCTATTGTCAGTATAAGGCTTTAGATGATGTAACAAAGCAGTTTTGCTATTTACTTTTGTAGTGTATTGTGATTTGGGAACTATTAATGACATAGCCATTTCCAAGTGCATGGGTGTAGAACACACATGGGTCTGAGTAAATACTTGTTCAGTCACGAGCAAGTCCCTTCCTTTTGCCAGTGGTTTTACAGAGATTTTAATGGGATGAAAAAAAGAACTGTGCAATAAACACAGCAATACATGCCAATCAGTTCTTTCCATAGCACACTGCCAAGCATCTGGTTTGTGCACATAAAGGCAAAGTGTTTGCACATTCAGGATTCACATTTAATGAATACAATGTAAGAACTACTTATCCATGGAGGCTATAGTAGAAATAGCTGACAGATACTATGATGTTCATACTGTAGTTTAAATTGGAAATGTGTTATAACCTTTAAGACATTAAGGACTGTTGCTATTGCCTTTCCTGTTTGCTCAAAGTTAAGAGAAGAGTAAATTCTGCTGTCTTTTTAAATGGGAATATAGTTATATATTTCTGTTGGTTTGCCTTCCTTTATACAGACATGCTAAATGGTGAGGTGTGGCAGCCAGCACTTTGGACAGTACAGATTATATAAAATACACCTGCGCCCTAGCTTTTCCTGTGGCAGCAGCTGCAAGAGCAATAAGCTCATGTTTAGAGTACAAATGACATAGGGTTTGAATCCAGCTCAGTCTAATTTTTTATACATGTTGTCAGGATGGCATTTCATACAAATGTGAGAGACAATGAGTTTAGTGAAGTACTGTATAAAAATAAACATCAGTCAATTGATTTAGTTCAACAATGCACATTTGGATTTGCATTTTTACACGTTCAGCAGTCTAAATCAATGTTAGAGTAAATGTTCCAAATTATTACCTTTACTCTGTTTTAACCATGAATTCCTTTAGCACATCAAGTTTAATAGCATTGGGTGAAGGTAACCACTGTAGTCCAGCTAATGCCATAGGACATGAAGAGCTATTCGCCATCACTCTGCATTGTTGCTTGATGTCAAACTCTGTGCATGCATAAAGGACAAAAATTGAAGGGCTATCTTAGGGGACATTTCTGCAATGTGTGTGTGGTATATGATTCTATTTTTTGACTAGATTAAAGGTGTGAAAATGAATTAGATAGGAAAGGGGTGAAATAGGGGGCAAGCAGGGAAAAGAACAAAGGGGAAGCAAAATAGGAATTTGCAGGAAGGAATTAGAAAAGAACCATAGCTATCCACTTCTTCAACTGTGTAATATGAACATGGATAACAAATTGGATGAATTTGGACTGTCACTTCAGTACAGAAGGGTGTATAGCCAATTGGACTGAATCAAGTGTTTTGAGAAGACACATATGTGAAGTGGACAGCTATGTATGGAATGATTTTTTTTTTGTGGGACAGGTGCCCAGTTTTTGATTTTATTTAAAAAAAGAGAGGAATATTGGAGAAGGGACATAAGTATGTTAGGATTATGTATGTAAGGTAGGTTAGGAAGCAAGTGCACACAAACAGGACAAGCAAGATAGAGGCAGGGATGGTGAGGGACACAAAAGGTTAGGAGACACCATGATAATGGATAGGGAGGGGACATTGGAGGCACATACTTGTCATGCATGGGGAAAGTGAGAGTCAAATCCTCACTATTAGAAGTGTCATTGCTGTCCCTTTCCACAGCTTCCTGTTGGATTGCTTGACTTTTAGGTTTTCTATGCATTCCAACATGCATCTTCTACAGATGACGGAGGCAGGCACTAATGTTACATTCAACGACCTCATGCTCCATGCTTGGCAACTTCTGGTGGGTAATGAAATTCCCATCTCCACCAATTCTCTTGGAGAGTACTGTTGCACCAGCTGAAGAGTTAATGTTACCTTATGTTGAGGGCCCAGGTAGTGCAGGCACTGGAGAGGTAGTACTGTCAGGTTGCATCTCAAATGTGCTGGGCATCAGTGCAGCAGTCAGCTGAGGGTTGGCAGACTGAGCCACAGTAGTTGGCATATCTCCCTGTGCTGAAAATCATTGTGTTGGTTGTCAGAAAATTATGACGTCAGAACAGTTTATTAAACTATTAAACATATTAAATAAAAAAGAAAGATGAGGGATGAGGTAAGAAAAAAAAAGAAAAAAGATAATCAGAACCATTATATGTCATATACAATAAATTTCTACAATAAAAATATACTTTTAATTTTATGTTAACTATACTTTTTAAAAATCCAAAATATTTATTTTACATTTGTTTGCCAGGAAAGTCTGACTTAGAACAAAGCCAATTTTCAGTGGAGGCCTGGGGAGAAATGCTCCAGATGCATGTCTTTGAATTACTGGAGAAAAACTTGAGCACCCAGAGGAAATCCACATGAACAGAAGGAGGACATGCAGACTCAGCACAGAAGGCACCCCAGCTAAGAATCGAACCAGAAAACATCTTTTGGGGAGGTGACAACACTACCACTGCACCACTGTGCCATCAATAGGACTAAGAATTGTTCCAAATAATCCTGGCCATATGTATATATTGCACATATGCTTTTAAAAATAATCCAGATTAAGTTAACAACATCTATGCCAGTTTGTTGAAATTAATATTTAATATTTTTTATCATGTATTTGTTACTGTGGGATCTGAGCCCACAACATCTGAATACACTATCATACTTAACTCCTACAATTACCTTGCGCTACAGAATGATACACGCATGCTTGAAGTTACAGTTAATATATGCATGCTTATCTTGTTAGTAATTTATGGTAGAGCACAACTTTTATAAAATAGTTAATTTGTGCTGCATACATAAGTCTTGCTTCTCTCAGTCTTTCTAAGCACTCAACATGGACCTCCCGGTTCACTGAAATTTCCTGGGCAGTTGTAAAACAAAGACGGTAGAAAAAGAGAAGAGCATTGTGCATACCAGTCTTGTCTATCTTCAGCTTTGTATATCATTAAAAGTATATTTATTTCTATAGTTACTCAACTGTGGGATGTCAACAGTCCTAAACTCATCCAGCCACTGGTTGAGTTGTTCCTACGTGTGCCTTTTCAAATCATTGTAATGGAGCCTGCATTGCTCCCCAGTGTGTAGAATGCCAGGCGCACTGGAGACAGCCTGGGCTAGACTGTTCCAAGCTTTCAATTTATACTGAGACCCTATACATTCCTTCTACAAAAGCCTACAGCATTGGCACTTTATGAGGAGTGCTATCAATATTCTGGACTTCTCTGCATCCCATCTTTGAGCCCTAAATTGGGCAACTTCCTTCCTAGCTCCTGTCATGTCTGTAAAGGTCATCCAGTAACAGTTAAAGTGTTTTTCTGCCAATATGTGATGCCCCATTTTATGGCTGGTGTGCACACCCATACCAACCACTTTTGCACAATGTTAAGCAGAGAGCAACAATGTCAAACAGAGGGGAAGGCAGTTTATGAAATAGGAAGGGTAATGTGACAGTTGCCATTAATTTATTGCTTGTCTGTTGCTATACTTGTCAGATGACTTGACTTTTAATACCTGTATTGGGGAGTATACATTTTATGACTTGACGCATTTTTCTGGGGTTTTACCCACTGATAGTAGTAATTAGTACAATGTGGGATTCAAACCTATGTAAAATAAAGAATACATATTCCTCCACGTAATTGTTCTTTCTTCATTGCCATAGAAGAAGTTCTTGTTTGATATGCTCGTTCCTTATGTAGACACATTAAAGAGTGAATGGTTAAGCATATATGTGTATGACCTTACAACATCCTGGTTTATGCATTCTCATGTGTGTTGCAGCAGTAATGTATGGCAATATACTGGAAATATATATATAATTGTATTACTTGCAGGAAAGACTTCTGAGTTCTGGGACAGATCACACAATCCATTCTGTGTCTCAGCTAAACTCGTGTTATGTGAATTGGGTAGAGGACTATCAGTGAAGTATGAAGTCCATCTCAGGGCAGAAAAGAAAAATTTAATTGCAGAAACATAATTGCCAGGATACCCTAGTTATAAATAATTTATATGATAGCCACTGCTATACATAGTTATTATGTACAATCATCTTAATATTGTTTATTTTTATTCAAAATTAACTGGAACAGCATTAATAAAATTTGGAGTGTTCAGGGTTAGAATCCTGGTACATCTGTATTATGGGTGCAAACTTACTGTACACCTGTAGCTACAAGTAAGGCTTGGCAGTAAGTCTCTTTTTTTATACCCATAACTGTGCAGAATACTCATTGCCACAGAAGACCTATTTGTCAGACACGATCATAACTCATATTGACACATTAAAGAGTTGAGTGGTTAACCATGTATGTGTGTGACATGACTGTCAGTAAATTAAGTCCATCCAAGGTCATAAAAAATTAATTGCAGAACTATAATTGCAATGATACCCAGCAGTTACACATTTAATATATGTGTATGCTCCATACACCTGGTATGCATAGTTATTTTTCTGTATAATTGTGTTATATAAATTATAGAGGAACAGCATTAATAAAAATTGGAGTTTGTTGGATTAAAACAGACTCACCTATATAGTGGCCACAAGGAGAGCTAGGAAACAGGTGTATTTTTATACTCATTACTGTGAATAAGTGCTGACCACCAGTCTACTCTGCTTAGCATGTTTGCGCGATAAAAGGCAAAACAATAACTATAT
Organism: Protopterus annectens; assembly: GCF_019279795.1. Taxonomy (NCBI): domain Eukaryota; kingdom Metazoa; phylum Chordata; order Ceratodontiformes; family Protopteridae; genus Protopterus; species Protopterus annectens. The sequence continues at coordinate 1,037,483,834 of NC_056727.1, read as the reverse complement.
ATCTTTTTCAAAGTTAGCAATGTATCTTTATTGTTTGCAGGTGTTTGCATACTGACCACCCCACAATGCTCCTTAGCATGTTTGCACAATAGAAGGCAAAAGAAATAATGCACAAACTGGTTATTAGTTTTTATCATTAAAAGAAAAATATGGGATGTAAATCATGCTCTACATATCCTGTGTACTGTGTGCTTCACTGTGTTTACCAGGTATGCTACACACACTTGATTCACAGCTCTAATTTGTGCTGTCTTTATCATAGAAGCTGTTGACTGCCTCACAATGCTGCCAAGTGGAGTTGTGCTTCTTAAGGAAACTTCCATTAAATTTAAAATATTTATATGTTTCACCATATTTGCACTAATTTGCATGCCACACAGCTATTAATAGTAATTAAAAAACATTTCAAACTGCATTTCAACGTTAGATATTTTTACAGAACTCTGGATTTGAGCTTTTATGCTGATACACAAAACACACTGGGAGTGTCTTATCACTCCTTGCCACAGAAACAACTTTGCAGCAGGAAGGCAAATCATGTGCATACAAACAATTCCCACTTCCTCTACAGAACAAAGACATACACATTTGTATAATCTCATTTGTTTGGACATGTTTGCTTATAAATATAGTGCAATAATTGATCACACAGCCATTTAGGAATATGTTGCACTAGTGCAGCTCTGTCTTCTCTTTGTATAGTGTTCATTCTTCTCTTGTCTATGCTGTACACTCAGACATGCAGTCTACAGTGAATTTTAAATTATTGATAACAATATATGACAGCAAAGGCAGGAGAGTTTGGCTATTAGTGAACAAAAATGATAAATCTGTGCTGTTTAATTTCATTTAAAGCTTGCTAAAGTTACTTTTACACTTCATAAGTATATACTGGGTTATACACCCACTGCGGGTAAGGCGGACTGACTTGCTGGTGTGTCTTCCTTCTCCCTCCCACTAATCATTCACAGTTGCAATCCATTAGCAACTAGCAGTGAGGTAGGGCCTACTCTATGTTTACATGTGCTACACAAAGTGAAACATTTAGTAATCAGCAATTGTAATGAGTTCACACCTCACTTGTATCTTCCCCATGTTCAGAGGCCTGAGTCTACACTATAAAAAGGTAACTGTGTAGCTAGGGATCTTGAATGTAAGGAGACTTACGTATTTGGACAAAACAGTATATTGCTATTTGTTTTGACTTACAGTATCTGCAGAGAAGGCTTCTAATTTTGCTAAGGTATGATTGTATTTTTCAAATGCCTTCTAGATTTTGTGATACATTGCAAAGCAAATATATATATCCAGTAGAAAATAAAACTTTTATCCATATACACTTCTTATAAATTCACTGTTGGCATACAAATTTTTGGCAGGCATTAACATTTCTCAGATAGAGAGGTTATTAACTTTCATCACAAGTGTTATTGTTAAAATTATTATTGTATAATCGTCTATGTTATTGCAGGGAAATTTAATGTAGTATGTCAATGACATAGGGGTGTTATGCTTCTGAGATGGTCCATAGACACCTCCAAGGGAGTGGTTGGCACAGTGAGAGGTGACTATCGATCATATAAAATTGCATTTTCTGTTGTAAATGTGTACACATTGTGAGAATTGTGTTGAAAGCATATATAACAATTGAATTATGTGGTATTCCTTTGTTTGTACAAAACTTTATTTCTTTGTTGTTTTGGGTGTGGGGGAGCCACCTACCATTTGTGTGTTCACATATTGATGTCATTGCTGTAAAGCTAACACACCATCTTCTGAGGTACATTAGCAATTAACAGTATACAAAGATCTGGCATTCATTTGTGTTCTTAGCCATTTATGTTCATGTTCCAGGTTCGACACTTAGCTTGATAGTCCAGCATTTACAAGTGTTTTAATTTGGGGCTCACTCTGTGTGATGCTAGTGATACACATCCATTACATGGGATTGTAAAGGTTGTGAGTGTCACCTTGCATTGATTTCACTGCATGTATGTGCAAAGGATGAAAGTTATACCCCTTTAGATGGTGAGCATGTGTGCTATCCATTGTTTCTTGGCCAGGGTGAGGACATATCGTACATGTCTATGTCTACTGAAACCCACAGTGGCTGGTGGTTCCCCCTCTGACTCCTCAGCTGCATATGGCTGTGGTGACCTTGCCAGTGTGGTGGGATGTGTGTCTTTTCAAATTGCTGTTCTTGTTGAAGCTGTTTTCTCAAGATAATATTGTGAAGGTTAGCATGAACCATGACTTCATCTGCCCAAGCACACACTTTATGGCATTTCTTATTTGAGCATGTGCCTCATTATAGCATTCTTCAGTGGGTTTGTGTGCATTTCTGATGGCCATCATCAGCTACGGTTTGAGTGCATACCCTGCATCACCCAATAAGTGACCTTGTGGGATATTCCCTTAAAAAACCTCTGGCAGAGTTGAGAATTGTAAACAAATACGGACTCCGTTCAAACAAACCGATGAAATCTGCTTAGGGCAGATGAAAGCGCTCAATCTGGTGGATTTAAAGGTGTAATAAAGACTATCTGTTTGTTTGAACGGAGTCCGTATTTGTTTTTGGTTGCAGTTTTTCTCATTTTACACTTGTAGAGTTGAGAATTGTGCCAGATATGAGAGTCATGGTAACTGCCGGGTTTGCCAATACACACATTCAGGATTATTCCCTTAGCATTACATATGACCTGGCAGTTAATAGAATGGGAGAACTTATGTACACCATTCCTTGGTGCTCTGATCTCAATGAGTGTGCAGTCTATGGCATCTAGGACTTCAGGGAAGTGTGCTATAGAGTAAACATCCTGCACAGTTGTAGCTCTGTCCTCCAATGTACAGGATATATGTATGTATTCACTGGTATGCTGTAGCATAGCATTCAAGAATTGATGTAGGATCCTGGATGCTGATGCCTGTGACACCCTCAGCATATCCCTTGTTGGAAAGTTCTTGAAGCTAATATTTTAAGTGCAACACATTCCTTAGTTTCTACAGGTATTGGTTCTCCTTGTTTTGTACTTGCTCTCAGTTGAGGATGACAGAGGTTGCAGAGTTCCTGTAGTGTGTCTTTATCTACCCTGTAGCACTCTACTACTTCCACCTCAAGCAGATCATGAGAAATTAAATGGGGTACAAACAGCCTTCTCCTTCTTGGCAAGGTCTAGTAGCAGTATGCCAAAATGTTTATTGTGTTTGTGTAGCTCTACACACCATGTAGAGCCATTTACTGAATAAAAATCAGCACACTACTATTTGTACGTTGTGCCACGATGTGCACACGGTTTTAATGCACCATATAGGCTTTATTGAATCCAGCTCTACATCTTTTATTTTCTTTACTATTATTAACATTTCCTTCTCTATCACCATATTCAACACTTTTTGCACCCTCTTTTATATTATTCTCATAAATATTTGTAATCAGTATCCCTTACATTTATAGGTCTTATGTTGCTTATATCTTTCCTTTCATATTTTCCCATATAAAGTTTATCACCTCAGTATATACATCTTCCTGCACTATCACTTTATCTTGCCATTCATTTAGTACTTTACAGAAAACCATGTTTTCCTCAGTGTCATTTCACTTGTAGATCTCACAACTTAGTGTGTCAAATCTAGGTGCTGACTCTTTTCTTGTTTTTTTAATTACTTCCTGAATTTCTTCCATAGTAATATCCTCTTCCAGTTTTGCCTTAGTACTTTCAGAGATTTTATCACACCATTCCTGTTTTTCAGCTTCTTCCTTTTCATACATTTTATCTACAAATGTTCCCAATACTTCAATTATTTCCTTTTATTTACACCACCCCTTCATTTTTAATGCATCCGTTCTTCATTCTTTTATACTCACTTTTTTTCCTTATTATGGTAATACCTCCTTTGTCTTATCTGTTAAGAAAATCCTTTGCCTAAATAACATATTTTTAACTTTCTATCTGTTTATGTCATACAATACTACTTCTGCCTCTCTTTCCTTATTTATCAGTTTCTATTTGAAGCTGTTTTATTATTTTTTATATTCCTTTTTTCATTCTGTTTTCTACCATTAAGTCACTCAAGCGTAAAACACATTTTTTGTATATTTCCATGTCATACCCGTTAGAAAAGGCAAGCAGTTATTAAGAAAATGACACTAAGATTGTTAGGCTAGGATGTCCTGAGTGAAGAAATCAATCTTTGCTTGCAACATATTATTCATATTTTCATAAATGAGAGCATACCTCTCAACTGTCCAGATTTTCGTAGAATGTCCAGATTTTTGCCTCATATTTTTGGTCAATTCCTCATAAAATGTGTGGCATTCTGGCAAATGACTTGGATGATTTGAGCACTGAAGTCACCATATATTGACATACATTTGAGTTTCAGACTTTAAATCCTTCAGAAAACGTATGTTAACACAAACCCTGTTGCTCTAGTAACTGCCTAAGTTTGTAAGAGCAATATTTAAAATCTGTCCTTATTTTTGGGCCTTTGTCCCCCAATTTTGTCAGGCTTTTTCCAGATTTCTTGTAAAAAGAGGTTGGGAGGTATGACTGAGAATCCTACATGTTGTTGAGGTGTATGGTGTAAAACACCAATGTGCAAGACATGACATTTCACTGTGATCGCTTGTTTATAGCACACTATACTGGAAATATTGCTAGTTGTCTGCTGTTAATTATGAAAATAAGCAATATTTCCATATGTACTTAATACTTCAAAAAAGTGACATAAACTGTTGGATGACATTAAGTGAAAACTTAGATGTTGTTGAAGAAAACTGCCTTTTATATTTGCACAGTAAGTTACACATTTTGAGAGCCAGTATTATCTGTTTTTCTCATTATGCAATTAAGCATATGTGTTCATATTTCTGTAAATATCTCAATAAATATTAACTTACAGAAGATTTTTTTGTCATGTGAAATTTTCTTATTGGTAACATCCTTAGCTGCTCAGTTTTAATAGGTTTTCTTTTTCACAAAATAGTTACAGTTGTTTATTTTGTGCTATTTAAGTTTATTGTTAAGAAAATTCTTGGGAATGCAAGATGTGTGTAGTCTGCTAGAAGTATAACATCCCACACCACACAGGTGTTAATGAAGACAAAGATCTTATATTTTTCTTTAAACATTACCTCAAATAGTCCAGTTATGATAAAACTTCCCTTATTGTCTGATGTTTTTCCCTTAATGCCATATCTTCCAGCTTCATTAATGTTATCTTACTACTTCACCAGTTAACTCTTTTATTTATTTATTTATTTATTTATTTATTTATTTATTTATTTATTTGACATTTTTTAACCGGGTTGGTCCAGCTGGGCAGGAGCTCGTTTTCAGTGAAGACCCAAGGAGAAAAGCTCCAATTACAAAAACAATTAGGATAACATAGGTAACAAAACATAGAAAGTACCATAACCAATTACAATTCCAAAACATATTAATACAAATATGACTCAAACATATTCAAATTACAGCAAAAGAGTTTTCTCAAAGAAATGAGTATATGAACTCCTAATGTGTTTTTTTTTTCATGTACAAAACAAGTTATATACAAGTGATCAAACAAGAGATATACAAGTGAATCAGATTTCTTGCATAGGCTTTGTAGGAAGGTATAGGTGCTTTCAGGAGTTCAGAGGGATGGAGCACCAATTGTATAAAGGAGACTATCAGGTAGGTTCTAAGCAGATACATGATTTAGTGTTGAGAATATAATGTTTGAGTTCCTTTTTAAAGTGTGCAGGGTGTATGATTTAGCGGATGTTCAGAAGAAGTTTGTTCCAATTGTGGGCTATAGAGCAGTTATATTGCAGTTTGCCTGTGTTCTTCTTTGGATGATCTACATTCAGAAGTTGTTGGTTAGAGGTGTGGAGGGTTCTAGAATGGATATAGGTAGATACAAGAGTAGTGAGAGCTGGACAGGATGAAGGGCGCTATAGAATGGAGTGAATAACTTGAAATTGAGAAAGTAGCAGTAGTTGAGGGAATTTGAACTATTGTAATGAGTTCAGGGGAAAGGCAGTGATGGACGTTGTAGGGGGAGTTAGTAATGATTCTTGCAATTTTATGGTAAGTTTGTTGCAGTTTGTTCATGGTAGTAGCTTGTATATTGGTTAGTATTGGGGCTACGTAGAGAAGTGTGGACAGGAGGAAGGACTGTACTAGGGAGAGCCTAGCATTTGGAGTAAGAAATATTTTGTTACAACAGAGCAAGCCAAGTTTCTGGTGTGTTTTTTTTTATTCCTTCCAGTAAGTGTAAGTTAAATTTGAGCTCATCTTCTATAATGACGCCTAACAGTTTAGTGTGTGGTTCAGGTTTTATGATTGTGTTGTTAGAGGATGTTATGGTAAATGTAGATTTGTGACTGGAAAAAAGAGCGGGAGAGAAAGAGCAGGAGCTTGGTATTTTTAGGGTTAAGGATAAGCAGATTGTCAGATAGCCATTTCTCTGTGGATAGAAAGGAGTTTTGAGTAAGGGTGAGAAGGTCTGTGATACTACTGGAGATTGAGATGAGTGTAGTCGTCTGCATATTGAATAAAAGAAGATTGCCTGGAAGAGGTAAATAGTTTGTTTGTAAAGATATTAAATAAGAGGGGACCCAAGATAGAGCCTTGAGGAACACCTGTTGGAACAGATATAAAGGGAGAACAGGAGGAGAGACATTTGACAGATTGATACCTACCTGAGAGATAGCTGGAGAACCAAGCAAGGGGGAAGAAGACAGGTTGGGGATAAATAATTTACAAAGCAGTATAGGGTGAGAGACTGTGTCAAAGGATTTGGAAAGGTCAAGAAAAAGGCAGGATATTAGCTGATTGTTATCAAGGGCATTGGCTATGGTATGAGTGAAAGAGAGGAGGGTGGTGGATGTGCTGTGGTGGGGATGGAAACCATGCTGAGTGGGAGTGAGAAGGTTGTGTCGGAGGAGATGGTTAAGAAGTTGTGAATGTATGCATTTTTTTGAGCAACTTGGAGATGGGAAAAAGAATAGCAATGGGTTGATAGTTGGATGGATCAGTGGAGTTGCCACCTTTATGCAGTGGGATAGTATAGAAGGAATTCCAGATAGTAGGAACTGTAGGCTCTTGTATAGATCTGTTAATGAGAATGGATAAAGGATAGGCTATAGATTCAGCAGCGAGTTTGAGAAATGTAGGAGGTAGGTTATCGGTAGAGGGAGAACATGGTTTAAGATTAGAAAAAGGGATTTGATGTAGGAAGCTGACATAGGTTTAAATGAGAAGAGATTCTGGCTATGAGGGTTGTTGGTAGTAGTGATAGTTTCAGCATTAGTATTTGGGGGTGTAAGGTTTTGGATAGTGTCAATGAAGTGTTTGTTGAGTAGGGTAACAATTTCAGGAGGAGATTTGTTGGGGTAGGGGGAGGGGCTAGAAGGCTTGCCAGGGTAAAGTATTTTGTTAAGAGTAGTCCAGATGTTGTGCGGGTTGGACCTGTTGTCCAGTTGAGGAGAGTTATCATAAGAGGTCTTGTCTTTGTCTTGTCTTATTCTTTTTTCTTCTTTTATTATGTCTTTATTATAGGTCCATAGCTTTGTACTATGCTAACGGCCCTGGAGCCTATATAAGCCTAGTCCAAGAAGATTCCCTGGCATCATGCCTCCCAAAGTTAGTTCCCAGTGCCCCTATCAAGCAAAGCCACTGAAATGATCCCTGGGGTGAACTTCCTATTGCCCATCCACTCAAGATTTCTCTTAAAGAGGGCCAGTGAAGTTGGCCAAACAGCACAGGTATCTGAAAACTCAGCAATTTCCACACCTTCTACTTCTTCTGATCTATTAGAGCAAATTACATCATATTTATACATTTTATATACATATTTCGTAAGTCCATTCCTTTTTCCTACCTGTAGTTCTACATATTTTATAACTACCTTCAGTACTTTCACATCTAGGTGTGGATTCAATAAAACCTACATGCACTAAGAATGTTTGCGCATTGTGAAATGACACTCACATAGTAGAGCACAGATTTGTATTCAGTAAGTGGATCTACACTCCATGCAGAGCCGCACAAACTTAGTAAACATCATGGCATGTATAAGTAGCAAAACTGTATGCCAATCAACCTATGGAGGAACTATTCAACAAGTTATAAAACAATCATGTACACTCAGTGCAGACTTTTAATTCCAAAACCTATTGGAATACAGCCACAAAAACTACTCTACACAGAAAGAATATTAGGGGCTGCTGTTGCCCTTTTACATGTGTATGTGCAACCGGCCCTAAGTCTATGCTGCTGCTGCTGCTAATAGACCTCGGCCAAGAAGGAGAAGGGTGTTTAGACCCCATTTAAATTTTCATGGTCTGCATGAGGTGTAAATTGTAGACTGCTACAGGGTTGATAGAAAAATGCTACAGGAACTCTGCAACCTATGAAATTCCTCAAATGAGAGCAAGGGCAACCAAAAGAGAACAAATACCTGTGGAAGCTAGGGAATGTGCAGCACTTAGAATATTAGCTACAAGAACTTTCCAGATATCAACAGGGGATATGCTGGGGGTGTCACAGGTATCAGCATCCAGGATCCTACATCAATTACTGAATGCTATTTTACAGCATGCCAGTGACTACATATATTTCCCCATACACCCAAGGACAGAGCTACAACTATGCAGGATTTCTACCCTGTAGCACACTTCCCTGAAGTCCTGGATACTATAGACTGCACAAATATTGAAATCAAACACCAACCTGGGAACGGGGAAGGGTGTACATAAAAAGAAAGGGCTTCCATTCCATTAACTGCCAGGTCATGTGGAATGCTAAATGAATCTTCCTGAATATGTGTGCTGACCACCCCGGCAGTTACCATGACTCCCATATCTTGCACAACTCTCAACTCTACCAGATGTTTTCTAATGGGGATATCCCACAAGATCATTTATTGAGTGATGCAGAGTATGCAGTCAAACCCTGACTGATGGCATCCATCAGAAATGCACACCCACTACCCCAAAAAAATGCTATAATGAGTCACACATTCAAACAGGAGATATCATGGAGCATGTGTTTCCACTGCTGAAGTCAGGTTCTGGTGCCTAGATACATCACAGGAAGGTCCTAAGGTACAATCCCCATATTTGTACTGAAATTTTTGCTGTCTGTGCTATCCTTCACAATATTATCCTGAGAAAACAGCTTCATCCAAAACACCAAGGGGATGGGCACACATCCTTCCACCACTAGCAAGGTTGCTACAGCCACATGCAGGTGAGGAGTAAGAGGGGAAACCACCAGCTACAGTGGATGTCAGCAGACAAAGGCAACAGCACACATGCTCACCACCAAAGAGGGTACAAATTTCATCTATGCACTTACATACAGTAACACTGATGCCAGGTAATGCTCACAACCTTTACTTATGCATGTAATGGCTGTGTACTGCTAGCATCAGAGAGTATAAACCCTGAATTAAAACACTTGCAACTGCAAGACTATCAAGGTAAGTGCTGAACCTGGAATAAGAAAATTGATGGCTAAGAACACAAAAGAACATCAGATCCTTGCATACTGTTACTTGTTAATGTACCTAAGTAGAAGGTGTGTAAGATATTTACAGAAATTGCATCAGTATGTGACAGGACTGACTTATGTCAATAGATTTGTGCTCTTTATCAACTAATAGGCCTCATGCATCAAAGATACACACAATATAAAAACTTGTAAGAAAGCAGTACAATTTTCAAACGAAAATCACAAACACATATCACTAAACAGTCAGTTAGCTATGTGCCCTGGGCATCAGACAAAAGACTTTTATGTATCCAAAAAATCAAGGAGATGGCACAGTTATCATCTTTTTGTTGTTTTGGGAGGCAGGAGGCCGAGGCTGACAAAAAAGGTAAAGGCATGTGAGAAAGAAAGTCAGGCAGACAAAAATGTAGATAAATGATCAAATATCCAATGAAACAGAATGAGCCTCACAAATGACCCACATACCTGTTGTGTGTGTGTGTGTGTGTGTGTGTGTGTGTGTGTGTGTGTGTGTGTGTGTGTGTGTGTGTGTGTGTGTGTGTCTGTATGAGCACTCAAGATAAATTGTGTGTGTGAGTGTCTGGAAGAACATAGGCAAGCTGTGTGCTAGGTCAATGCCCCAGCATGTTGGACAGGTGTGAGCCATGCATGGTAGAGGTAACAGTTCATAGTTGTCATCCCCAGATGCAAGAACTGTTTATGCTAGCAGTTGCATTGGCATGTCCATATCCATGGTCAGGTGTGCTGCTGCTACCTGAACATGACTGATGGCTGCTGGATGAGTTCTCCTCATAAGTATTCCCAGGACCATAGCCCTGTGGTCTACCACATATGGGTGTGGACATCTCAACCACTGATAGAACAGTGGAAGTAGTGACACTTTGGGAGCATGCTCAAGAATGGCCACATTGGCTAACAGCAGATGATACTGCTTACTTAGGCCCACGTGGATGCTGTCCCCCTCCCAACAGATGTTCCTTCACAGACTCTGAATGTTCTAGCATGTCATTCGCCTGATCTATTGAATCAGCCACACGGTGGATGCAGACATGCACATCAGCCTGTATCACATCTACAACCCTAAGCATGCCCTGCAGGTCCTAATGGAGCATGCCTGCACCTCCAGGATGGATCTAAATATATGTTGAGTGGCACGTAATGATGCACCAGAACTAAATGGAGCGTGGACAGCAGGCCTCCTTTGAGCACGCCTAAGAACCCTTCTGTATGGCACCTTGCCCACATTTTGGCTATGGCCAGAGTCAACCAGTACTGAAGCTGCAGTAACTACACTACCCTAATCAAGTGTGTCACCCTCCACCTGGCCAATATGTGAGGGTTCACTGCAATGGGTATGCATAGGCCTAATGACTATGTCCAAGGGAAATACAGGGGATGGCTGAATGTTATCCTCAGTGTCGAATGCAACCTCTGCATCACCCTGATTGTGCCTCTGTTTGCCCACCACCATCATCATCAGAGTCTGCTGATACTCTCACATCAGATGGTAAGAGTACTACACTTCCACTGTCAGGTTCACCTGTGATAATAAACAATAAACACAGGAGAGAAATTAATAGTACACTAAATTATTTAAAACAAGTTATATGTTAAGAAACTAACACATGTCTCACTATCTCAGCTGGTACACAAAAACACAACACTCATTACACTCACCCCACATATACAGAGAAATGTGTATATCCGGCAAATGGTCAACAATAATCCAGAAAAAAAATTGCTTACCCTGTGCTGATGCCTCCACAATTGGCAAGGAGGATGGTCCTGGAAGAAATGAAGCAAGATACAAAAATAAATTGAACATCACATTTGAATAACATGGGGACAGTGAATACACAATTGTCTGTATGTCTGTTAAGAATAGTTTTAACTGAAACTTGGCTGACACATCAATAAACAGCCCATGTACAATGAACAAGTGTGATGTATAAGTCTATTAATTATCAGTAGGTTCATAAAAAAACACAGGAACGACTGCTTAAATGTTAATATATTTTGCTATACAAGCAAATCTAAAATGTACCATATGTAAACTTACATGGAAACTCCTCCTGCAACATAGTTGTCCTCCCAGAAACTTTAGCAATGACATCAGGCATGTTAATGTGTAGTTCCCACTGAGTTCTCTGGATCTCTAACAGTGGACAGAATCTCTTCATTTGGTATCAATGTGGGCTCAGTAGAAGGCCCCTCTGTAGCCAGTTGTTTCTGGGCAACTGCAGCTGCTTTCCTTTGGGCTGAAGAAATCATAATGGCCATATGATGCGCCTGATCATAACTCCTGGTTTTACTCCCAACTGCATGATCATCATTGACTAGCTGGTTCCAAATCTGCATTCTGGCAGCGATATCCCCATGTCCTCTGTCAGACAAAAAGGTGCCATGGCAGTAGATCATCTGCATTATCACATAATTTTCAGAGTCACTGAAACTGGGTTTATGTGTATTTATATGCTTAGGTGCCATAATCCTATGTGACATAAAACAGAGAAGGATGCAACTATAAATATCACCTAACTAAATTCCTGCTTATACACACACACACACATCTTTTTCAACATTAAGCACTAGAAGCACACAGTTCAGTTATTAAAACTGAAGGTTATGTGGCTGTACCATATCACGCTCCCACACAAAGTAGTGTCTGGTCCAAACCTAAGAATACCATGCTGGTAATATGTTTTTCCCACTGATATTGCAGTATGACTTGACATTTTCAAGATAAAAGCATTTGAAATACATTATTGTTGCAGCAACATACAAATGTTAAATGTTTTCCCCACCCACAAAACAACAAACAAATGAAGGGTTGTACAAACCAAGGAATAGCACATAATTCAATTGGTATATATAGTTTCAACAAAATTCTCAGAATGTGTACACATTTACAAAAGACCAGTCAATTCACGATTGACATTCACCTCTGACTGTGGCCACCACTCCTCTGAGAGGGGGTCACTGGCCCATCTCAGAAGCATAATACCTGTGTCACTGACACTTGCATTAGCATTTCTCTCAAATAAGATAGTAGATTGTAAAATGCAATTTTAACAATAATATTTGTGATGATAGTAAATAACCTGTCTATCTGTGAAATGTAAATGCCTGCCAAAATACCAATATGAAGTATAAGAAGTGTATACAGGTAAAAGCTCAAATTTCTCCTCACTATATAAATAAATTTATAAAATGTTACAAAATCTAGAATACGCTAGAATAATACAAGCTTACCTTATCAAAAACTGAAGCTTCTCTGCAGATAAATCACCTTCAAAGGAATAGCAGTCTTCTATTTTGCCCGATTACACAACTTGCCTCACCCTCAAATTCCCTAGCTACATGGTTACCTTTTTATAGTGTAGATTTAGCCCTCTGAGCACAGTAAATATGCAAATGAGGTGCGAACTCATTAGAATTGCTGAATACAAAACTTTTGATTTCATGTAGCAAATGTAAACATACTGTGCACTCTACAACACTGGTAGTTGTTAATGGCTTGCAACTGTGAGTGATTAGTGGGAGAGAGAAGGAAGACACAGCAGCAATTCAGATTACCTTACCTGCATTGTGTATGCCACCCAAGATATACTTACAAATTGTAGAAGTATGTTTTAGCAAGATTTTATACAGAACTAAACAGCACCCATTTATTACTTTTGTTCACTAACAGCCAAACTCTCCTGCTTTTGCTGAAAAAAATTTTCACTGTCATGCATTTTCTGTCATAAGTTTAAAGAACACTGTTAGAAAATGCACTATAGACTGCATGTGTGAGAGTGCAGCATCAATTAGACAAGAATTAACACAATACAAAGATAAGTACAGAGCTACATTGGTGCAAACATATTCAGAAATGGTTGTATGATCAATCATTGCACTAAATATGTAAGCCATACATGTACAAACAAATAAGAGTGTACAAGTGTATATGTCTTGTTAATACTGTGGAGGAAATGGGAATTGCTTGTATGCACATGATTTGCTTTCCTGCAGTAAAGTTGTTTCTGTGACAAAGAGAGGTAAGACACTATTAGTGTGATTTGTAAGTTCATTAGTTTGATAGTTCAAATCCAGAGTTGTGTAAAAATCTCTGAGATGTGTTGAAATGTATTTTGTATATGTTTTAATATTAATATTTGTGTGGTGCATGGCATATTGCAAATACTGTGAGATTTATAATTAATTTAAAATTAATGGAAGTTGCTTCTATGATAATTACAACATAAATTACAGCTGTGAATCAGCTGTCTGTGTAGTACACATAGTAAACACAATGAAGCATGCACAGTACAAAGAACATGTAAATCATGGTTTAATTCACACAGTTTTCTTTCAGTGATAAAAATGAATGAACAGTTTTTAAATGATATTGCTTCTTGGGCTTTGCCTGTCTCATTTCCCTATTGCTCCCCTGTGAGCAAACACAGCATAATACTGCCAGCAATAAGGAAACATTGTCAAATTCCAAAAAGATACATTGTTATATATTTTTCCTTCCATTGCACAATGCCGCTTAGCATGTTTGCATGACAGTTATCATGCACACCCAACACCTGCAAACAATAAAGAGACATTGTCAATTTTAAAAAGATAGATTGTTACATATGTGGCCTTCCATTGAGTATATATAACTAGCATCGGGCAACGGTCAGCACTCAAACACAGTAATGACTGTAAAAAATACATTTGCTGCCTAGCTTTCCCTGTGGCAGCACGTGTAGGTTAATGGCCACAATAGAGGTGAGCCAGGGTTTAATCCAGAGATCTATAAATTATTATTAATACTGGTCCACTGTTGTTTATATAAAAATGAACAATATAAAAATAATTATTTCTAAAAATATATATGCACAGCAGGTAGATTGAGCATACATTTGATATCATAAATATTATATATTATATATCTAACTGTGGTTATCAGTACAATTATGGTTCAACAATTAAAATTTATTTACTGACAGTCATGTCACACACATACATGGTTAACCACTCAACTCTTTAATGTGTCTATGAAATCAATGACCATGTCTGACAAAAAACTCAATAGCGATGATCACTCTGGACAGTAATGTGTGCATACAATGCACCTGCTGCTCAGCCTTCCCTGTGGTAAACAGTGTAAGTTTATGGCCACAGTACAGGTGCATCAGGTATCTAATCTAACATACTCCAAGCTTTGTTACTGCAGTTCCACTCAATTATTAAAAATACGTAACATATAAAGATAATTATACATAACAATAACTATGTATAGCAGTGGATATCATATGAATTAGATGTGTGACTGAGGGCTTCCTGACAATTATGTTTCTGTAATTTAAAGGTCATTTTCTGTCCTGGGATGGACATGCTATGTTGTTAACTTAATCTGTATTATTTTTAAAAGCACATGTGCTATATATCCATATTGCGTATAAGTATTATTTTGAACATTTCTCAGTCCTATTTTTGATTTTTAAAAAGTAGGTAGCAGGTGTTTTTCTTGCACTCATGGGTTCATAGGTTCATAGGATAATACTAGGCTATTGGCACAGAGGCCCTTATAAGCCTAGCCAAGAATGTTGCCCATGTTCCCTCAAAGACAGCACCTATTTAAATGCTGTCCAAAGTGCTGATGGCCATGCCTCACCACTTAACTTGTATGCATGAAAGAAGGAGAATTAATATAACTATTGCTGTTTTCCCAATTAAGCAGTGACCAGCATTTGCTCATTGATTAACTCCATGCAAAATGGGGAAGGCAATAGCAATAGTGCTTAATGTCATAAAGGTTATAGCACATTTCCATTATAAACTATGGTATGAACAGCATAATATCTGTCAGCTATTTCTACCATAACCTATATGCATAAGTACTTCTCAAGTTCAAGTTTAAATGTGAATCTCACATGTGCAAACACTTTGTAATCGATCATGCAAACCAGTTGTTCAGTAGTGCAGAATGTTAAGAGCTCATTGACATGTATTACTATATTTACTGCCCAGTAAGTCTTCATCCCATTAAAATCCATGTAAAAACACAAACCAAAGGGAAGGCAATTGTTAATGACTGAACACATATTTGCTCAGACTCATGTGTGTTCTGCATCCATGCACTTGAAAATGAATATGTCAGCAGTATTTCCCAAATGTCAGATACACTTCAAAAATAAATAGCACAACTGCATTGTTGCATCATCTAAAGCATTATACAGACGATAGACATTGAAATTGTCTTATACATGTATTAATGTGGACATGAATTCATCACAACTTTGCATCATGCTGATGACAAAACAAGTCTGTGTGTTTCTGACTGTAAACAGCTGCATATGTCTCATTTCTGCAACATGCATTCCTGACAGCTTATTGCATCTAGTTTGAGAAGCTGTCTTTTAAAGTGTACCTGCACATTGGAACCACAACAGAAAATCCAAGTTCCACACTTTGCACACCACTCTCATTACAGGGTATGCTACATACATCATATAATGACAATTTCATCATCAATAAAGACCAGTATGACAAGGCAAAAGCATGCTTTGGAGATGGCACAATTATTAGCTTCTGTGTTCTGCAGATGGAAGCAAAATAGTTAGGTGTGGGTCAACTTACCACAGCAGCCACATTATGTGTGTATAAGTATGTGTGCATAGTCAGAACAGCATGAGTCTGTATCCTACTTTCAGCAATCTAGTCTAATATAGAAAAACAATTTGTACAGCCATACATGCCTACACAGCCATTTCATATAGGTCTCCCAACATCCACTGATGATGCCACTATAAATTGTCCAGAAACAGTTTAAAAGTTAGATTTTGCTGTGCCACTTGTGCTAGGCACTATGATCTTTAGCTTATGTAACTGTTTAGCTAGGGGTTCTCATCTCACTGCAGTCAACTGGTATGTGTGTGTGGTGGCATCTATATTACAACATCAAAGCTTTAGTTAATGCTGAACAGCTGTTTCATCCCATGTAAACACTTCACTTGGCCACATAGAAAAAAACAAGTTTAGAGCAGAAATCATGTGGGGAGCTTTGTCCCCCACCCCCAACTAAATATACCAACTCCAAGATCGCTCAAAATTGGAGAAAAGGCATAATCCACATAATGGCAAAGGGAAGCAGTTCCCTGGGTTGAATTGAACATTCGACATTTTACGGTTTGAATATTACAAGATCAAGCTTTAGTTATTCGATTAACGAAAGCTTTGTTCTTTTAATATAGAACTGTGTGGTGCATATAATCTGAAGAGCAAGAATCTGTATCCTATTGTCAGAAATCCAGTCTCATGGTGAACAAATATTTTGCCAGTTGTACATGCCTACACATCTATTTTATACAGGCCTCCCAAAATTTTCTCCCAAGCATACACTTCTGATATCATCATCTATAAAATGTCTGAAAGTATGAAAACCAGACTTGTGCTATGGTGTTTGCATTAAGAAGTGTATTCTGTAGAAAATTAAATAGGTTTTTTAATCTCACTGAAGTCATCTGCCGTGTGCTTGTGTTCAGTTGGTTTACCTTCTAGAGACCATTTTAGAGCAGCATGTGGGAAACACCTACTACCATCTTCTTCTCATCAGACACTGCTGATGTAATCAGCTATAAAGTGATGGCTGACAATATGGAAATGAGACTTCTGCTTTGACACTTGTATTAAGTGTAATGTTTTTTGTAGATAGCTAGTTAGGGGTTCTAGCCTCACTGCATTCAACAGGTATGTGTGTTTGTGTTCAGTTAATTCACGTTCTATAGAAAATGTCAGAACAACCACCATCTTCTTATTACCAGACACTGCTGATGTCATCAGCTATAAAGTGTTGTCTGACACAATGAAATTCTGACTTGTTCTGTGGAGCTTGCATTAAGTAATGTGCTTTGAAGTTAGTTAGGTAGGAGTTCTAATTTCACTACAGAGATACGGGGTGTGTGTTCATTCAATAATTAGCCTGGTGGCAATTTTAGAACAGTATGTGAGACCACAGCTTAGTCAGACACCTTTCCAAACATCTGCTTGCTAACATACACTGATGATGTCATCCTCTATAAAGTGCACTCTGATTCAACTTAAGTCAAGCTTGTACCATTAAATGTTTTTTCTTCAGTTTCTGTAACTATATAGTTAGGGTTTCTAATCTGCTAACATACATTTTGAGTGTCTACTCATTCAAATAATATTGTTGAGACAATTTACACAGAGATGTGACTCCATATCCATGGCAGACACTCCTCCCTACATCTTCTCAGCCCACAATAATGCTATCATACTCTGTAAAGTGCAATGTGATGGTGTTAAAGTCAAAGATATGTGGTAGAGCCTAGTGCTATATTATATGGAATCCAGCTTATATACCTACACAAGTGTAATGTTGAAATCAGACCCAGTCTACTGCTGTGTGTGTGGTTGGTGATATATTATGGTCACTGTATGAACTTTTGAATCTCTTTTCATTTCACTACCACTGAGGAGAACCTTTAACATAGCCCCATGAATCCAACACCCACATTTTCCCTCTGGCCAGATGATATCCTTCCTGCAGTGGACTGGAGGATTTCCTCATCTCAAACATTCACATGTACATCATGAAACAGAGTCCTTCCATGAGCTTCTGCAAGCCATCTCCAGACCACTGGATGTGTATTTGCTAATTCTGTCATTGGTGGTGCACATGGGCAGAGGCAGTATGTAATGCAATCAAACAAATACACACATATACACATAGCCTTACTATCTTCTATCATATAGATGTAGTGATTTTTTTAATGGAATAACAATGGCTACGATTTTATGTGATGATGGCCATTAGCCTAGTAATGTCTTATGACCCTATGCACATGTCAGTGTTGCTCTCTTCCACATGTGCAATGTTGAGGTGTGGATGGACAATAGTTCTACAAGAGTGTATTACAATCTGTGATGTGAGGCAATGTATTGATGGCCACTGCTGGCATTTGATTACATGTTCCTTCCACAACAGCTATAGTAATATGTCTCCTGACATAGGATGATACTGTGTATGTTGCTGGCTTAGTAAGGCATGTGTTTTTAGTGGAGTGTATCAACATTTTATGCAGTTCTTATACAGCCATCACAGTGACACCTGCAGTATGGCACATGTGTGCGTGTGTATACCTACCATCATAATTTGCTCTGTGACATGCATCAGTATATTGTTATATTGATTACATGAGTACATATGTCTTGTTTGATCCACATGTTGTAATACTGTGATATACGCAAACATATCACGTTCCGATCCAATTTGAAAGTGCAATTGTGCTTCTTTTCCCAAGGATTATTGAGGTGGTCCCCAGCAGCATTGTGTGACTATCAGCCTTGTGTGACTATCAGCATTTGTGTCAGTAACCCTTCTGCTTGAGCCACATCCACCTCATTTGTAATGTGCCCATATATGGTATCAGACCACTCACACGCAGCTTTCCAATGAAAAACATATAGACATACCTTATGCAATCGGTGTAACTGCATGACATTGGTAGAGTTGGTTGTGGATGCCATGACCCATACTGAACCAGAGAAAATAGACAATCTGCTGACAGTATGTCTCAGAATTCACTGCCCTGTTCCCACTGGCCATCAGCCAAAGCATACATGCAAACATTTATTTTCTCAGCAGAGCAGCTCTTATGTGTGCTCTGTAAGGTTAAAAACACAGAATCAGTTGGCCATGACAACATCCCAGGTTGCCTATACAATAACTTAAAACCTGATGTAGCAGACATAGTTGGATCCCTACTTAAACACACCCTTCAGATAGCCTATGTTCTGGCAGAAGGGTGTACTTCAACAGTTATCCATCGGAACAGGAGGAGGACAATAACCTGATACAGGGAATTATAGATGCATAATCCTGACTCTCCTCGTCTGTGAGGTAGACCAAAGACTCATCATGGACCTAATCAAAAAAGACACAGGTAATCTCCCGACTGCATACCCAACACATTTTTGATTTGTTAAGGCTAGATCATGTCTGTTAATTCTGGATGATATCTTCAAGAAGGTCACTAAGGGAATGCATGTGAAAAAGACTGTCATCCCACCTATCTTCCCTGGCCAAGGCACTTGAATCCACACTCAGGTTTTACAGGGAAACTGTCTGAAGTGGGCATAAACATCTATGTCACCAAGTGGGTAGACAAATGGGTCACAGGGAGGACACAATCATGTCAAATTGTGTGACGTCATCTCTAGCAAAAGTCTAGTGACAAGGTCCATACTTCAGGCGTTTGTACTAGGCCTTTTACTACTCATTATTTAAGTCTCAGAAGTCAAGACAAACTTAGACAACCTTTGTCTAACCAACTTTGAGGACCACTACAAATTGTGGACAATCATTAAATCGCAAAACACTATTGAAATACTGCAGAAACTATTAACACAAACAATTTATTGTTGCCAGAGACATAAACATAATAGATGTACAAAAAGCATACTTAGTCCCTTTCTGAAACAAATACACAAGCTAATTACAATATAGACAAAATACCAGTATGAGCACCCCAAGTGGTACATGACCTGGGTACTCAGGTAGATAGTATCTGGAATTTCCACCAGCATGTGACTGCAGTGTTGACAAATCCCTTGTATGTAGCACAACTAGTGAGTATAGGCAGGCCATCAACATCAAAGGACATTATAATCCTATTGTTCTCAGCCCTCATCACACTGTTGCATGTACCTTACCACTCTTCAAGGAATGATTATTAATTTATTATTAATATTTGACATTTGTTTACTAGGGTGGTGTGACTGGGTTTACGGAACTCGTTTTCAGCAGAAGCCGGGGGAGTAAAGCTCCACATACAGTACAATACAAATACAGTATAATCTAATACAATACAAATGACATGAGAAATACTATACAAAACTAAGTTGAAAGAACATAAACTATGTTACAAGACGTTACAAGATATACTACACATCAACAATTCTATAGAGTTAAAACATTAATGACATAACAGTCACTCTCATGGTATACATAGCCAATGAGTAGATACTGCCCAAAGCTAGTATGTAGGTAGTGTAATGTATGACATTGACTGTTATAGTACATGAAAAAATAGAATGTTGGTTTCAGTTAGGAAAATAATAGCCAGAAAGTTAGTGATGCAGAAAGATAGTGAGCGAGTTAAAAATAGAGGCATGACAGTCTGAGCAGTAGCTTAAGGATATGGTATAGAAACAGAGATGGAGTTAGGAGAACCTTAGGATCTTGCAGACTATGAGGGAGTGAAATGTGACAGAAGAGGAGGATGAGGCTAGTGTGGAAGAAGAGGAAGAGCTGAGCATTAGGCAGGCTTTATGCAGGAGCAGAGCCATGTATTTTGAGATGATTTTTTAAAGAGGCTTTGAAATGGGTTAGGGCAAGCATAGACCTGGTAGCTAGAGGTAGTGAATTCCATAGTATACAGGGTATGAATGCAGAGAGTCACCTGGTTTTCTTGTGGGTTTTGAGATAGCCAAGAGATTTTTGTTTTCTGATCATAGGGATCAATTTGGTGTGTAAGGTGTGACTAGACTGGCTAGTGCAGGGCAGGCAGTAGGCTTGATTTACTCAAGGGTATCATCATTGTCACAATGAGCTTTCATGTATCTTTTTGGTCATACATAAGTCATCTTTGTGATGCATAACCATTAGGAGTTAACAGTGAAGACATTTCTTCAAGGTGTAATGCAAGATGCATGTGTGATACATCTTCCTGTGATGCACGCAGTAAATATATAGTTCATTGACAACACTGATAGCATGGGTTACATTCTTGCAAGTGTGGACTGTGGCATATATGTGTCATGCAAATGTCTGAGCTAACCAGGATTGCCCATAATTTAAACTACAGGTGTAACAGTCCTTCATAACACCTCCAAAAAGTGGTCATTTTTGAGGAAGACGTGCTTGATTCCCCTTATAGATTACTGACAAGTCATTGCAGTTGTACAAGTGTGTTCATGCAGAACATGTGTAATTACTCACAATCACATGTTTATGGACATGTCACAGATTAATGTTGGTATTATTCTGATATTTTCCATGATTGTGAGTGTTTCTTTCTACTGTTGTCTACAAGCTTGCTGCTATGTGTCCTAACTGGTTGAGACCTACACTGACATTACAATCATATTCAAGCAACTAATTTTTCACATCTTCACAATGTGCATATACCCCCTATTGTATATACCATCCTTGCTAAATTTGCTCTCCAGTAATCACGTCAAGGTGTTTATATCACAACAAATTATCTCCACTGATATGTGCCCTTATGTGACAGTCACATACTATACAATAAACGTGTGATGATATGAATATACCAACACAGGGGAGGTATAAACAGCAGTACATATTGTATTATATACCAATGTGATTACTGCTCATGCTATGACTGTCTTGTCTTTGGGGTGTACAAACAGGGAAATGCCCTTATCTAGTGTACATTACTATGTTTCAATTGTCCTCTTCTTCAACTTTCTTCATTCCTACCAGTCATGTCTTTAGCCCTTTTCAGTACACAAACTTCCACAGACTAGTGTATTTATAATACAGTCTATATACCCTTGATGAACACCACAAAACCTTTACTTCACTATGACAAAAAACATGTACTGTACATTACACAGAGTACATTTTTCTATAATGTGTTAGTACGGAGTCATTGCCTTAATTTTAGCCCTGGTGATCATTGTGTCTGTTCGTGCAGTCTTGCAGACAGGTTGGCCTGTAGGTAACCTTGCCTGCATGTCTAAATGTGTTTGAGCTGCTTTATACAGTTTCCTGGCATGAAACCTTGCTTGTATCCATGTAAGCATGATGAGAGGCATGCACAAGTGATTAGCACTGCTGCTCATCATGCAAACATATGAACTCCATGTAGGCTTTGTGCTAAGCCTACACAGAGCTTATTGAATCCCTGAGCTAGTGTTACATTTCTCCTTCCTTGAATTACAGTTAAAGTCTAGTATCATAATAGAAATAAACACATTAACCAAAATATATGTTTAAGACCTCAAACATATTTTCCTATCTGCCATAATTGTGTACATATACATTGCAAATAGTTTTTCATATCATTCTACTTTCCTTATATCCCTTATCACCATCCTACCTGGTATTACTATTGTAGTATCTAATATTTTAATTTCTTAATTTCTTATTAAAATCCCTTTAACTTAACATTTTGCATGACATAAAGATCATATAATCTCATATCCCCACCAAGCCTCAGTTGTTTTCTTTTTCTCTTTTTAACACATTCTGTATTTAATACACATTTGATTTCTGTTCTCACATTTGACACCATTCAATTACCATTAGCCTCCTGATATCATTTTTAATACTGTTCACATTAACAGTTAATATGTTTAGATCTTCCCTTTCCTTTATTTTCTTCTTTTTTCCATCTTATATTTTTCTTTCCCTTCTTTGTATCCTTTCTGCTATGGACTTTTTATTATTTTGACATGCTCTTCTCCTGTGTCAAAATCCCTCCCCTCTCCATCATTTTCTAGTAGTTCATATTTATTCTCTTCTTGAATAAATATATATTTTTCCCAGTATTTAACTCCTTTTCTTCTGAATTTATGGTATGCTCTTCTTCTATATTTTCTTTCACAAAATTATCAGTCTCATCTTCTTTGTTATTATTTTCAGCATTTTATTTATGTATTTATTTATTGCCCTTTGTTTGATGGAACATTCCGACTGAGTATGCAAGCCTGGGAAGAAGCTCTTAATATAATTTTACTAAGTTACAAATAAGTTAAGTGAAATAAGAAGCTTTACAGAATGGATTATGTATAATAGAATGCAGTAGCAGAGGAATGTTTTACAAAAATAAACAACTATGAATGTATGAAGAATTTAAATCCATTATTTACAGGAAGTTAGCTAAAAGCAGGGATGATTATAATTAGAAGTTAGAAGTAGTGGAGTGTTTGTTGATATATAAGTTAGTGAAGAAATATGAGGTGTCCTACTTGCAAGGGGAGAAATCAGGAGGAGGCAAATACTGGAGGAAGTAGGAATAGTGGAGAGCCCAGTAATTGGAGGTGGAGTAAGGATTCTAGTGAAAGGTGACAGTGATAAATTGTTGTCTTTCTTCAGCTATTCCCTTGCCCCAAAACAAAGTGCAGTCAATCCAAAAATTCTCTTGGACATTACATTTACTACACTTATGTTCACAATTTTTAAGTGTATGTCATGCCTCTCTGCATTGCAAGCATCTTCTTTTTCACAGTCCTGTAGTAGATGCATTTCATTTCCAAAAAAAAAAAAAAACACAGGCTTTTGGCTGGTGCAAGCATCTCACAGTTCCACTCATTTCATTAACATTTATTATTTTATTTATTTATTTTATTTTACATTTGTTGACCGGGCTAGTCCAGCTGGATATATGTCCATTTTCAGTGGAGGCCCGGGGAGAAAAGCTCCACAAATTACAACAACATAAAAGGTCAAGACAAAGACAATAACAGTATAATTTGGTACATAAGTTTTAACAATTATAGTACAAGCCTAAGATTATATATTTTATATTTCAGGAGGAAAAAGGAAAAATTTATCTAAGAATAGATGAATAAGACTAATACATTTGTATTAGAAATGGTGTAGTACAAATCTTTATAACATATTACAAAATTAGATACACCTAGTAATTTATGATAAGAGATACTAAGGTCTCACAAAAACCTAAGAAAGAAAAACACTAGAGATCAATAGATAGAGTATAGAAGAACAGCAAACAAGGATGGATTTCTAGTGTTATTTAACACATAGGTAGTGATACTATATGAAGGTGTTTGATCATTCCACAGTATATACTTATTTACATGAGAAAAAATCCTAAGGAAGGTTAAGCTCACTAAAAATTAGTGAGACAACACAAGATCATGATCATGGGAGGCTAGGAATTGTTGGAGTCTCGTTAATAGTTAGGTACTTAGTCTGGGTTAACACAGGGGCATAGCCAGTGTGATTTGAGGTAGGGTTTAAGCTTGCTTTTAAATAAGCTGACAGAGGATATTGAGGTTAGCTGGCTTGGGAGGATGTTCCAGACTTTACCTACTGTATTGGAGAACAAGGTGTCACCAGCTAAGTTGTTGGATTTTGATATTTGTACAAGTAGGTTATTAGCTGAGCGTAAGGTCTTGAGGTTATTATAGGGGATGACTAGGGATGTAAGTATGGGTGTATTATGAGGTAAATACAGGATCTTATGGGCTACTTTCTCAACGTGCTGCATCCTTATTTAAAACACATTTAATGCCAATGATATTTCACATCCTCATTCCACACATTTCATTCATGAAATATATTTTGTATAATATACACTTATTTATAAAGTGATAAAATCCTTAATTTCAATTGTATCGGTGCAAGCAGTTATGAACTGTATAGAGAATAAACTGTTCTGTAACTGGGTAAATGCTCGGTCTTCACTTCAGAACCTCACAAATATAATAAAAAAATCGATCAGACCACAGCTGAAGAGTATATAGTTGAAACCAATGTTGTTTAATACACAAAGTAAGCACTTTCACGATCTGTAACTGACCGCTTCTTCAGACTTATACATTCAAATGAAATAATCATAGCATTTAAATAGTACCTCATCAAATCAACAATTAGAGTAAATCAGTCAAGTCTATTAATTAAATTAATTAAACACTTAAAAACACAGTAAATAAATTCTGTCAAAACATTTTAAACCCTAAAAACTAATTAAGCTAATAGCATTAAATATCTTTACTCATCAAATCAAAAATTAGAGTAAATCAGTCAAGTCTATTAATTAAATTAATTAGACACTTAAAAACACAGTAAATAAATTCTGTCAAAACATTTTAAACCCTAAAAACTAATAAAACAGCAAAGTTATAAAAACAACTGTACATGTATTTTCTATTCAAGCTACAGTCTGAAATAAAAAAAAACAATATATATATATATATATATATATATATATATATATATACATAGTTCTTCCATGGTGCAGTATCATGTTGTCTTCTTACCTCAGACATTATTTTTTTTCTAATATACCAAATGTATCACTAGTTGTTTTACAGAAGTCTTCCTCAGGTACCAAATATATTATGCTCTTATGTCTTTTATACTAAATCCCAGGGTAAAACCATATTGTCCAAACCATTCATATCTATTTAAACAAGTCAGTCTTTGCTTTTAGGCTTATGACAGGCATCTTAGGTTTGAGTTGCTCACTTATAGGGCCGGATTCACGAAGGTTTGCACGGAGTCTAAGAGTAGTGTAAGACTCCATGCAGCCTTCGCGATCCAGGAACAGCCCAAAGTCCATGTAAGAGACAAGCTAAAACGGCTCTTACACGGAGTGGGCGTGGATAAGCTAATCACCTCACTTGCAGCCGAATAGCATGCAAATGAGGATGATTAGCGATCCAGGAAGCCCAGAACAGCCCGTGTAAGAGCCGTTTTAGCTGCAGAAATGTACTCAGTTGACAACTGAGTGTGTTTCTGCAAAAACTGCAATGGAGCTATGTCAGCTCCAAATAAAGGGTGCATATGTGTCAGGCAGCATGCCAATGGCCAAATATGTGGCCATTGGCAAAGTAACCTGATGCAAATATATTAAAAATATATATTTTTTTCGGCGATTGCCGATGTTTAAACCCAGCGCAGCCCCGCGCAAATGGGCTGCGCTGTATAAAACATAAAAACGAAGGTTTTAAACCTACAAATGTAGGTTTTATGCAATACGTGGAATGTCAATACAGGAACCAGCAGACCAAAACCAACATGGCCACCGTGTAGTGGTTGCTAAGGGGGGAAGCTGAGTCTAAGACATGTAACTAAGCATTAGTAGGCAATCTGATGCAAATGAGTGTAAGGATACAGAATTCCACTGTCACATAGCAAATGAGCACAGTCTGAGTAGTGTAAGAGTTACAGAAGGGGGAGGAACAGAGTAGGAGATAGGTGACATCACAGGGGGGAATGGTAGAAAGAAATGCAGTTCATTGGAGGTCAGAGTTACATGACAGATGTCAGACAGATATCATGGAAAGAGGTGTGCCACTAACTAAGCATGAGAAAGTCAAGAAATGGAAGGTGTACACTGTTGCCTACACCAAAGTTTCTTGCTGGATGTGTATGCGCACGTGTGCGCGCCATGAAGCATGAGTAAGGCAGTGTGCGCGCGTGTAAGACAGACTGAGCATGTGGGAGCGTGTTGGGAGATGTTTAACACTGTTTGCGCTGGCGTGCACGCGTTTTAATCCAAATAAGCAGATTCTGAACTGTGTAAGTATGTGTGCGCATGTGTAAGCCACTGTGAGCGTGTTTCTGCTGGTTTACACACGGCTCCACCCTGAGGAAACAGAAAGGAAAAAGGAAGCAACAGATTTAGTAGGAAGCTAGCAGGGAATACTGCTGGAGCTAGCAGGTGAAAACAACTAGATGCAGGCAATTACACAGGCAGAATAGTAGCCCAGCCCAGCACTTAAAACTCTGCAAACAGCAGTGCAGGATGTTTCTCTCAAGAGACACTGCAAGACAGGAGTTAAGTTATCAGAAGTGAAAACTGAAAAAGCTGAACTCAGAGCAGAAATGTTAAGGGCTGCCATAGCTGTCATAATGAGACATAGGCAACTTGCTGAGGGTGGTGACAATGCAGATGATGCCAGACAACCCACAGTGAGGAGACGGAGAAGAGTGTACAGTCCCAGGGTCACCAACCACGGGTTACATGAGCTGGAGATAGTATAGCGCTATAGAGTGGACAAAGACCTCCTGCAGCAAATAGTGGAGCTGTGCAGGCCACGTCTCACACACAGAACCAACAGAGGGGAACCCATCCCAGTGGAAACCAAGGTATGTGTTGGCCTAAGAATACTAGCAACAGGTACCTTCCAGAAACCAACTGGTGATATGATGGGGATATCACAGGCATCAGCCTCCAGGGTACTGCACCAGTTCCTGGATGCCATGTCAGCACATGTCGGTGATCATGTATATTTCCCCAATGCCCGTGAGGTATTGGCCAGCAATATGCGTCTCTTCCAGCAAATAGCGGAATACCCTGAGGTAGTGGGTGCAATAGACTGCACGCACATACGCATCAAAGCACCAGCTGGTGAGCGGGGTAGGGCATACATCAACCGCAAGGGCTTCCCCTCCATCAACTGCCAGGTCGTGTGTGATGCCCAGGGCATAATAATGAATGTGTGTGCTGGCTGTCCTGGGAGCTACCATGATTCCCACATCTGGCATTTGACGCAGCTGTACCAGACATTTGCCAATGGGGACATCCCGCATGGACACCTAGTGGGGGATGCAGGTTATGCACTGGAGCCGTGGCTGATGACACCCATCAGAAACGCACACACACCTGAACAGGAACACCATAATGAGGCACACGCACAAACACGTAATGTAATTGAGCGTGTGTTTGGGCTGCTCAAGTCACGGTTCCGGTGTCTGGACACATCTGGTGGAGCCTTGCAGTACACACCAACTACATGTACCCAAATTGTCATGGTATGTGCTATGCTACATAATATGATCTTGCGAAAACAGCTGCAGCAGGACCAGCATAGGGCCGGGCCAAACAGCCCCCCACCATTGCCAAGGCCATCACAGGCAGAGCGTGACTCGGAGGAGGAACAACCTGAGCCTGCCCCAGTAGGCAGAAGGAGGCGTGCCCAGTATGCCCTGGCCTTGGCAAAGAGGCAATGCATAGCACATACACTGGCTCAGTAGGAACCCTGGGAATGATACCCCTCTCTGACTCACTCATATAGTAACAGGGATGCCTAACATGACACAACCTGCTCTCAAACATGTACAGGGAAGTGTAATATGCATCCGACAGAGGCAGCCCTGCAGCACCACCTGAGGCATGAATGCTATGTGTTAAGTAATGTAACACCAAGTACTATATGCACACCTGAGGACCCTGACTAACATCCTACCCTCACCAAGCATCATGCCACAACATGACAATGAGATGATCAAGTGCAATAATTGACGGAAGTATCGCAGTTAGTCAAAGGGGATCCAATGTGTGCCAGTCTGGGATGACATGCTGAGCATGACATGATGCACCACCTGCTAGGACTGGCGTGCACCTATCAGTGCAGGCCGTATGGATACTGGCAAAGGCTGTTGTTACCCACAGTGTGCCCTGAATAGGTAAGGCTCAAAACACAAACCTATCTCCATAGGTATCAGAAGGGATAAGAATAAGATAAGGGATAAGTTGAAACAGCAAGATGCATGCAGTGTAAACTCACCCAGTATGGAGAATGTTGATATCTGTGCTGTAACAGAAAACTGAGCCAAGGCTCACAACAGCATCCTAACACTACCAGGTTACACCTCATACTGTGCTGTACAGCCTCAAAACATGGAACAAGCTACAAAAGGAGGGTGACTAGCAAGAATTGTCAAGGATAACCACACCGCCATGTTGGTACCACAACAAAAAGCAGCATGGACTAGCCATGGTCAAGTAACAGTGGCTAAAACTGCCCCCCAGTTTATAGCCTGCTACAGACTACTGCCCCAACACCAGGAACTGCACCTGGCCTATGCTGGAATACATGAATATATCAAGTCCTCCAAACCACATTATATTGGGTGACTGAAAATACCCAGACATAGACTGGGAGCATTATACTAGCTCCAACAGTGTAGGACAAAAGTTCATAGAATCCATAAACCAAAAGGCCCAGGAACAACGTAGCACTCCCACAAGAGGGGTAAGCATACTGGATGTGATAATCAGCAACATGGGTACTGGATGGCAAGATGAGAAGTGTATTGCTCACTGGTAAAACCAGACCATAGAGAAATCACACTGGATATACAAATCCTGCCCACAGTCCCTGGCCAGAAAACTACAGTGGAAAACATGTGTTAAGCAATATTTGCACTCCTCCAAACTGATATGGAATCCATTAAAGGTCCTGTGCAGGTGCAAAATATGGGCCACACCTCAGAACCTGTAATAGAGCCATTCCATGAACACTGCTAGGAATGCTTGGATTATGCAATCCTAAATTAAAACAAGACACAATGCCATACACGCAGGAATCTGCCATGGTGGACACCAGCCATAACCAAACCATGCAAGAGAATGAGGAAGCTACTACATGATAGAGCAAACATAAACAATGAAGTAATCACTGATCAGTAGTATGGCAATAAAATCTGTCCACACATACAATCCATTAAGGCCAGCCACAACAAGTTGAATCTGTGAATCCTGAGGCAATGTTACACCTGCCCCAAGTACACAGACATCCCCCAACTCCACCCAAGAAATACAAATATATGTGAGAGATGCAACCATCTATCCAAACTGGAGGCTGAGCTTCCTCAACTCAGTACTCCCAAAACTAGTCAGCAGGAGAAGGTAACCACACACACCACAAACACAGTCCCACATAGACCTATCACAACTGCAAACCAAACACATAAACACAGAAAAACATTCCCGGAGGCACAAATTACAAACACAGCACACCAACAGAGGCCTCTAAAGCAGACACCCAATCAAACAACCTCCAAACATAGCACATGCAACACATAGTACACAAATAAATACGCAAACGAACTCCTCCAAAGAAACCAGTTCGTATAGAGTGGCAAAACGAAGTAAAAATACACAAATAGATAGCACCAGTCATATAAATCCAATCAAAATAGCGTACAAAACACTTTAATACACGCTTTCATCATACGACTTCATCAGAAAATACCCAATACACATTTCAACCTGTTTAAATACACAATCAATTAACACATAATTAAATAACATAATTAAACAATTAATTAATAATCAACTATATTAAAAAATACTTAAAAAATCACTAAAAAAGTGCTTAATTGTTAAATAAATGTAGTATATTATATTCCTTATTTATACCTAATTTTCTGTATTTTAAAAAACATTTCACATTTATTGATTCATTTAACCCAGGATGTTTATCTGAGTTTAACCTGACCTGCCA
Source organism: Protopterus annectens (assembly GCF_019279795.1). NCBI lineage: Eukaryota > Metazoa > Chordata > Ceratodontiformes > Protopteridae > Protopterus > Protopterus annectens. The sequence continues at coordinate 1,037,453,322 of NC_056727.1, read as the reverse complement.
TAGTGTTTCCCTTTGTTCCAAAAAATTCTTGAAATCACCAGCTCTACAGTCAGGTTCACATATTTCTAGCACTGAAAATACAAATTTTTTAAGAAATTCACAATTAATAGAATGTTTATATAAGGCATTTTTGTCATCTTTACACTTTATACTGTACAAATGTTCTTTTATGCGGGTGCTTAAATTACGTGTGGTCATTCCCGCATAAAAAGCCGGGCATGCCGTACACATGCCTATATATACTAATCCGCATGAATTACAGTCTACATAACCAGGAACTTCAATAATTCTATCACTATTGGCTATGGAAATACTAGTACCCACAGAGATGAACCTACAAATTGTACAATTCTGACAACAAAACATGCCTTTTTTATTTATATTACCCTTCCTAAAATCAATATTTTGATATTCCAACATAAAGCTGGTGTGCCAAACAGTCACAGGCCAGAAGGAGAAAAAACATGCCTGATACAGTTGTAATAGGTGACTCCATAGTCAGACACACTGCTGTCCCGCACACCAGACTGAACAAGGGAAAGGGTACAGTAAGCTGCCTGTAGGCTGCCACAATACGCCACATAACAGAAGTATGCAGGTCACTCCAAAGCAAGTAGAAATATGATGCAGTCATAGTCCATGCTGGTGTGAATGACCTGAGATGTACCTCCCTAGACTACATGAAAAGAGACATAGATGAGCTCTCTGATTATGTAGTCCAGGCCGGTATGACACTCACCGTTTGCATCATCCTACCCTTACCAAGAATAATGCCACAGTACAAACACGGAATGATCAGTCATAGCAAGTGGCACACTTACTGGTGTCATTCCAAGGGGATCCATTGTCTGTCTGCTTGGGATGTCATGCTTGACAAGCCACGCAGCTGTTCTTGGGATAGCTTGCACCTGTTACCCCTGGGCGTCTGAATATTGGATAAGGCCTTTGCCACCTCCATAGAGCCTTTTGTAGGCAAGGCTGAAAAGACTGACCCACCACCCTAGAAAACATAAGTGGAAAGAAACATAAGGGTAATGCTGACCAATGCCAGATGTGTAAACCCCAATATTCATGCTCCCAAGGCCATCCCCAGTATGGAGAACATCGATGTCTGTGCAGTGACAGAAACCTGCTGCAAGCCTCCTGACAGCACACCAGCACTACCAGGTTATACCACGTATCATGTGTCATGGCCCCAAAACCTGGAACAAAACATAAAAGGAGGGTGAGTATCCATATTCAGCACAGACACCCATACGTCCAGGTAACTGACAATGCACAAGGCATTGGAGTCCACCCATGTGCAACTAACTGTAGGCAAGACTGCTGTACAGTCTGTAGCATGCTACAGACCACACTCTCACACACAGGAACCCCACCCAGCCGTCCTGAAGACACTGGACAGTATGAATGTCCCACCAAATACCAAACAAGGTACCACAAATTACCACATAGGTGGAAAACCATTATGTATGGAAGGAGTAACCAGGGACCTAGGGACACAAGTGGACAGTAACCTGTTATGTGACACCCACATTGCCAATGTGGCTAGGAAGGCTGTCTACATTTGAAACGTATCAGGAAAGGATTCACATCTACGTCAACAGAGGTCATTGTGCCCCTATACTGCTCTCTAATCACACCCATAATCTAGTACAATGCCTCATATGGGATGTACCTTACCTGACACCTGCAGCAGTTAGAAAGACCTCAAAGGTACTTCACCAAGAGGATAAAGGGTCTCAAATATATGTCATATGCTGCCTGGCTGTAGACACCCCAGCTGAATGCAGTCACATACTGCCTACACAGAGGCATTGCATGCCTGTTGCAGAAGGCCATGCCCAACACAGGAGTAATGGACATGCTCCACCCCAGAAAACTCAAATACATCGGAGCTGTGAGAGTGAGAGATGTCAGCCTCAACAAATAATGAAATAGGATGTGCTGGTGGTACAGATACATAATCCAGAGGCTCCCCACACCCTGTACCAGAATCCCGCTCCATGTTAGGCAGAGCCCCTCACTGACACTCTTCAACAGGAATCTTGCCAAGTGGATGGATGATTGTAGAGTTACACTGGGGGTCTTCACTGTGTCATGTCCAGACAGAGGCACAGCAAAGCAAATCATAAATGGCCATAATATTCACATAGCAAGGGGTGGCAAAAGCCACACACACTCTGGCTAGGCTAACAAATGCCCTAGGGTGGATAGCCTAGTATGAACCTATGAACCTATGAAGATACAAATTGTACAGGACACTAAGGATAATCCCAAGGCTTTCACAACTGATGGTAGGAACCATGTTGGGAATTCACAGATATGCTCTGAATCACACAAATATCACAAACACACACACATATTGCCAACATACATCCTGACAGGTGCAGTGCAAACCCCTCCCCCCCCCCCCCACCGAATGCAGAATATCTATCCCAGCAGACTGCTGGCCCACTGACATTGCAGATGCTGAGGTAACAGCCAACATCTACAAAGCAAAACACACAGCAGCAATGGTATGAGATGGTGTCCTGGGCTTAGTGCAACATGGACTCCAAGATGAATGGAATGCCAAACCACACTACTGCTCAATGTCAGCCATACCACAGAATATGTACCCAAAGAGCAGTGTACAACAACAGTGGTCCTTCTCAACAAAGGTGTTGCCTGAATGGATACTGAAAACTACTACCCCAAAATCCTGAGAAGCTGGGTCTGCACAGCTATGGAAAGGATCAGCATGTACCACAGACATAAAGATATTGGGGACCTACTGACACTGGACCCTACCCAGTGTGGCTTTCTTAAGTGCAGATCCTGCCCCCAAACATGTTTGACTCAATTGAAACAGTCATTAAGGTCATTGATGAGGGCAATGTGGTCCACACAGCGTAGCTGGACCTTGCAAAGGCTTCTATACAATACCCTATGTGTTCATTATAGATAAGCTCACCAGCTTAAATATAAACCCCTATGTCAGTAGAGGGGTTGCAAACCAGACCAAGGACAGAACAGACATGGTCAGACATGCTGCAGCCATGTCAGACTACAAACCAGATATAACTGGCATCCCACAAGGCTTGGTCCTGGGATCTCCCACGTCTGGTATATATGTCCCATAGGTACAGGCAAACATGGAAGGACTGTGTCCGAACATGTTTGCAGAGGACTACAAACTGCTCACCACATATGATCCACCAGCTGACACAAGCATCCCACAAAGGGCCACATAGAAACAGACAACTGGTGCCATAGCCATGTCAGCAAGCTAATTGCAGAAACATGTATAGTCAACCCCCGTGGATATACAGTAAGTGCCCACCAATTACCACATAGGTGTTAACCCATTATGTAGTAAACATGTAATGAGAGACCTGGGGACACAAGGTGATAGATATCCTGCATTGGACAAACATGTGCTGTAGTGTTTACAGAAACATACCATATACCCACCTAATCATGAAGGTTGTCAGATCTGGATAAGGGGAGGTCATTGTGGCTCTGCAGTCTTACTTCATCAGTGGTACAATTGACTACAATAGCCCCTGTGGGATGTACCTCAGCAGACAACTCCATCAACCGTAAAGTCCCCAACAGTACCTCACCAGGAGTATCAAAGAGCTTGCACAGATGCCATGTGTTGCCTGTGTTGCTGGTATCAATAAACATGCTGCACCTTGTACAATCAGAATGGCAGTGAGCTATGCACATGAGAGACCTGAACCCCAGCACTGACTTACATAGGACAAGCTGTACTGCATGATCCATAACACAGAAGCCACCCCACCCATGAGTGAACCCCAGTACAGGCTACCCATAGAGTCACTTATCAATCTTCCTCAATAGGAATCTTGATGAGTGGATGGGAGATGGTAGCTTTATCCTGGGTATCACTGTCATGTCACAGGTAGACAGAGGCACAGTATACTAACCATGACATATGTCATGGCAAACTCCACTTACAATGTGTGTTGAAGGACAAACACACTCTCCAACTAGCATTAGACATGGACTAGGGCACATCGCTAGTGTTTGCAAATGTACACCTATGTTGTGGAATACACTACCAATGTTGGACAAGCCTGGTTTAAGTAGTTCATATCTGAACAGAATGCAACATGGTCAGATGTACACAACTGGCCCCTAACCAGGCTGTTGTGCCCACTATCGAAATGTAAACCAGTGATAGCACTAAAGCCTAGGATACTGTCCACCACAGTCAAAGTACTACCAGTACACTATACAGTACTACAGTGTTAGGTCAGTGTGAAAGGATGTTGACAACTGTATGCAAAGTATCCCATGCAAACACTGCAGGCACAGTATAATCCTGTTGTGTTCACACACAAAGCAGTTGTACAGTAACTACACAACATGACACACAACACACAACCATAAACGGGTGATATTTGTTGAAGTTCACACTCATCCACAAATGTGGTGGGCTGCAGAGTCCAACATATGGAATGCTCACACTGGGCATGCTCACACACTTTGATAAATGAGACATTTGTCAGACAACATGCCATGGGAAGGCTGAACTGGGCATGCTCACACACTTAGGCCAAATCTCAGTTTAGCAGTTGGACACACATATCTGGTATTTTTATGTGTTATTCAAGGAACAAACCACATTACAGCAGTCTGCCCAGTGCACACAGTTAAATGACTACAGAGACATACGTGATATAGTGGATCCCTCCCATATGCAAACATCTTCCACAGATGCACAAGTTGTTCATAGAAACAGGGAATGCTATGGCAATAAAGATGTGCAAACTGTCTATCAGCAACAAATAATGTGCATTTGACAATTAAACATATGGGTGTAGAGGTCAACACTAGGCTGTTTGCCCTAGGGAATGACAGCTTAGCCAGAGTGTGTTTGGTGTCTGCCTCCCCTCAGGATGCACATTCCCCATTCTAAACACCGATGATGTCAGCACCCTATAAGTACAGCAGGAGAAAAGAAACTTCCCAGTAATGCGAATAGCGTGCTCTGCTAATGTGTCTGTCACAAGTGTCATAACATAGGTAGGGGTTTGAATCCTGCAAATGCTCAGTGTGTGTGAGTGGGGTTTGTCTGTGGGAGAGAAATGTCCCTTTTGGCAACTGGGAAAACACACTACAGGATGCACATTCCCCTTTCTAAACACCGATGATGTCAGCACTCTATAAGTACAGCAGGAGAAGAAAAATCTCCTAGTAATGCGAATAGCGTGGTCTGCTAATGCGTCCGTCTCAAGTGTTATAACATCGTTAGATAGGGGTTTGAATCCTGTGAATGACAAGTGTGTGTGTTTGTCTAAGGGGGGTTAGTATGTGTGAGGGAAATGACCCTTTTGGCAACTAGGAGAACAGACTACAGGATGCACATTCCCCTTTCTAAACACTGATGATGTCAGCACTCTATAAGTAAAGCAGGAGAAGGGAAACCTCCCAGTAACGCGAATAGCGCGCTCTGCTAATGCATCCATCTCAAGTGTCATAACATAGTTAGGTAGGGATTTGAATCCTGCGAATGACAAGTGTGTGCGTTTGTCTGGTGGGGGGGGTTAGTGTGTGTGAGAAAAGTGTCTCTTTTGGTAACTAGGAGAACAGACTACAGGATGCACATTCCCCTTTCTAAACACTGATGATGTCAGCACTCTATAAGTATAGCAGGAGAAGGGAAACCTTCCAGTAATGTGAATAGCGTGCTCCACTAATGCATCTGTCTTAAGCGTCATAACATAGTTAGGTAGGGGTTTGAATCCTGCAAGTGTGTGTGTTTGGCTGAGGGGGGTTAGTGTGTGTGAAGACAATGTCCCTTTTGGCAACTAGGTGAACAGACTACAGGATGCACATTCCCCTTTCTAAACACTGTTCAGCTGAAGGCCATGGCTCTGGCACAAGTTGTCTGTTTCTATGATGCCCCTTCGGAAGATGCTTGTGTCGGCTGGAGAGTCGATTATGGTGGCCAGTTCGCAGTCATCTGCATATTTGGTCAGCCACAGTCCGTCCGTGTTGGCCTGTACCTCCAATAAATATATACCAAACAAGAGAGGTCCCAGGACTTAGCCTTGTGGGACACAACTCGTAACTGGTTTGGAGTCTGGCATGGCTCCAGCAATTCTAACCATGTGGGTTCTGTCCTTGAGCCACTGTGCAATCCATCTAGTGACATAGGGGCTTATATTTAAGCTGGTGAGCTTCACTAGAATGCCCAAGTTGGGTATTGTTGTGAAGGCTTTTGCAAGGTCCAGGTAGGCTGTGTGAACCACCTTCCCCTCGTCAATGGCCTTGGTGACTGTTTCAAAGAAATCAACCAGGTTAAACCTGGTAGTGCTGGTGTGCTCTCAGTAGCCCTGAACCAGTCATCTGTTACTGCACAGATATCGATGTTCTCCATGCCAAGGAGTGTTTTGGGTGCATGCATCTGGAGGTTTAGACTTCTGGCGTTGGGTAGCATTACTCTTAGTTTCTTATCCCTTGTGATACCTATGAAGGTGGGTTTGTCATTTGAGCCTTGCCTAACATAGGCACTATGGGGGTAGCAAGAGCCTTTGCCAATATCTGAAAGCCCAGGGTGACAGGTGCAGGCCATCCCTAGCGAAGCAGGTAGTTCAACAGAAGATGAATATGTGAAGGTGTAGTGCCTGTGATTAGTTAGCAGTAGCATATATGACTGCTCACGTGGACACATGCCAGGTAAGTCATATGCACTGTGTCACAGGCAATGTACATGTGAACAGGACAAACAGTGACATCCTGTCAAGTGGGACATGGACATACATATAGTAAGCTATGCAGATGGCACTAGGAGTCCACAGAAGCTCTATAACTATGCACTGCAGGTGTGATCAGTATTCCAGGGTAATTGCAAGCAAACATGCATGCAAACAAAGCTACAGTAAACAGGGCTGCATGTAGTCCATTGTACAACAAACAAGCTATACCAGTTCCAGTAGGTAACACTGCAAATATGCAGGCACTATGCACATGTGCATGGAAATACACGGGTCAGATGGCTAGGGTCCAGTCTCAGTGCACACAAGTGTACAGACCATGTACTTTCAGGATGTACAATAACTGGATGGAAACCCATGTGCTCATACCTGCAGTAATACACATGTCAAATAACAGACACTGAGCCTTCACTCAGTGGTTCCATACTTAGTAGGATGTATGCTACCTGGCCTGCCACCACAGTATCCCTGACATATATGGGGACTCTCCCTCCTGTGACAGTTAGTTATGTGTGTTGGGGATGTCTAGCATGGTATGAGATGTGAGCATGCAGTGCTAGAGTGCTCCTTTGTGTCCTGTACCAGTCTTGTAGTACTGCACACATATCAACATCCTCAAACATCTGCATTGCAGAGTCCAGTGTGGGCAACATGCCACTTGCAATTTACATGTCCATCATTGTGTATTACTACATTCATTACCTTATCCCCTGTGCTACCTATGTATGTAGCCTTCTGTTGACATCATTACCACCAGTATGCCAACATGTGCAGATGATACACTATGGTACTTACCATGGGTGTAGACAACAGGACATGACAATCACACACTTACTGCATCAGGCATGCTGTGATATACCCACAATTAATTCAGCACACAGTACTGTTAACAACATGATACTATTACTACACATCTATGTGGTCACCCTGTGCATCAGCAACATGTTAACCTGTACCTGCACAGTTGTTACAGATTGCAGGAGGTGGCACAGTTACATCATATGCACAGGGTGTGAACTTGGTATGCCTGAGTCAGCCACCGATACCACCAATTGACATGTATGTGTATGTGTGTTGGTGAGGGACAGCAGTAGAAGGTGCGGCAATGTTGATGCAGTGTGTGCGTGTATGCGGTAGCCTTAGGAGTTGTCAATTCGCATGTGTGTATGGATGCACACAGTTCCACCTCATGGCTGCCATATACTGGTGTTTGTGGACAGCCACAGGCTGTACCTGCCAGGTCATACAGATCAGGGTCTCTGGCCACGGACACGGTACCTGTGCCTTGCAGGGGTGCTACGGACCGTATCCAGTACCAACCCAGACTGGGTGCTGTCATCAGAAGCAGGTGTTCGTTGACTGGACACAGATCCCTGTCGGGTCTGGCCAGAGCCACGTGCACGTAGTATCCTGGGGCGGTCTGATGACACCACAGACCCAGCATTGCTGGGGCTGCTGCTGGCACTATGGGGGTGGCCGCGGCCCTGCTGTCGTCCGCGACAACTGCCAGCTGCTGCTGTTGCTGGCATACGGCCACGTCGATGCCTCAACCTCCCACCATCACCCTGGCTCATGAACATGTAGTTGTGGAACCGGTCTAATATGTCCCCACAACGTCTGTCTATGACATCGGTGAAATCATGGATGGCAGCCGCAATGTCACGCATACTGTCAGTCATGGCTGTGCGACATGCTGTCAGCTCCCTCAGACCCTGTCTGGTGTACCGTTCCATATGTGACTGTGCCTGCATGACAGCCCGAAACATAGCTGAGGTTGTAAGACCTCTGTGGGCACGTCTGACAGGGGCAGTACGCCCACGGATGCTCCCACGAGAACCCCTGGACATCTGTCTGTGTGGTACCATCTCTGGGCCATGGCCATGGCTGCTGTGTGGGGAGGCATGTGCCACAGATACCACATTACCCTGGTCAATGCCCACTGTATGCTGTCCATCACCTAGGGACATTGGTGACAAAGGGTGTATTGGCAGGATAACTGTGCGCATTGATGGGATTGACAGCTGTGTACTGTCAATCGGCTGACCAATGGCAGACCCTGGCATACTTTCCTGTGCCATTACACAGATGTCATCATTATCAGTACCCACGGCACCTGATTCAGGTTCCCTGCTACATGACACCAGAGCAGCAACAGAACCTGTAGGAGGGAAACAGGAAACACAGTTTACAATGTCTACACATTACCAGTGATGCACACATGCACACATGCACAGGTGCACACATGCGCACATGCACAGGTGCACACATGGACAGGTGCACACATGCACACATGCACACATGCACACATGCACAGGTGCACACATGTACACGTGCACACATGCACACATGCACAGTTGCACACATGCACACATGCACAGGTGCACACATGCACACATGCACACGTGCATACATGCACACATGCACACATGCGCATAGTTTCACACAATTGTACAGTACTCGGTATGCGTGATATCAACACACAGACACAGACACACCTTCATGCATACAAAGAGCACTACTAAGTGAGCCAAATAGTACTATTACTATCAACACTATTACAGGAATTGTTAATACACACTCACCAGCATGGATAGGCTGCATTGCTGTTATACCAGAGGGTCCTGCAGACGTGAAGAAACTAATGTCAGTGGGCACAACTGTGCCATTGTTACTGAGTATGATACAGGTCAGTAGTACAACAGTCGCCTTTCACAGGTCAGCTGCTAATATTGAGGATATCACACTTGCACATTAAATACTATGGTGACAGCTACAAACCAAGGACACACCTCACACATGCATTAACTACCAGTGTACACAACACTCAACCATACATATGGCATATTACCTGCACGTTCAGTGTCTTGCTGCTGCGTGGCTCCAGCCTCCATCATAATGCATGTCTGCTGCTGTTGTTGTTGCTGGCAGACTGGAGCCACTACACTTATGAGTAGTCCCTCCAGTCTGGTGAGTGGGGGATGTGTAGCCACCCCACCACCTGTGGCAACCTGTTGCCTGTGGATATCCGATGCACGCTGACGGACATGTCTGATTAAATCAATGCAGTGATGTCATACCTGCTCATATGTCCTATTATGTGTGCCTATGTCATTAATCCGACGGACAAGGTCTTGCCACAGTGCAGCCCACTCCTGCTGATTCTGGCTGGTGCAGAAAAAGAGTATTGCATAATCCCGCACCAGGCTCTGGTGTATCTCCTCATCCTCAGCTGTGGAGTAGGTGGGATTCCGCGGGTGGGCCATGTACCTGAGAAAGAAAATAACCTGGTATCAGCAATATATGTCAGCAGAATTTGGCACACATACTACACATTACACGAAAACTGCCAAACAAACTTGTGAAATGAAAAACCCCGATGGAAGCTGCAACAGGCGTGATAAAATAAATCCAATAACCAATTGATAGCTGTAAAAGCTGTTATGTTAGCACTTTATTAAACAAGAACTTTCGGTAGGTTAATAACCCACCTTCCTCAGACAAAACAGTTACTAAAAAGTGGTAGGGAGTTTAAATACACTTGTCCCTCCCAATTAATCAAGTTTTAATTAATTTACACCTTCAATTAAAAAATTCCTTTTAACCATTTGTATGCATTACAAATAAAAACAGTTTTTTATGTAACTGAAAGCACTCATATTAAAAACGCATTGTTTAAAAACACTCTTTAAAAATAATCATTGCATACATATTATTAAAACTATTTTGGTTGTTGATTGAATAGTATACAAATAGTCCAACCACTTTAAAACTTCAAAGTTATTTCTACTAAAGTTTCAGTTGTGCAAACCAGTGTGTGTAGTAAAGTGATCACAGGCTCCTATAACCGTGCAAGGGGAGACCAAACCACCCCTATTTCCCCAATAAGCAAAAAACCCAAACGCAGCAATTATTATTTAGTGCATATGTGCTTACTAGTAATACTAGTATGACACCCTGGGACACAGCTAGCTTAGTCTCCCCCCCCCCACTCACTGCCCACAAAGATTGTGACTGTGCTATATAATAAGTAAATGGATTTACTTATTAGAAAGTCTGAAAACATCCCATGATACATAAGGTTAACTATCTAACCCAAATAAATGTGTTATCTCTTCATGGCCATAATTTTAAGAATACAGGACAGAGAAACAGCGTCGTTTAGGCCAGGATAAATGTACGCTCCCGTTCTAACCTGCCAAATTAACTCTTCCCTTTCCAGATTTACCTACCATGGCCCACTATTTAGATCTATTGCTACTTGTTTTAAAACAGCAAAATGAAAAGTGTGACCAGGATGATCAATAACGTGCCTGGCTAATGCGTTCTTTATGTCAACATACTACACATGCTACTTGACTGTTATGATACAACATATCTTACATATGTAGCATCTGTCTGTCTATTGGTGGATACACATGTAGATGGCCAGGTATCAGTGCTCAGCCAGCAACTGTGCAACAGTACCTGGCACACTCCATACGACATACTACCAAACCCTAGCAGTCAGAACACTGATTCAGGTCAAGAGCACCTCCTCACTCTGGGGGTTTGTATCTAGGTACTGTATGGCCTACATCATCAACTACTGTGAGCTGACCACACACTGATTGCCCTGGATATACATACCCCACCTCCACCACCAGCACAAACGACTATAGTGCATAACATTACAGATACAAACTTTACACTTTGTAACAGTGACATGGTATCCTTTCAGCCCACTGGGCCAGTGGCAGATACAACCCACAATGCTGACCCCTACACAATTGCTTTCTACAGACATCTCCGAGAATGCATGGATCATGCAATCCCATATATGACCAAGACACTCTCCACAAAGGGACAGCATCCTGTCTGGTGGACCTCAGCCATAGACAGATTGTATTACAGAAGATGGAAGCTACTGCAAGACAGAGCATAATTCCATAAAGGGAGGGCATGTCTGAGCAGCACTAGTAAGGATCTATTTTCCATCATACAAAATCCATGGGCAACTTTGAGAGGGAAATCAAGAGGGACACTACAGATAACCAGAAGGCCTTCTTCAGTTATGTTAGCAACCTGGTCAGGATCCATCCTCTATGCCCATAGTTAGTACACAACAACAAATATTTCACTGACACCACATATATTGACAACATTGTGGCAGACAGGTTCAGTGCAGGTGTCACCCGCCTCTCCCCAAAATAAGACATAGTTATCCCAGCTGACTGTAACCTCCCTGTCATCACAGATGTCCAGGTGAGAGCCACCCTCAGGACAGCAGAATACACAACATGAATGGGACCTGATGGTATCCCCAGTCGCATGCTACATAAACTCTGACAGGAGCTAAACACACATATAGAAGTGCTATGTAACACTAGCCCGACTACAGGATATGTACCTGTACACTGGCGCACAGCAGCAGTGGTTCCACTCCACGAAGGAGGCACCTCAACATACCAATACAATACAACACAATACATTACATTACAATACAATACTATACAATATGCTATTGCCCCTGGGACTACAGCAGTGTACTGTTCTGCTACCCTGACCATTGTGACACATGTGGTGTGATGGTACCTGCTGCTGTCACACAGTTACACAGGGTGACTCATATGGCATATTACCTATCTTACTAACATTCAGCAGGGGTATGTGTGACATGTACTCATGGGGAGTCTTGCTTCTTAACACTGTGTGGTTTATTGCAGGGTATGTCTTATCTGTGGGTAGGAACTCTTACCTCCACATGTGCACTCTATTGCAGTGGCAAAGACGACACACAGCAGACATTTAGGTTGTGGATGGTGTGAAGTGTTACTATGGTTGTTGGACATCTGTCATGGGTGTGACTTACATATGTAAATCCGGGAGTGGTAACCTCTATGTGGGTAGCATATGTGTACTCTGTGGTGTTGTCAGTCACTGTGCATTGGTAATGTGTTTGAGTGCATTGTCACAGTGTTGTACATGTCACTGTGTCCTTCTCCATATCTGTAGCTGTCATGTGAGGTCCATACCATGGCATCCATTATGTGGTGTGGAGGGTACACCGACCTACATGTCCATAGCTGACACACCATGTCCGCTGACACATACCATGTGCAGGTATTCCAGGGATAGTGTGCCACTGTGAATATCATCGGGGCCACTATTGTACACATTTATGACCCTGTTCACCCCTGACACATGCAGTGGTGGGCAGCCAATCACATATCTGGTGGTTACTGGTGTAGGTGATCTGGAATGTGGTATGGTACTCCGGTTTTGACACTGATGTTCACTCCATGCCTTTGTCACCAGGCACCTGTTGCAATACATCTGTACACATGTGCCTCACTCAGAATTTATATACATCTCTCTCTCTCTCTCTCTATATATATATATATATATATATATATATATATATATATATATATATATATGTATATAGATATATCTATATGTATATATATATATATATATATATATATATATATATATATATATATATATATATATATATATATGTCCATATGGTTTCCTATGAAACCATCGAATTTACACTACATCGAAAATGAGAAGATCGGGACTTCGAAATTGAAATTGCAAACCATCAAAAACGGGAATCGTCGACTTCCAAAGCATCGAAAATGACATGTCACAGCACTTGTGGTGAAGTGTGCGTTAGTGTCGGAGCTTGGGCTAGGGGTGGGTAAGTGAGTTAGGGTTAGGGTGCAGGTAGGTGAAGTGTGCGTTAGTGTCGGAGCTTGGGCTAGGGGTGGGTAAGTGAGTTAGGGTTAGGGTGCAGGTAGGTGAAGTGTGCGTTAGTGTCGGAGCTTGGGCTAGGGGTGGGTAAGTGAGTTAAGGTTAGGGTGCAGGTAGGTGAAGTGTGCGTTAGTGTCGGAGCTTGGGCTAGGGGTGGGTAAGTGAGTTAGGGTTAGGGTGCAGGTAGGTGAAGTGTGCGTTAGTGTCGGAGCTTGGGCTAGGGGTGGGTAAGTGAGTTAGGGTTAGGTGCAGGTAGGTGAAGTGTGCGTTAGTGTCGGAGCTTGGGCTAGGGGTGGGTAAGTGAGTTAGGGTTAGGGTGCAGGTAGGCGAAGTGTGTGATAGTGTCGGACCTTAGGGTTAGGGTTTGGGTCAGGGTTAGTGTGTATGCTATGTAGTGTAGTATAACTGTATTTATAACTTCTCTCCTGTATGTTCTGCACTTTCCATGTAGTCGATGTTTTAAATGTCGACGATTTCTGTTTTCGCTGTTATGTACTTTTGATGGTCTAGTCTCGATGTAGTCATTCTCGATGTAGTGTAAATTCGATGGTTTCATAGGAAACCGTCCATATACATATAAACATATATATATTGATGTACATATATTGCTATAGATGTGGAGGGGGGGCACAGAGGGGGTGTGAGTGACAGAGGGGGTGGGACAGGCTGTGTTGCAGGTCGTCATATACAGTCATACCTGTAGATAGTCAGATCAGTCTGTCTATGTATATGTATCTACATATATCTATATCTGTATGTGTGCATTACATAGATATGTTTGTACAATATTCTATCTACATCTGTCTATGTATTCCTACATCTCTCTCTCTATGTATGTATACATATATGCATATCATATATATATATATATATATATATATATATATATATATATATATATATACACATACATATGTTGACATACATACGTATCCATATGTTAGACAGGTATATCAACATATTTGTCGACCATACTGTATACACACACTAACATACTGCTAAACATACATAACTGTGAAACCTACTTTGTACATGGCACTACAACCTACAATCAACCAACATTGATATGTGCACATAGATGCTCTCACATACAAATGTATGTACAGCCTTCACTGATAGTTGCTGTATGTCCCCTGCCCTTTACACATCTTCATATACATATGGATACAGACCAATGACACATATGGAGGGTTCACAGTATGTAGACCTTTATAGTATTACTTTACATTACCTGTGTTTGTCACAGCTGCTTGTGTTGCCGTCTGGTTCTCTGTCCTGCTGCTCCACTTCCCAGTTGTCAGCTTTCAGGTAGCTGTTGCTGAACAATTTGTTTGTGTCTGCTTAATTGCAGTTTTCTCTGTCTCTGTCTCTCTCTCTCTCTCTCTCTCTCTCTGTCTGTCTCTCACGTCCTTCTCAGGGTGCAATGAAAGTATTGCATGTGTGGACTGGGAGTAAAGCATACTTTTGTAGGTATCTGCATATGCCCATGTGATGGCCTCTGCACCAGTTGTTAGCCAGCATTTGCTAATTGCATGCAGCCAGTTGTGTACTGATTGCAGTTCTCATTGTGATTTCAGAACAGTGCTATAAAAAGGTATGTGAGATAGGCGTAGCCCTTTCAGATTTTAAGGGCAGGGACCATGCTGTTATGCTGTGGACAATGTTCTGTGAGTGTAAAGGTTGGTATCTCTCTCATATTTCCAGGTGTGTTGTAGATTAACATTCCTCCATTCATTTCTCCAGTTTCCTGTACTAACTGTGTATGTACACTGACACCTACAACTACTACTACTGTTAATGTGTGTGTGTGTACTTTCCTTTCACTTTTGCTTGCTTTTTTTTGCTAAGGCTTCAATAGTTGCCCTTTACAGTCACTACTTGTATGCCTGCTATGTGTCTTGACTGTAGTGTGCTGCTGTAGCGTTCCTATTTTCCATGTACATTCACACCTTGGAATGCTTGCTATATCTGCTAGGGTGTTACAGCATGCAGTGTGGTCTGGCCATGGTGTGGGCCTTGACATCTACTAGGGTATTTGTGTATGCTGCTGAGCAGGCTCCAGAGACTTTCAGGTTCATCTGTTATGTGCCTCATGCAATGGTACATATCAGTGGGGTACACCCATTAAAATGTCTGGTATGCTGCAGTTGTGACTGTAGGTTAGCATGAGAATATGTATTACTACACTTTTTCTGCCATGCAAGTGATGAATACTTTCAGGACTCCATAGTTACCATTGCATGTGTTACACCTTTCTGCCTACTGTTTGTACATTTCACATGGGGTTTGTGGGGCATCCCTGTAAGTCATTCACTGTTGCTATGTCTAGGCTCTTAACTATTCAAATATGGTGGTGTCAGACCCGTCATGTGTACAGATATTTGCAGGTTGTCCACATTTCTGCCTCATATTTTGGTCAATATCTCATGCACACCTTTTTCTGGCAAGTCACTCTGGGCTCAAGTCAGAATATGGTGACAAACATTCAAGTTTCAGACTGCATACCCTTCCAAA
Source organism: Protopterus annectens (assembly GCF_019279795.1). Classification (NCBI taxonomy): domain Eukaryota; kingdom Metazoa; phylum Chordata; order Ceratodontiformes; family Protopteridae; genus Protopterus; species Protopterus annectens. The sequence continues at coordinate 1,037,437,339 of NC_056727.1, read as the reverse complement.
CATCCCACAAAGTGCAGACCCTGTTACTCTCTGAACTGTCTGTGTTTGTTGTAACATTATTTGTAATGTGTCCCTGGTTTTGGGTCTTTGCTCCACATATTTTATTACTTGGTCCAGATGTGTTCCTGTAAGAGGTTGTGGGGTATGGGCAGTGCTTATCCTGCTGTGAGTATGTGTGTGGCTTGCAAGGTGCTATAGTGACATTATTACCTACTAGCTTCCAACTAGCATGGCTGTTTCTGTTCACACACTACTATTATGGAAATCCACTAGTTTTGATAGTAATTCTAAATGGCATGCTTTGTGTACTACAAATCTATATTCCCTTTACATTCATTCCTACTATTACATGATATATTTATTTTAGCACAATGTTCTTGTATAAGAGTCATGGCTTAGTGGTAAGTCATGCAGACTACTGTTTCCAAGGTCCTGGGTTCGGGACTCAGAGTGGGATTTTATTTTGCTTTTGAGCTGAGTACAGGACCTGTCAATCAAAGTGACTAAGGCACTTTTAAGCAGTTGTAACCAGGTTAACGCTGGTTTGCGTGGAGCACACGCATGCGCACTGGTGGTTAGCTCCATGCACACCCGCTTACAACCGCTTAAACGTGATTACTCTTGCGCACGCCCGCGCTATTTTCTTTGAAAGAAAAGAAAATGGGGAGACAGGAAAGTGGTGAAAAAGGGGTCACAAAGAGGGTAAGACAGTAGGGAAACAAGCTTGGGATGTGCAGGAGGGATGTAGGTAAGGCCCATAGCTGCCCATTTCTTCATCAGCAACAGCTGTGCATATGTATGTAATTTGGTGTGACATTTGAAACCTTCCACCCCTGAGAGAGGTGTCAGGACAACAATAATACTTGTTGTACAGCCAATTGTAATTGATAGGTTCCATGTCTAGTAGACATGTGTGCGGAATGGGCAGCTATGTATGGAGCATAATTCTTTTGTGGGTACAGAGTGCCCTTTTTTTTTTTTTTTTTCAGGTGAGAGTGGTATGTCAGGTGAAGGAAGTCGGTACAGCTGGGGAGGTAGGTTGGGTAGGTAAACAGACAAGACAAACAAGACGCATACAGGGGCGGTGTACGACACGTGTGTGGGGGTTATGCAATTGACGAGGACGGAGGTTTGGATATCCAGAGCCCATGAGCCCACAGACGGCAACAGTGGAACTGATAACCCCACCCATAGGCAGTTGCCACTGTTCCTTCACTGCTCAGGACGGGGCTGTGCTGGGGGCTGTGTAGGCGGGGCAACAGGCATGCCCATTAGTTTTGCCACCCGTGCCTCGAGCTGGCGTAGGGGCTCGAGAACAAAGTCCCGAATCTCCCTACGCACCACAGTTTGGACGCTACAGAGGGTGAGTGGTGGTCCTCCTCTGGCCACACTTGCAGAGGGGGGGTGAGCCCCATCCCCTGCAGCGCTTCCACCCACAGGTGGCACAGGGCCACCGGAGGAGGGTCCGGACTCGGCACTAGTGCCAGGTGCACTCGTCAGCTGAGGTGGGAGAGGTGGGTCCGCTGGAACCCGCCTTCCCTGTCGTACTATGTTTTGCATTATGTCATGACAGTTTGGGTTAGTGACATATAATACCATTCACAATTAGTTGTAACAGCATGCATTAGTATTCCCATTAACCAAACACCCAGATATTCACACCATTGAACAGCGTGCATAACACATGCATAATTTGAACAGAAATACACAGTCCAACAACATGCAGGGTTAATTGATGGCAACAGGCCATCAGGTTTGGATGTATGAACAGGGCAGATGCATCAACAGGCATGCAAATATATATGACCCAACAGGACAAACGTCCAGGGGTGTTAATTGTGATTGCACATACCATTTTCACGTGGAATGGGTCATATGTGGTTATAGGGTGGGGTGAAGAAAGTAATATTAACACCTTCGAATAACAATACATATGCTGTACTTTTCTAATAGCTACAGTTATATACACACTACTGTTCTAACTACAGTTTCCTATATGATAACTATTTCAACTTGGTGATAGGACTGTTACTGCAACATCAATATACATTTTATGGTTCTTCATACACATTCATATCTAGCTTTGTTCAGCTACATCATCCTGCTACATTTGCTTTATATAGCTGCAGACAAGTGTGGATGTTTGGTATATCAGACAAACATCCTATCTGCATATTGCAGACTGAGAGCAACATATCCAGATTTTGGGATACACATTCCAGATGCAGCAACACTTTGAACAGATTTTGCTGTTTGGTTTTGAATCTCACATGAATTTCATTCTGTCTTGACTGCAGTATACTTTATTCAGGGGTTATTACTACTGTATTGCTGGATTCATGACACTTTCTCACACTCTCTCACTTGCTTTCATTTTACTATTCAGGATGGTACTTCTAGGCTTTATTGACATGTTTTACCAGTAGTTATTACAATCCTTTCCAGCAGTCTCACTTCTGTCATGTTTCAGTATTTCCACAGGGATATATTTCACACATGTGATTTCATCATCTTCTGCAGCTATACTTTTCAGCCTGCTGCAGGTTGTGTACTATTTTCTTACAGGCAGGGCATTTTTATTTCAGAATATATGTTGGACAGTTTCATGTTTAGGTTAAACTTACAGGCTGAAACACACTTTTGTAATCAAGCATTACCTCCATACACTTTCACACTGTTACTTGCAGATTTTATTCCTTACTGACTACACTGCACTCTTTTGCTGACTGTCATACTTTTATATTTCTTTACAGTTACTGGTAGTGGATTACTGACCTGCCTGGTGGCGCAACCACACCAGCCTATCGCCATAGGCTCTGCGGTTCACAGAACGGACACCTGCAGCTGTAATATAAATGAAGTAATATTGGAATACACATCTCCATAATATCAGCTAGTTTCATTTCTTGCATACATAATTAAATGTTACTTACTCAGTAGTGGGGCGTTGGGTGTTTGCCGGGCCTCCTGGATCCAAAGGTTCAGTTGGTCCTGCTTGCGTCTCTTCAGGTCCGCATGGTGGTGATGGACCTGCTCACCAGTCCTTGGAATCCCTGTGGCACTGGTGAGATCATGAGCCAACCAGTCCCACGCCTCAGCCCTGTATGCTCCTCAGAGGACCTGGCCCTGCATGAGTCGGGCCTCATGATTATGGACTAGGAGCCAGACCACGTACCTGGACTCCTCAACACCCCACCTCTGTGCTCGAAAGCGACTACCCTCTCCTACTCCTGTCATTCTGCCTGCAGGTCAGTTCTACAATCGTTTATGATGTGTATTCCCACCTATGGGGCTTATATAGTCCGTTTTTCCTGCACATATCTGTGATTGGCCATTTTGGAATTGTATCAACTTCAGTAAACCTGCATTGTCATGCTCTAGTTTGTATTCAGTCCTATATATTAGCTATTATTGCATTTACAGGTACTGCTGTCATGGCTTAGTGGTTCTGTACCTTGACTATGGTGTATAGTATTCTGGGTTCGAACCTGGCCACTGCTTTTTATTTTTCATGACTGTCTAGACATGCTGAGGTGTGTGCCTGTGTAAAGGCAGTTTTGATACGGCTTGCTCAACGTTGCCCGTCGGTTAGCTTGTTTGCGCGGCGCGCAGCTCCGCGCAAATGGGGTACGCTGCTTTAAGCCTCATTTGGCTATCGGCAAGCGTATTACACTCAGCTCAGTTAGGGGCACATAGATTTAGTGTGTTAAACCCCTGCTCAGCTACGGGCTCTCATTTTGCGCCAGTTAAACCACTGCTCATCTACGGGCACATGCACTCACTCTGTTAAACTGTAGCTCAGCTATTGAGCACATCTGGCATTTTTTCTTCTTTTTTTACCTCACATGTCTTCAATATAAATGGGCTATTTCATTACATTTTACATATATTGGGGTTTTATGTGTATATATTTGTCAGGGACTTGTTTCCTGCTTATTTTGAAAAAAAAAAAATGGTGTTGTGGGGGCTCGAACCATGAATGCCTGCTCTTTAGCTAACATCTCTACCGCTACGCTATTGCTTCCTGGCTTCTTTTGCATATTTAGTTCTTATATGCTTTCCCACTGACTGCTAACTGTAGCTGCGCTACGGGCACGCCCGCGCAAACGAGCGCACTCACGGTTAAACATCTTTACAATTTATAACATGTTCATTTATATATATTTTATGTTCATAGTCTGTGGGGGCATATGTTGTGTTGTGTTTATTCACATTTCCGTGGACTCTGTTGTGGGTGTTTACTTTGGGCAGTTTTACACTTCTGGGGGCATGTCCGCTTGCAGGGCTCAGCCTACGGACACGCCCCCTACTGTCTTACACAGACCATGTTAGACTTAGGTGTGATTCAGCATGCTCTCATGAATATGCAAAGCATGCTGACATCACTCCATTTAACTGCAGCCTCCGTGTAAGAGTTATAACTCTTACACGGAGGCTTCGTGAATCCTGGGGATAGTCTGTTGCTGTATACTTCTTTCTGTTACCACTGCTGCTTGTTCTCTCAGTTTTTACACCATCAACATAAGAATTTTTCATACAATGTTGCAGATGTATGCCTTTAAAGCTAGTTACTCCACTAGCCAAAGAGACAACAGTGTTTTCTCTTCTTTCATATCCTCTTTGGGTTGAAATTGTCACTTCTTTTGCTTTAATAACTCAATCAACTACCTCACACCAGTTTGCCTCTGCACCATTTTCTGGTTTACCTTCTATATCAAATTCAATAAAGTCTGTGTTGGTAATACTCCTCCTTCTAACTCTGTTGCAGTAATTTTCTCAGTTCCAATAGCTTTAGTAAACCTCTAAATTTGCTTCTTCCAAAACACACACTGCTCCATCTCTCATGACAATCTTCCATCTTGGATTTCTCAGAAACAAGCCAGTGACAGTTTTCCACTACAACCTGCAGGTTATGATGCAAAACAGCAAGATGAAAGAGTAAGAATGCTTTAATATTTACATTAATTTTATACCATATAAAATCTTTAAATTATTTACATGCTCATTGTTTTCTTTTGTATTCATTTTTAAAATTATTTACAAGTTATTAAAAAAAATAACTAATCTAAACAATTCTATTTATTTTACTATTTTTATTTATATTTACCTCTATCCCCTCTCCTCTCCCTTTCTTCTCCATCCATCTTCTTGTATTAGCTAATACATCCTCTTCCATTTTCTTACTATAAACTAAGTCTCTCATCTTTTTTTCTACAGCACCCATATTGTCAAAAATAGTACTTTATTACATTTATAAATAATTTTCTATTCTTCATCATGCCATATATTATCATATTCATAATTATACATTTAAATCTTTGCCATCTATAAGTATTCAACATACATGTGTTTTCTAAAATAATAAATACTTTTTTATTTATTCCAGTATCCCCCTCTAATGAATTATTATACTTTTATACTCATCAAAATCTCACTTCTAAAATCTTTACTACCTTTCTTGAGAAATAAACTCAATTTATTTGTTTTCATACCAAATCCCTTTCATTTCGTTTAACTGCATACTAGATTTTTAAACAGATTTTTGATTCCTATTACAACCTCACTTATCCATTCCTTGATTTGTGTTATTAGAACTAAATTATCTGCATATGTCATGCATATTGGTAATGTAACATTTCTTTCTGTCTCACATCTTGCTTCCCTTATTTCATACATACAGGTTTCTACTCCTATATTCATTACTAACACAAATAAGTACAACTCATTGGGCATCCCTGTTTTACTGCTGTTTCAATATTAATTTTCCCCATCTATCTATTTATAATAACTTGCACCCATGAATTTTCATAAGATTTCTTTATCACGTCACTATTTTTCTTCTGTGTTATATGCCTCAAAATCTGCCACATTGCTTCATGGCCCACATTATCAATGAATTTAGTTACATCACTTGCAAAAAAGTCTTAGTTCTTTATTTTCTGTCAGGATAATTTATATTTCTTTCAGCTCTCTTCCTTTTGTACCATAGGTTCCTTCTTCTACTACCACATCAAATACTTTCTTCATCCTTTTCTATAGCATTTTCTTAAATATTTTATAGTCAGTATTCCCTAGAGTTATCTCCCTCCATTTTTAATATCTTATTTTTCATCTTTTTTCCATACAAATTGTACCACTCCACCATATATCTCTTCTCCATTTACAACTTTCTTTATCCATTTATTTAATGTTTTTAAATCTCTTTAATCTAAATTAATTTTCTTATAATGCTCATATGTAATACTATCTGATCCTGATGCAGATTCATTCTTACCTTGTTTTATCACCTTCTCTGTTTCTTCTATTTTTATATAATTTTTGAAAAAAAATATTTTTAAAATATTTTTTCACCTTAAATTTTTTTTACCCATCTGTCTTCTCTTTGTCATACACTTTCTCAGCAACTTTTTCTACTACCTCCATAATGTCTTCTTGTTTGCATTTTGTGTCTTGTTTGTCATCTAAGATAGCATCAATCCTTTCTTTTCTCATTTTACTTATTTTCTGAAATAAGGAGAACCTCCTCTTCTTTTCCATTCAGAAAAAAAACTTTGTCTAAGTAAGATCATTTTTACTTTTCTCTATTCTTTTCATACATCTGTTTTTTTTTTCGTTTTCCCTTATTTTGTCACCCCTTTGTTGTAACTCTTTCCTATAATTCCATAAAATGTCTTTATTTTTCATCTTTTTTTATTTTTCTTTCCACTTATAAATATATATTTTATTCCTTCTGCTTATATATTACCCATCAAGTATTTTTTTTTAATTTGACTTGTTGTCATATGATTTTCCCATAATGTTTCTTTCTGTCTTATCATTTCTTCCTCTTTATTAAACTCTGCAGTTAATCTAGTTATCCTTTCCCCTCCTTTATTTCACTATCACCCCCTATTCTAGTCCATACTGCTCTATGATCTGAAAACCTTATTTCTTTCATGTATTTAGACTAAACAACATGATCAATTTCAGTCTTAAATACTCCCCTTTTATATGTTAATTCTATAGTCTTTCTAATTTTTATATC
>NC_056727.1:1037367815-1037425315 GCF_019279795.1 Protopterus annectens | reverse complement strand
TCCACACATTTTTCTACAGAACCTTATTTTTGATGAAGAATGACATAAGAGAATTATAGAAGGTATCTTGTGAATCAGACATAAACAAGTGTGTGTGTTATTGATTAGGCATTTCTTAAAAAAAAATGAACTGTAGTGCATGTGTTGCCATCACATGCAGGATCAAAATCATTCGAACCATGGGTGGAGCCTAGATGGCCAACTGAGTGCAATGAATTTTGAGAGCTCCATAAGCTAGTATAAAAATATAGGAACATTTTATTATTTTCAAGTTTAAAATGTCAGAAATCTATAGATAAACTACTAAACTACATAAATATAAATTTTGGTGGAGATATACAAAAATGTTCCTGTCAAGTAACTTGGATATATATTGAGTTACTGAATATGAACCACTCAAGGAATTTGCATCCAGATGCTGCTTTGAAAAAAAAAAACTGCAGCGAATGACATCTACCTTACAGGGACTATCTTTGAAGATGGATGGCTTTAAAAATTACTTAAAAGACCTCAAATTAAAATCTCAAAAACAGACTGATACTCTTAAGGAACTATAACACCATACAAAAATAACAAATATAGAAACTTCTCTAAATGACATTGAAGGGAGACTCAAAGAGGAAGAATTCCAAAAATAATTTCTGCTTAAACAGAATACATGGTTGCTTAACAAAATAGATGACTTAGAAAACATGGAAAGGAGAAAGAACATATGGATCTTTGGTCTGCCTGAAAACACTGAAGGTGAAGATATTATTTCATTCTTAACAACCTGGATTCCTGAATTTTTAGACTTGAAAGAGGGACTTTCATTTGGAACTGAAAGGGCACATAGAGCACTGAGGAAACCTGCTACTAACTCAACAAATACTCCACCTAGATCCATAGTTATAAAATGTCTTTCATTTCTGGACAAGGAACTAATATTAAAATCTGTTTGGAGAAAATCACCTTTAAATTACAATCAAAGCCTGATAAGGTTTGACAATGATTATTCCTCCAGAATAGTTGAACAAAGGAAAAAATTCCGGTCAATAATAAAACTGTTGAAACAAAACAACATTAAAGCACAGCTGGCTTTTCCAGCCAAGATAAAAATATTTTTTGCCAATGAGATGAGAACCTTTAATGACTTAGAAGAAGTTACTATATTCATCAAAAACAACAACATAGTGGCTATCCCAGAAGAAATGGAATGGGTGGCCCCTACTCTTAAAAGAATAAAAGAAACAAATCCTTGGACTGATGCTAGAAAGAAGAAACAAAAAAATGATTCCAAGATAGCTGTCCCAAAAAATAACTCTTACAACTACATCTGTCAAAGTATCAACTTACAAGATAGCTGTCCCAAAAAATAACTCTTACAACTACATCTGTCAAAGTATCACCTGATATGGTACATCACTTGTCATCTGTTTTTATTTAAAAAATGAGGGTTTCTTAAACAACTGAGAAACAGTAATGATTTATTCAGAATGTTCAAAGAGTCAAATAATTCTTCACAACAAAGGAAGTCAAGATGGGTTACTATTTACAATATATATAAGCCAAACAAAGCAACATATAATACAAACATAGAAGTTTCTATTCCCCTACTTGAACTCAAAGAATACTTATTTCATTTTTCATTGATTTTACTTGCAATAATTTAAGTAATTAATAACTAATCCAGCAAGTGTCATTTATCAGAGTTCAGACTCAAATGTAACAAATTAACATCATATATAATAGCAGTAACAGTAGAGTGTTTTGAAAAAAAAATGCTGTCATGGAGACTGATGCCTTCTTCAGTTAATGTATGATTTAGAATGTCATGCATATTCTGGTTAAATAATAGTAACAAGCTCTTAGCACAAATGTCATCATTATTCTGTCTAAATATCGTTAATATCAATTATGGCAGGTATCACAGCTACAAGTGCTGTTTGATCAATTCTGATATGGTGTGCATGGATGCAGCTGTGTCTGGCAGCTAGTACAAATGTCATTGTTATTCTATCTAAACATAGTTAATATCAGTTATGGCAGGTATCATAGTCTCAAGTGCTGTTTGATCAATCTGATATGGTGTGCGTGGATGCAGGCGTGTCTGGCAGCTAGTACAAATGTCATTATTATTCTGTCTAAACATAGTTAATATCAATTATGGCAGGTATCATAGCTTTGAGTACTGTTTGAGTAAGCCTGGCATGGTGTGTGTGGATGCAGTTGTGTCTGGCAGCTTTTGTATATTGCCGTCTTCGTCTCCGGGAAGCTGTGGGCTGTGGCTTGTGATTGAGTTTTACTGATGCTTGTGTATTAGGAAGAGACATTTGGTGTTTTAGCCTGGATCCAGGGGAAGGGGGTGATTAAAACTGTGATTTTGGATATTTTGGAAGAGAATAGTTTGTTTACATATCTGCTGATTGAGAGGTGGGAAGGCTGGAAGAATGTGTTATCTCTTGTTGTGGTGGCTTGTTGTTTTTTTTTTTTTATCTGTTTGTTCTCTGTTCTTTTCATGGCTTCTGCCTTGCTGAAAGGAAGAGAATTTAGTCTTGACGTTGCAGTGAAGTGAAGTTTATTCAGGTGCATCGAGAGCCTCTGGTATGCAGTACACAGACACACTAACAGAAACAGATGCTCCCAGGTTGCTATGGTAATGGAGACAGAGTGATAATAATGCTTAAACTCTCTGAGGACCCTCCGAGATGATTCTCGGCAATGAAGTTTTAGGTTAAAAAAAAAAAAAAAAAAAATATATATATATATATATATATATATATATATATATATATATATATATATATATATATAATAAAAGGGCTGATTTAAACCACATGTACACATATTGATGGTCTCCCAACACTTTGTTTAGCTAATTAAGTTGATTCTTGACAAAAAATAAATAAATAATAAGCGCAATTTTATATTTAAAATGTATTTTGGTTCAAACACATTAAGGACTTACATAAGAGTGGAAGTCTGAGTTATTGTGAAAGACTAAGCACTTGGTCTTGTGCAGTACCATTTGCAGTGGTCTGGGAGGTGAGTTCGCTCGGACGTGTTGGGCATATGGGGATAGCTGATTCTAGGGGTGATTCTAGGAGTGTTTCGGGTTGCCGGGAATTGCTAGAGAGTCATCAGATTTCCTTTGTGGAAATATCTTTGGGAATGGAAGGTGTGTTGAGTGGTTCACTGGCAGAGTGGTCACTGCATACAACAGGCTAATAAAATAGCACAGGACAAATATTTGTTTGGATATTTTAAGAACTGCCTGGAAACACACTACATGAACTAGTGAATGGTATTCTGGCAAAACTGGATGGGCATTTTTACCTGTGCATGAAGTACTGATATGTCTGTATGTAAGGATGGAGATATACTTACAACAAATAAGAAACTAGAAGGGTCTCATAATTTAAAGTCTATGGACTGCATAAACATGCATGGAAGGAGCTAATAATAAGAATAAGCATTATAGCTTGTGGTCTCTCAAATAACTAAGCAACAGCCAAAACACACACACACACACACACACACACACACACACACACACACACACACACACAATAGTTATGCAATGCATGGTTTTAGTAAATCTGGACATAAAATATATAATCGGCATATAGGATGAAGCAGTCTGCTGAATTTAGATATTAAAGACAGGTTTTAATAACATGGGCTTGTATATAACAACACTACTTTCTTAACTTGTCATAAATGACATACACTACACTGAACATCAAGGGGAAGCATGATAATTTTCTAATATAAGTAAATATGCATAACAAGTCATGTAATTGCTTTAACCTGAAATGTAGTTTTTTATAACCCATATTGACCATATATAATACTTAAGCAATTACAAAGGTAACTAATGCTTTATACATGACATCAAACTGACAAAGTTGTTGAAGAGAAACAATAGAAGCTTGAACTTGAAATACCACAGAATGTAACAATAATATTCTGAACAAATAGTATTAAATTGACAATAGACACTCAATTTAATAACATGGGCTTGTGTAAAATAAGGCTACTGTTTTAACTTGTCATGAATGGCATACACTATATTGTACATCAAGGGGAAGCATGATGATTGTCTCATATAAGTAAATGTGCATAACAAGTCATATACTTGCTTTAACTTGAATTGTGTTTTTTGTAACCCATCTTGACCATACATAATACTTAAGCTGTTACTAAGGTAACTAATGTTTTATACATGACCTCAAACTGACAAAGTTGTTTGAGGGAAACAATAGAATCCTGAATTAGGAATGTCACAGAATGTAACAATTACACCCTGAACAAATAGTATTAAATTGACAATAATCAGTTTAACCTTTGCTGATTATACAAAATAGAATGTTGACATTTAAATCTAAAAACGTTCAGTATATACCATAAAATGTCAATTTATAATTATGGAAAGGGAATTTGTAATAATTAATCACAATAACATATTTTTTTTTTGTTTTTAACCTATAATTTTACTCATTGTATAGTAAGAAATGGCAGATATGAAAATCCTTATGTGTAGGAAATGGGGGGAAGAGGGATGCACTGATAATTAAAATGCAGTAGCTTTCATAAATGTTCACATAAAACAAACATGATACTTTAAGTAAGTTAGCAATAAACAAAGTGATTACTTAAATGCTGGCAAACAATGAAATATAACTTCTGAGATATCCAGTAAAATACATTGTATTATAAACATTAGGTAGAAATATTATTACCATCAATTTATATTAAGTAATAAGATTTGAAAGACTTCATCAACAAGGGTGAATATGTTAAATAAATGTGTGCTATAATCTTTTACTAAGGTTTTATACATGATACATCATACTTTACTATGATTGAATTGCTTGTCATCTATCTTTCATGTAAATATTAATTGCTTATCCAATAAGCAGACATTTATATTCTATTAGAATTATGTTTAAGCTACAATAGTACTATATCTGTTCAAAAAATATAAATATTGCTTATTCCTATTAGAAATATTCTCCATATGATAATTCAATTTATGGAGCTCAGCTGTTCTGGATTGTTAAGGTATGAGTGATAATCTGACGAACGTAGGTTTATCCATCAGATTACGAATTATTTTCATTCCATGGCTAGTGTGTATCTTAGTTTTGTTAACATTTATTAATTTAAATTTGTTATTCCACAAAAACATTTTTAGTATGCCGGACCAAAACATTGCTTTATTGGTAAACACTCAAAGTATAAAACGGATAATTTCCTTTAAAAGTTCAACCATATACTTTATAGTTATCAGAGGAAAATGTTTACTTGTCACAATAAAACAAAAAATACATAGGGCAGGATTCACGAAGCCTCCGTGTAAGAGTTATAACTCTTACACGGAGGCTGCAGTTAAACGGAGTGATGTCAGCATGCTCTGCATATTCATGAGAGCATGCTGAATCACACCTAAGGCTAACACGGTCCGTGTAAGACAGTAGGGGGCGTGTCCGTAGGCCGAGCTCTGTAAGCGGACATGCCCCCAGAAGAGGAAAAGTGCCCAAAGTAAACACCCACGACAGAGTCCATGGAAATGTGAATAAACACAACACAACACATGCCCCCACAGACTATGAACATAAAATGTACAAATGAACATCTCATAATTTTTTTTAAATTGTAAAGATGTTTAACCATGAGTGCGCTCATTTGCGCGGGCGTGCCCATAGCACAGCCACAGTTAGCAGTCAGTGGGAAAGCATATAAGAACTAAATATGCAAAATAAGCCAAGAAGCAATAGTGTAGCGGTAGAGATGTTGGCTGAAGAGCAGGCATTCATGGTTCAAGCCCCCACAACACCAATTTTTATTTTTAGCAAAATAAGCACGAAACAAGTCTCTGACAAATATGTACACATAAAATCACATTTTATGTAAAATGTAATGAAATAGCCCATTTATATTGAAGAAATGTGAGGTAACAAAACAATAAAAAATGCCAGATGTGCCCATAGCTGAGCTACAGTTTAACAGGGTGAGTGCATCTGCCTCTACGTGAGCAGTGGTTTAACTGGTGCAAAATGAGTGCCCGTAGCTGAGCAGTGGTTTAACATGCTAAATCTATGTGCCCCTAACTGAGCTGAGCGTAATATGCGTGCTGATAGCCAAATGAGGCTTAAACCAGCATACCCCGTTGGCGCGTAGCTGCGCACCACACAAACAAGCTGATGGGCAACGTTGAGCAAGCCGTATCAAAACTGCCTTTACACAGACACACCCCTCAGCATGTCTAGACAGTCATGAAAAATAAAAAGCAGTGGCCAGGTTCGAATCCAGGATACTATACACCATAGTCAAGGTACCAAACCACTAAGCCATGACAGCAGTACCTAGAAATGCAATAATAGCTAATATATAGGAATGAATACAAACTGGAGAATGACAATGCAGGTTTACTGAAGTTGATACAATTCCAAAATGGCCAATCACAGATATGTGTGGGAAAAATGGACTATATAAGCCCCATAGGCAGGAATACACAGCATAAACGATTGTAGAACTGAACTGCAGGCAGAATGACAGGAGTAGGAGAGGGTAGCTGCTTTCGAGCACAGAGGTGGGGCGTTGAGGAGTCCAGGTACATGGTCTGGCTCCTAGTCCACAATCATGAGGCCCAACTCATGCAGGGCCAGGTCCTCTGGGGAGCATACAGAGCTGAGGCATGGGACCGGTTGGCTCATGATCTCACCAGTGCCACAGGGATTCCAAGGACTGGTGTGCAGGTCCGTCACCACCATGCGGTCCTGAAGAGATGCAAGCAGGACCAACTGAACCTTTGGATCCAGGAGGCCCGGCAAATGCCCAAAGCCCCACTACTGGGTAAGTTACATTTAATTATGTATGTAAGAAATTAAACTAGCTGATATTATGGAGATGTGTATTCCAATATTACTTCATTTATATTACAGCTGCAGGTGTCCGTTCTGCAAACCGCAGAGCCTATGGCGATAGGCTGGTGCGGTTGCGCCACCAGGCAGGTCAGTAATCCACTACCAGTAACTGTAAAGAAATATAAAAGTATGACAGTCAGCAAAAGAGTGCAGTGTAGTCACTAAGGAATAAAATGTGCAAGTAACAGTGTGAAAGTGTCTGCAAGTATTGCATGATTACAAAAGTGTGTTGCAGCCTGTAAGTTAAACCGAAAAATGAAAATGTCTTACATAAATTCAGAAATAAAAATACCCCACCTGTAAGAAAATAGTACACAACCTGCAGCAGGCTGAAAAGTATAGCTACAGAAGATGATGAAATCACATGTGTGAAATATATCCCTGTTGAAATACTGAAACATGACAGAAGTGAGACTGCTGGAAAGGATTGTATTAACTACAGGTAAAACATGTCAATAAAGCCTAGAAGTAAGTATCATCCTGAATAGTAAAATGAAAGCAAGTGAGAGAGTGTGAGAAAGTGTCATGAATCCAGCAATACAGTAGTAATAACCCCTGAATAAAGAATACTGCAGTCAAGACAGAAATGAAATGCATGTGAGAATCAAAACCAAACAGCGAAATCTGTTCAAAGTGTTGCTGCATCTGGAATGTGTATCCCAAAAATCTGGATATGTTGCTCTCAGTCTGCAATATGCAGATAGGATGATTGTCTGATATACCAAACATCCACACTTGTCTACAGCTATATAAAGCAAATGTAGCAGGATGATGTAGCTGAACAAAGCTAGATATGAATGTGTATGAAGAACAATAAAATGTATATTGATGTTGCAGTAACAGTCCTATCAGCAAATTGAAATAGTTATCATATAGGAAACTGTAGTTAGAACAGTAGTGTGTATATATCTGTAGCTATTAGAAATGCACAACATATGTGTTGGTATTTGAAGGTGTTAATATTATTTTCTTCACCCCACCCTATAACCACATATAACCCATTCCACGTGAAAATGGTATGTGCAATCACAATTAACACACCTGGACGTCTGTCCTGTTGGGTCATATATATTTGCATGTCCGTTGATGCATCTGCCCTGTTCATACATCCAAACCTGATGGCCTGTTGCCATCAATTAACCCTGCATGTTGTTGGACTGTGTATTGCTGTTCAAATTATGCATGTGTTATGCACGCTGTTCAATGGTGTGAATATCTGGGTGTTTGGTTAATGGGAATACTAATGCATGCTGTTACAACTAATTGTGAATGGTATTATATGTCACTAACCCAAACTGTCATGTCATAATGCAAAACATAGGACGACAGGGAAGGCGGGTTCCAGCGGACCCACCTCTCCCACCTCAGCTGGCGAGTGCACCTGGCACTAGTGCCGAGTCTGGACCCTCCTCCGGTGGCCCTGTGCCACCTGCGGGTGGAAGCGCTGCAGGATATGGGGCTCACCCCTCTGCAAGTGTGGCCGGAGGAGAACCACCACTCACCCTCCGTGGCGTCCGGACTGTGGTGCGAGGGAGATTCGGGACTCTGTTCTCGAGCCCCTCGCCAGCTTGAGGCACAGGTGGCACAACTTATGGGCATGCCTGTTGCCCGGCCTACACAGCCCCCAGCACAGCCCCGTCCTGGGCAGTGAAGGAACAGTGGCAACTGCCTATGGGTGGGGATATCAGTTCCACTGTTGCCATCTGTGGGCTCATGGGCTCTGGATATCCAAACCTCCGTCCCGTCAATTGTGTAACCCCCACACGTGTCATACACCGCCCCTGTATGCGTCTTGTTTGTCTTGTCTGTTTACCTACCCTACCTACCTCCCCAGCTGTACCGACTTCCTTCACATGACATACCACTCTCACCTGAAAAAAAAGGGCACTCTGTACCCACAAAAATTACGCCCCATACATAGCTGCCCATTCCGCACACATGTCTGCTGGACATGGAATCTATCAATTACAATTGGCTGTACAACAAGTATTATTGTTGTCCTGACACCTCTCTCAGGGGTGGAAGGTTTCAAATGTCACACCAAATTACATACATATGCACAGCTGTTGCTGATGAAGAAATGGGCAGCTATGGGCCTTACCTACATCCCTCCTGCAAATCCCAAGCTTGTTTCCCTACTGTCTTACCCTCTTTGTGACCCCTTTTTCACCACTTTCCTGTCTCCCCATTTTCATTTCTTTCAAAGAAAATAGTGCGGGTGTGCACCAGAGTAAGCACTGTTAAGCAGTTGTAAGGGGGTGTGCGCGTGTGTGCGCAGAGCTAAACGCCAGTGCGCATGCGTGAGCTCCACGCAAACCAGCGCTAACCCGGTTACAACTGCTTAAAAGTGCCTTAGTCACTCTGATTGACAGGTCCTGTAGTCAGTTCAAAAGCAAAATAAAATCCCACTGTCAGTCCTGAACCCAGGACCTTGGAAGCACCAGTCTGTATGATCTACCACTAAGCCATGATTCTTATACAAGAACATTGTGCTAAAATTAATATAACATTTAATAGTAGGGATGAATGTAAAGGGAATATAGGATGTGTAGTACCCAAAGCATGTCATGTAGAATTACTGTCAAAACTACTGGATTCCCATATTAGTAGTGTGTGAACAGAAACAGCCATGCTAGTTGGTAGCTTGTAGGTAATAATGTCAGTTAAAGTACATATATAAATGTATGTATATGTACATATATATATATAAATATATATCTATATATAGTTGTAGGTGTCATTGTGCATACACACTTACTACAGGGAACAGGAGAGAGGAATGGAGAAATGTGAATCTACAACACAGCCTCAATCATGAGAGAGATACTAACCTTTACACTCACAGAACACTGTCCACAGCATACCAGCATGGTCACCGCCCTTACAATCTGAAAGGGCAACTCCTATCCCACATACCCTTTTATAGCACTGACCTGAAATCACAGTGAGAACTGCAATCAGTACACAACTGTCTGTATGCAATTAGCAAATGCTGGCTTACAATTGGTGCAGAGGCCATCACATAGACCTATGCAGATACCTACAAAAGCATCCAGTACTAACACTCCACACATGCAATACATTCATTGCACTGTCTGGAAGCAGACAGAGGGAGAGAGAAAACTGAGATAGAGAGAGAGAGAGAGAGAGAGAGAACAAAAAAAAAAAAAAACCTACACACTGTGACTCTGTGACTCTAAGCTGTCAGCAGTGACAGTAGCAGCAGCAATCAGAGGCAGTGGTAGCGCAACCAGCTGCGACAAACACAGGTAATGCAATGTAGCAGGTTAATAGTGTGCATACTGTGAACCCTCCAAATGTGTCATAGGTCTGTATCTATAGGTATGTCCATGTGATATGTTGTGTGTACGTAGTTCCACCAAAAGGGGATGACCATACATTACATGTCAATCAGTCTTAGGCCATGATCCTGGCAGCAGTTGTCTGTGCGTTGCCCTCAGCAATGGCTGTAGTGACTGCTTTGAATGGTCAGGCAGGTTCAAAAGGCAGGATTAGCCCATCACAAAGGCACACTGGCTGGGAACAAGTGTCTGCAGGTACCCAATATCACTGCATATGCATCCCATACTGCATAATTCCATAGCTTAGCAGACCAGGCCAGTTATGCATATGATGTGGTAGTTCCCAGGGTCAGTCGAGGTGCCTCCTTAGTGGTGTGGGACCACTGTCGCTGTATGCCACTGTCCAGGTACATATCCTGTAGTACGGCCAAGATAAATTATCAGTGTTATATGCGGTTGTATGTCCTCTTGTAGTGCAGGTAGCACACATCCAGGGATACCATGAGGTCACAGTGATGCTGTGTGTTCTGCTCTGCTGAGGGCGGCCCTCACCTGGACATGTGAGATGATAGGGAGGTTACATACAGCTGTGATAAATATTTCAACTGGTGGGGGAGAAGGAGGGGGGGATACGTGCACCAAACCTGTCTGCAAGACTGTTGCCAATATCCGTGTGTTTGGTGAATGTTAAGTAGGTGTGTATTAACACAGAGCATATCTGAGGCATTTGGTCCATATGTGTAACATAACTGAAGAAGGCCTTGTGGTCATCCATAGTGTTTGTGGCCATTTCCCTCCCAAAGTAGGCCGTGGCCATTGTTATGACGGACCGTAGCGTAGTACCAGTGCTGACCACATATGCCTTCCCTTAATGTGAATGTGCTCTGTCCTGCATTAGCCTCCTGCTATTGTTATACAATCTGCCTCTGTCTGGGGTCCACCGGACAGGATGCCTAACCTTTGTGCATAGGGTCTGGGTTAGAAATGTGTGTGCAAGTTCCATGCAATCTGTGGCATGTCCATGGTAAGCATTTGCAAAGGGGTCAGCAGTGTGGGTTGTGGCTTCCACTGGCCCAGTGTGCTGCATGGATACCATCTCAGTCCCAGCAAGTGAATAACTGTCTAATCAAATACATATCAAAGTAGTCTACTGTGCTGGTGGTGGTGGTGGGATATGTATATCTAGGCAGAGTAACTTCTGTCCACATCACAGTAGTGGATGGCGTCCCATATACAGTACCTTGGGATGAACCCCCAGAGTGAGGTTGTGCATTGGACCTGTCAGTGTGTGCTGACCGATGGGGCATGCTACTATGTTGTGTGGAATGTGGCAGGTATTGTTGCACAGGTGTTGGCTGAGCACTGATATCTGGCCATGTACCTGTGTATCCACCACGACACACACACACATGCAACATATGGGAGTAGTAGTATATCACTTCACATGAGTATCATGTATAGTATGTGTGCCATATATAGCTGACATAGTCTGCTGATATCCTGTTTGTGTTCTCTTCCAGGGAGATGGGGCGTCAGCGTAATCCCGCCTACTCTGCCTACTCTGCAGCGGAAGATGAGGAGATCCACCAGAGCCTGGTGCAGGAGTATGACATCCTGTTTTCCAGCACCAGTCAGAATCAGCAGGAGAGGGCTGCACTGTGGCAAGACCTTGTCCGTAGGGTAAATGATATTGGCATGCATAAAAGGACATATGAGCAGGTACGACATCACTGCAGTGATTTAATCCAAAGTGTCTGTCAGCATGCATCAGATATCCACAGGCAACAGGTTGCCACAGGAGGTGGGGTGGCCACACCCCCCCTCACCAGACTTTAGGGGCTACTCCTAAGTGTTGTGGCTCCAGTCCCAGAACAGCAACAGCAGTACACCTGCATCATGAGGGAGGCTGGATCCACACAGCAGCACGACATGGAGCGTGCAGGTAATATGCCATATGTACACTTGACTGTTCTGTACACTGTATGATATGCAATATCAATGGCACAGCTGTGCCCACTGACATTAATCTCATCATTTCTGCAGGTCCCTACGGGGTTACAGCAAGGCAGGCCATCCATGCTGGTGAGTGTGTTTAACATAACCTATAATAGTCCTGATAATGCTAGTAACAGTAGTGTAACTCAGTAGTGCTCTGTGTGTATACTGCGGGGTGTGCATGTGTGCAGGTGTGCCTGTGCCCATGTGTGCATGTGTGCATGTGTGCATGTGTGCATGTGTCCATGTGTGCATGTGACCACATGTGCATGTGTGCATGTGTCCAAGTGTGCATGTGTCCACGTGTGCATGTGTGCATGTGTCCACGTGTGCATGTCTGCATGTGTGCATGTGTGCATGTGTGCCTGTGTGCATGTGTCCACGTGTGCATGTCTGCATGTGTGCATGTGTGCCTGTGTCCATGTGTGCATGAGTGCATGTGTCCATGTGTGCATGTGTGCATGTGTGCAGAAGGGCATCACTGGTAACAATGTCTGGAGACTGTAAACTGTGTTTCCTGTCTTCCTCCCACAGGTTCTGGTGCTGCTCTGGTGACCTGCAGCAGGGAACCTGAATCTTGTGCCACGGGTACTTATGATGATGATATTTGTGTAATGGTACAGGAAGGTGTGTCAGGGTCCACCATTGGTCAGCCAATTGACAGTATACAGCTGTCAACCCCATCATTGCGCACAGTCATCCTGCCAGTACATCCTTTGTCACCATTGTCCCTAGGTGATGGACAGGATACAGTGGGCATAGACCAGGGTAATGTGGTACCTGTGGCACATGCATCCCCACACAGCAGCCATGGGCAGGGTCCTCCGATGGTACCACACAGACAGTTACCCATGGGTTCTCGTGGGAGCATCCATGGGCGTACTGCCTCTGGCCGATGTGCCCAAAGAGGTCTGTCAACCTCAGCTATGTTTCAGACTGTCATGCAGGCACAGTCGCATATGGAAAGGTACACCAGACAGGGTCTGAGGGAGCTGAGAGCATGTCGCACAGCCATGACAGACAGTATGCGTGACATTGCGGATGCTATCCGTAATTTCACTGATGTCATAGACAGACGTTGTGGGGACATATTACAGCAGTTCCACAACCAAATGTCCATGAGCCAGGGCAATGGTGGGTGTTTGCGGCGTCGATGTGGCCGTATGCCGGCAACAGCAGCAGCTGGCAGTCAGCGCGGACGACAACAGGCTTGCGCACGCCCCCATAGTGCCAGCAGCAGCCCCAGCAATGCTGGGTCTGTGCTGTCATCGGAACGCCCCAGGAGACCACGTGCACGTGGCTCTGGACAGTCCCAACAGGGACCTGTGTCCAGTCAACACACTCCAGCTTCTGATGACAGTACCCAGTCTGGCTTACTACTGGATACGGTCCGTAGCACCCCTGCCAGGCAGGCACTGATCTGTATGACCTGCCAGGTGCAGTCTGTGGCTGTCCACAAACCCCTGTATATGGCAGCCATGAGGTGGAACTGTGTGCGTGCATACACACATGCGAAATGTTAACACCTAGGGTGACCACATACACGCACACACTGCACCAACACTGCCCCACCCTGTACTGCTGCCCCTCACCAACACACATACACACACATGTCAATTGGTGGTATCAGTGGCTGAATCAGGCATACCTAATCCACACCCTGTGCATATGATGACACTGTGCCACCTCCTGCAATCTCCAACATCATTGCGGGAACAGGTAAACAAGTTGCTGATGCACAGGGTGACTACATAGAAGTGTATTAGTAGTATCATGTTGGTAACAGTACAGTGTGCTGCTATGACTGTGTGTATATCCCAGCATGCCTGCTGCAGTAACTGTATAAATGTCCTGAATTGTTATCTGCACCCATAGTACATACCAAAGTGTAACATCTGCAGATAATTGCATGCCGGTGGTAAGGTTGTCAACAGATAGCCGCATACATGGGTAGCACAGGGGTAAAGCTAACGCAAGTAGTGATATGCAATGGTGGACATGTACAGTAATGGTGTCAAGTTGCCCACAACGACTATGCAATGTGGATGTTCGCGCATGTACATATGTGTGCAGTACCAATGTAATCCAAATCACAAATAACTATGACATAATATCAGTTCTACCATGGGCATCTGCGCTGTGTATTCCTGGGTAAATGTTGATAGTGCCTACATATTTGCATTGTTACAAAGGAGGCAGCTCTACTGAATTCTCCAATTATAGGCCAATAGCTATACTCTCTCCACTTGCAAAGATTATGGAAACTTTATTCATAGACAATTCATGCACCACCTAATCCAAAATCGCCTTATGGCAGACACTCAGCATGGCTTCCGTCCTCATCACAGCACTACTTCAGGCCTCCTAGCCTTTACTAACACCATAAACCATAATTGCAACACTAATTATATATCCTCAGCCCTCTTTTTGGATCTTTCCAAGGCATACGATATGGTTGATCACCAACTTGTAATCCACACCCTGCAAACATTCTGTCTAGATACTGGAGCCTTCCAATGGTTTCAATCCTACCTGCATGGTCAACAGCAGGCTGGCCTCTGGCAGAACAAACTCTCTAACCTTCTACCTATCACCCTCAGAGTACCACAAGGCTCTATACTAGGGCCTTTGCTGTTCTCCATCTTCATTAACGACCTTTATACTGTCATCCCAAAAGTCAGCTGTATCCAATATGCTGAAGACTCTACTCTGATCTGCTCAGCCACATCTCCAGTAGAGTTATGGTCAGCTACCCAGACCACCTTTAATACAATAGAAAACTGGCTTTCTGAACATCGTCTGATCCTAAATCCCAAATAAACTAAACTGCTGTTATTTCACCAACACGTAGGTCTACCGCTTTCACCTTTACCATAACATTAACTGATGGCACAATAATCTCCCCTGACCCATCTACTAAACTATTAGGTGTCATAATAGACAATAATCTCAAATGTGACCTACATGTTAACCAAATTATCAAAGCCATCAATAAAAAACTAGGGTCACGTTACAGAATAAAAGCCTTCCTAACCCCTCCAGCTAAAGGTGCCATAGCTCGCTCACACCTTCTTTCAACCCTTCTGTATGCATCCCCTCTACTCTCGAATATGAACAAGACTGTCCTTAACAAACACTCAATTTGCTACAACCACATTGCCAGGTTTGCCACTGGGCTGCCTTTTAGGACACATCATTGCATCAATCTAAATCAGCTTGGTTGGCTTGAACTACCCAGCCTAATACAGTATAACCAACTGATTATGGCCTATAAAATCCTCTATAATCCGGACAATACTCCTGCACTTCAAATATTATCACCCCTATAACAATCCTAGACCGCTTCGATCCTCTAACAAACTACTAATTCAGACTAGCAAATTTAATAACACAGCCGGTGATTCTCTCTTTGCAAACTCTGTAAGTAGATCCTGGAACTCACTTCCAGCTGATATTACCTTACTTTCCACCTTAGGTCAATTTAACACTAGACTCAAACAACATTTGTCACTTAACTGGCTATGTCAATGTATCAAGCCTGGCTAACTCGAATGTGTAAAATCTGTTAACCAGTTTACTGTGTAATTTAATTTAATCCTGACTTGTGCTCAGGACTAACATTAACCTGTGGAACATGTTTAACTTACTTACTTATGTAATCTCTGTAAATAATCTGTTTGTAATATGTAATGCTGGTATTATGTAATGCTGTATCTGCTTACCCTTGTAGCTTTTCTCCCCGGGCCTCCCTGAAATGGACATGCATCCAGTCGGACTATCCTGGTCAACAAATGTAGGATAAATAAATAAATAAATAAAATATATTACAGTGACTACAATACAAGTCAGACATTGACACGCACTGACAGCATGCTGAACACACTGGGGCATACGTGGGCCTCAGAATAGTATCCTGCCTGAGCATCACACACCTCCGCAGCTGGCACACAGGCATATGTTCCGTCGAAGAGCACATGCCACACATGGCACACACATCCCATGTGCCACACACTCACAGCCTGTAGGGCTACACAACACACCTGCTACAGACGTGTCAGGTACCTGTCTTGGGTGCTGCACTGGGGTCCCGCTCAACAGGCTGTATCTGGTGAAGGTCACAGTGATATGCCTCAGGGGCACTATGGTCCACCACAGAACACATGCATACAGGTCAGTCAGAGGCATGGACACATATGACTCACTCATTGACATATGGCTGACCTGAGACATACCTCCCTGGACTACATGATAGGGAACATAGAATGGATCTCTCAGCATGTGGCATAGGCCAGTATGAGCCTGATCTTGGTTGCCAACATACCATCACCAGGTATGCTACCACTATATGTGGGAAGGGTGTTGTATGTCTACATTATGCTCAGTCTCCAATGTCATTCATAGGGTATCCGCTGGCTGTCAATGTGTGCTTACATGCTAGGGAAGCCACAATGATGTGCAAGGGTCATCTTGCACGTGACACCCATGGCCCAATGTATAATGGCAAAGCTCCTTGGTACACACATACTGCCTTATGCTGCAGGACACGGTTTACATAGCCACCTCTGTGGGTATCACACAGGTTAGGACACTACCAGTGCTGCTACACAACAACAGCAGTGTACACCGGAAGATGCATGCACCGGACACTGTCCTCAGCACAGTGAACTGCAATGTCTGTGCCTGTCGTCCCCTACACATGTAACACATATGGACAGGGGGGTGGTATCCCAAGGTACCACAGATACACACACCTCCAGGTTGTTGGCACAGCACAAAGCATCAGGGCCTAATCATGTGCAGCTAACAGTGTGTCGGACTGCCATCTGGTTCATAGCCTGGCACACACAACCCTCCCATACACAGGAAGACCACCTATCCTCCATAACAACACTGGAAATATGACAGTCTCAAGAACTGTCTTTATATGGCTGGACTGCATCCAGCCAAACATTGTGCGTGAGCATTACTGTAGCTACAACACACTAGTTGAAGGGTTCACAGCATGTGGTCACTGAATTGCAGTGGAATGACATGTTACCACTACCACAACAGGTGGGAACATGCAGCACCTGTACATCGACTACATGTACACTATATGGCCCAGACCAGATGTGTATCCCCTGCTGTAGGTATTTTACCATATACACCCACACTGTATAGAAACATACCGCATGGCCTGCACAGTAAGACACAGTCATATTGGTATACATTGCAAATACCATTTATCCACTCGAGGCATGTGTCAGACATGGTAACTACTGCAGGTCACAGGTATTTATGTGTATGTGTCACACACATACATCATGTGCAATGCCATTGCTGGTTTAGGCAATGGCATGCATTGTTATGTACAAAAACCCACACAAGGTCATACTGTGTGACACAACCACACGTGGCAGTTGTGGGTTACCATAACATACCTATCTGTACTCTGACAATGGTAATAGACACAGTAGCAGAGTGCACTATTGGCATTACTAGCCAACTAGCCCTGTTTGGCTGTGCTGATAGTGTGGTGACATCCCCTGTGTTTACTGGGGGAATATGCAGCATCTGGTGTATTGTAGAATTTGCCAAAAGGATCTGTTCTCTCACACTTGGATTTACACACACCCTACTATCCCCACACACACACACGCACACTTGTAGGATTCATTCCCCTACCTAACTAAGTCACGGCACGTGAGAGAGACGCATTAGCGAAGCGCACTATTCGGATTACTAGATAGTTCCTCTTCTCTGGCTGTACTTATAGGGTGCTGACAACATCAGTATTTTGAAAGGGTAATGTGCATCAGGTAGTGTGATCTCTTGATTGCCAAAACTAACATGTTTTTCTTACGGAAATGCACACACACAAACTCCCCACATCCAAACACACACACACTTGCCAATTGCAGGTTTCAAACCCCTACCTAAATATGTTAAGGCACTTCAGAGTGATGCTGTAACAAGTTGCGCTATTCTAAGTACTGGCAGATGTCTTTTCTCAGGCTGTATGTATAGGGTGCTGTCATCATCACTGTTTGGAAAGGGTAATGTGCATCATGTCGTGTGATCCTCTGATTTCAAACATGCACATGTTTTTCATACAGAATTGCCCACACACAGAGTCCCCACATCCAAACACACACACATGCCATTTACAGACTTCAAACTCCTACCTAACTATATTATGACACTCGAGACGGATGCATTAGCAGAGCGCGCTATTCGCATTACTGGGAGGCTTTCCTTCTCCTGCTGTACTTATAGGGTGCTGACATCATCTGTGTTTAGAAAGGGGAATGTGCATCCTGTAGTGTGTTCTCCCAGTTGCCAAAAGGGACATTTCCCTCACACACAATTGCACACACACTAACCCCCCTCATCCAAACACACACACTTGCCATTTACAGGAATCAAACCCCTACATAACTATGTTATGACACTCGAGACAGACGCATTACCGGAGCACGCTATTTGCATTACAGGGAGGTGTATCCTCCTAGTTGGCAAAAGGGATACTTTTTTCAAACAGTTTTGAACACACACTAACCCTCTCCACACACACTGAGCATGTACTGGATTCAAACACCTACCTAACTATGTTATGACACTTGAGACGGACGCATTAGCGGAGCACGCTATTCGCATTATTGGAAAGTTTCCCTTCTCCTGCTGTACTTATAGGGTGCTGACATCATCAGTGTTTAGAAAGGGGAATGTGCATCCTGTAGTGTATTCTCCTAGTTGGCAAAAGGGATACTTCTTTCAAACAGTCTTGAACACACACTAACCCCCTCCACACACACTGAGCATGTACAGGATTCAACCCCCTACCTAACTATGTTATAACACTTGAGACGGACGCATTAGCGAAGTGCGCTATTCGCATTATTGGAAGGTTTTTCTTTTCCTGCTGTACTTATAGGGTGCTGACATCATCAGTGTTTAGAAAGGGGAATGTGCATCCTGTAGTGTGTTTTCCCATTTGCCAAAAGGGACATTTCCCTCTCACAGCCTTTCACACACACAAACCCCACTCACTGAGCATTTGCAGGATTCAAACCCCTACCTAACTATATGCTGACACTTGAGGGAGACGCATTAGCAGAACGCACTAACCGAATTATTGAGCATCGGTTCTGCACCTGTAGTATTTATAGGGTGCTGACATCTTTATTTCTACAGAGGTATGTACATGTAGTACTACCTGTCAGGTGGGGGATAGCATATATATGCATTTGCAGCCACCTACGTCAGGGTCAGATATGCACATTGCACTGGCAGGCTATGTTCTATACCATGCTTTGCGGCCACAGGACCTGTAACACACAACACAACCAGTCCAGAACACCACACCCACATCCAGGACACACACTTAGCTTCCCTGGGAACAGTGCCAGGATATGCAGGTGTTCACATACACCATTCCAGTTGTTAACATCAGATACAGGCATATTGTGTGTGAGAACTACTCAGGCCTCTACCACTTTACCCTACAGCCACTACAATTTGTGGGTCCATGTGCTATGGCAGAACCACACACCACAGCCACATGGGGAATACATATTGCACCTGTCCATCTGCAACGTGGGTACTCACTGTTCCACACCAGAGGTAGACCACCATTGTTGATATCTGACCATACCCACCTTTCCCTGGACATCCATATCCCATCTCCACCCCAGGCAAGGTTGTCACTGCACACAAACTGTATTTAGCACAAGCAGACTCTACACTTGTGTAGACTGGGGTGGACGACTTCAGAGGACCCATGCTGGGGGCTATACTGGCCACTCAGCATAATCCTTGACAATTGCATTCTATGAGCATGTGTACGGTTTGCATTGGTCATGCTATCCCACATATACCCATGACTGCTCCACAACAAGACACCTGTCAGCTGTACACCAGCCATATATGCGCTGTACAACAGACAGAGTGACCTAATACATTGCAGAGCTGTAGCCCACAGAGGGAGGACATCTGTGAACAGTTCCGGCACGGCACTTTATTCACACATACTCATTACAACACAGTTTTGACAGTGGAATCTTACAGAGAATGTAGATAGGGCTCCCCTCAGTCTGTTATTGACGGACACCTACTGTCAGAGATCCTCAGCAACCCTCTCACAGCACAAACCGACAACATGGCTGTGGCTTAGCACATTCAATCCCTGGGACCTCCACGGTGCCCCTGCTTGACAGAGGCACAGCTTACTAGCCTCACATGTTGCCTTCTGTGACCTACTTTACAGTGGCACAGTAGCCTACTGTCCTGGGGATGCAGATGCCAAGCACACTCTGGCTGAGCTGTCATTCCCTAGGGCAACAAGCCTAGTATTGACCTCTACACCCATATGTTCAATTGTCGGATGCACAATATTTGTTGTGCTGTTCTACTGTTTGCAGGTCTTTATTGCCATAGCATTCCCTGTTCCTATGACCAACTTGTGTATCTGTGGAAGATGTTTGCATATGATGGTGATCCACTATATCACTTATGTCTCTGTAGTCATTTACTGTGTGCTCTGGGCTGATTGCTGAGTTGTGGTTGGTTCCTGGACTGACACGTACAAATACCAGATATGTGTGGCCAACTGCTAAACGGAGATATGGCCTAAGTGTGTGAGCATGCCCAGTTCAGCCTTTCCATGGCATGTTGTCTGACATATGCCTCATTTATCAAAGTGTGCGAGCATGCCCAGTGTGAGCTTTCCATATGTTGCACTCTGAAGTCCACCACATATTTGGGTGTGTGTGAACTTTAGCAATATCTCATGTTTATGGTTGTGTGTTGGGTGTCATGTTGTGTACTAACTGGCCAACTGCTTCGTGTCTGCCACAACAGGGATTATACTGTGCCTGCAGGGATTGCATGGGATACTTTGCAGACAGTTCTCAACATACTTTCATAATGACCTAACACTGTAGTACCGTATAGTGTACTGGTTCAGTACTTTCACTGTGGTGGACAGTATCCTGGGCTTTAGTCCTATGACTGCTTGACATCTTCATAGTGAGCACAATAGACTGTGTAAGGGCCAGTTGTGCACATATGACCATGTTGCAATATGTTCAGATATGGACTACCTACACCAGGCTCGTCCAACATTGCTAGTGTATTCCACAACATGGGTGGACATTGGCAAACACTAGCGATGTTCCCTAGGCCATTTCTGATGCTGGTCACAGGGTGTGTTTGTCCTTCGACACACATTGTAACTGGAGTTTGCCATGACATATGTCATGGTTAGTATACTGTGCCTCCATCTACCTCTGTCATAACAGTGATACCCAGGGTTAGCCTACCATCTCCCATCCACTCATCAGGATTCCTCTTGAGGGGTGTCGATATGTGACTCTCTGGCTGACCTGTACCAGGAGTTTACTGAAGAGTGGGCGTGCCTTCTGTGTTATGGATCATTCTGTACAGCTTGTCCTATGTATGTCAGTGCTGGGGTTCAGGTCTCTCATGTGCATAGCTCACTGCCATTCAGATTGTACAAGGTGCAACATGTTCATTCATTCCAGGTTGGACATGGCTTCATACATCAGGCACAGCTTTCCTGTAGCTGGGAAGTATGGCGGTGTGTGGGGCTGCAGTTTGTTTACTCAGGCAACACATGGCATCTGTTCATGGTCTTTGCTACTCCTGGTGGGGTACTGTTGTGGACTTTACAGTTGATGGAGGTGTCTGCTGCGGTATATCCCACAGGGGCTATTGTAGTCACTTGTGACGCTGATGGAGGATGACTGCAGAGCCGCAGTGAGTTCCTCTTATCTACATCTGCCAACCTTCATGTTTGTGTGGGTATATAGTATATGTTTCTGCGAACACTACAGCCACATGTTTGTCCAGTGCAGGATATCTATCACCTTTTGTACCCAGGTCTCACATTACATGTTAGGTACCTCATGGGTTAACACCTGTGTGGTAATTTGTGGGCACTTACTGTATATCCACGGTGGTTGTCTATACACAGTTCTGCAATTAGCTTGCTGACATGGCTATGGCTACAGTTGTCTGTTTGTAGGTGGCCCTTTTGTGGGTTGCTTGTGTCAGCTGGGGGTCGGATATGGTGGGCTGTTTGTACTCCTCTGCATACATGTTCAGTCACAGTCCTTCCATGTTGGCCTATACCTATGGGACATATATACAGAACGGGGGTGGGGCCAAGACCAGGCCTTGTGGGATGCCACTCATATCCGCTTTGTAGTCTGACATGGATGCGGCATGTCTGACCATGTCAGTTCTGTCCTTGGTCTGGTTTGCAACCCCTCTACTGACATAGGGGTATATATTTAAGCTGGTGAACATATCCATACTGAACTCGTACGGTATTTTCTAGAAGCATGTGCACGGTCCAGCTACACTATGTGGACCACATTGCCCTCATCAATGACCTTAATGACTGCTTCAAATGGGTCAGACATGTTTAGGGGCAGGTTCTGCAGTTACGACAGCCACACTGTGTAGGGTCCAGTTTCAGTAGGTCCACAATAGCCTTCTGTCTGCGGTACATACTGATCCTTTCCATAGCTGTGTAGAACAAGCTTGTCAGGATCCTGGGGTGGTAGTTTGGAGTATCCATTCAGGCAACACCTTTGTTGTGATGGACCACTGTTGTTGTACACTGCTCTTTGGGTACATATCCTGTGGTAAGGCTGACATTGGGCAGTAGTGTGATTTGGCATTCCATTATTCTTGGAGTCCATGTTGGCCTCAGCACAGGACACCATCACAACCTTTTGCTGCTGTGTGTTCTGCTTTGCAGATGATGGCTGTTACCTCAGCATCTGCAATGTCAGGGGACCATCAGTCTGCTGGGATAGGTATTTTGCACTCGGGGGGGGGTTGTTTGCACTGCACCTGACAGTTTGTATGTTAGCAATATGTGTGTGTGTTTGGTATGTTGTTTGTAATATCTGTGTGATTCTGAGCATATCTGTGGATGCTCAACATGGTTCATACCATCAGTTGGGTAACCCTTGTGATTATCCTTAGTGTCCTGTACGTTTTGTATCTTCATAGGTTCATGGGTTCATACTAGGCTATACACCCTAGGCCATTAGTAAGCCTAGCCAGAGTGTGTGTGTCTTTCGCCACCCCTTGCTATGTTCAATTATGGCCATTTATGAAGTTCTTCACTGTGCCTCTATCTGGTCGTGACACAGTGAGGACCCTCAGTATACATGTACGGTCATCCATCCACTTGGCAATATTCCTGTTGAGGGGTGTCAGTGAGGGGCTCTGCCTACCATGGATTGGGATCCTGTTTCTGGGTGTGGGGAGCCTCTGGGTTATGTATCTGTCCCTCCAGCACATCTTATTTCATTATGTGTCGAGGCTGACATCTGTGACTCTCACAGCTCCAATGGCTTTGATTTCCAGTTGTGGAGCATGTCCATTACTCCTGTGTTGGACATGGCCTTGTACAACAGACATACAATACCTCTGTGTAGGCAGTCTGTGACTGCAGTCAGCTGGGGGGTCTACAGCCAGGCAGCATATGACATATATTTCACACCCTTTATCCTGTTGGTTGGGTAACTATGAGGTGTTCCGAACCACTGCAGGTGTCACATACGGTACATCCCATATGAGTCATTGTACTAGATTATGGGTCTGATAAGGGAACAGTACAGCAGCACAGTGACCTCTGTTGATGTTGATGTGAATCCTTTCATGATACGGTGTCCAATATCGACAATCTTCATAGCCACATTGGCATTGTGGGTGTCACATGACAGATTAATGTCGACCTGTGTCCCTAGGTCCCTGATTACTCCTTGCATACATAATGGTTTGACACCTATGTGGTAATTTGTGTGTACCTTGTCTGGTATTTGGTGGGACATTCATAATGTCCAGTGTCTTCAGGATGTCTGGGTGGAGTTCTTGTGTGTGAGAGTGTGGTCTGTCTCATGCTACAGACTGTACAGCAGTTTTGACTACAGTTATGTGCACATGGGTGGTCTCCGCTGCTTTGTGCATTGTCAGTTACCTGGCAATATGGGTGTCTGTGCTGCATATGGATACTCCCCCTCCTTTGATGTTTTGGTGCAGGTGTTGGGGCCATAACACATGATATGTGGTATAACCTAGTAGTGCTGGTGTGCTATCACTAGGCTTGCAGCAGGCTTCTGTCACTGCACAGACATCGATGTTCTCCATAATGGGAAGTGCCTCAGGGGCATGCATATTGCAGTTTACACATCTGGCATTGGTCAGCATTACCCTTATGTTTCCTACCACTTATGTTTTCTAGGGTGGTGGGTAGTCTTTTTGGCCTTGCCTACATATGGCTCTATGGAGGCGGCAAAGGCCTTATCCAGTATCCAGACGCACACAGGTAACAGGTGCTAGCCATCCCTGGAACAGCGGCATGGCTTGTCATGCTTGACATCTCAAGCAGACAGACATTAGACCCTCTTGGACTGACAGCTGTAACTGTGCCAGCTGTTAAACATGAGCATTCTGTGTTTGTACTGTGGCATCATTCTTGGTGAGGGTTGGATGCTGCACACAGCCAGTGTCATACCGCCCTGGGGTACATACTCAGAGGTACCACCCATGTCTCTTTTCATGTTGACCAGGGAGGTACATCTCAGGTAATTCACACCAGCATGGACATTGAGTGCATCATATTTCTGCTTGCTTTGGGGTGACCTGCGTACTTGTGTTATGTGGCATTTTGTGGCAGCCTACAGGCAGCTTACTCTACCCTTTCCCTTGTTCAGTCTGGTGAGTGGGACAGCAGTGTGTCTGCCTATACAGACACCTATTACGACTGTATCAGGCATGTTGTTTCTCCTTCTGGCCTGTAACTGTTTGGCACACCAGCTTTGCG
Organism: Protopterus annectens; assembly: GCF_019279795.1. Classification (NCBI taxonomy): domain Eukaryota; kingdom Metazoa; phylum Chordata; order Ceratodontiformes; family Protopteridae; genus Protopterus; species Protopterus annectens. Next base: position 1,037,400,269 of record NC_056727.1, on the reverse strand, counting down.
TACTATTCGTTGCATGTGCTATGTTTGAAGGTTGTGGTTGCTTGTGATCTGCTTTGGAGTCTTCTGTTGGTGTGGTGTGTTTGAAATTAAGGCCTCCGGGAATATTTGTCTGTGTTTATGTGTTTGGTTTACAGTTGTGGTAGGTCTATGTGGGACTGGGTTTGTGGTGTATGTGGTTACCTTCTCCTCCTGACTAGTTTTGACAGTACTGAGTTGGTGGAGCTCAACCTCTGGTTTGGATACATGGATACATCTATCACATATATTTGTATTTATTGGGGGGTGTTGTGGTTGTCTGTGTACTTGGGACTGGTGTCACATTGCCTCTGGATTCACAGATTCTACTTGTTGTGGCTGGACTTAGTGGATTGTATGTGAGGACATATGTTATTGCCATACTACTGGTCAGTGATTACTTCCCTTTTTATGTTTGCTCTATCATGTGGTAGCTTCCTCATTCTCTTGCATGGTTTGGTAATGGCTGGAGTCCAGCATGCCAGATGCCTGCGTGTATGGCATTGTGTCTTGTTGTTATTTGTGATTGCATACTCCAAGCATTCCTGGCTGTGTTCATGGAATGCCTGTATAACATGTTCTGTGGTGTGTCCCATATTCTGCACTTGCACAGGGCCTTTTGTGGATTCAACATCGGTTTTGAGGGCTGCAACCTATGCTTTACACATGTTTTTCACTCTGGTATTCTGGCCAGGGACTGGGGTCAGGATGTGTATATCCAGTGTGATTACTCTATGGTCTGGTCTTACCAGTGAGGGGTACACTTCTCATCTTGCCACCCAGTACACATGTTGCTGATTATCACATCCAGTATGCTTACCCGTCTTGTGGGAGTGGTACATTGTTCCTGGGCATTTTGGTTTATGGATTCTGGATAATTTTCTCCTACTGTGTTGGTGCTAGTATAATGCTCCCGGTGTATGTCTGGGTATTTTCAGTCAAGCAATATAATGTGGTTTGGGGGGCTTGATATATTCATGTATTCTGACATAGGCCAGGTGCAGTTCCTGGTATTAGGACAGTAGTCTGCAGCAGGCTATATACTGGGAGGCGGTTTTAGCCATTGGTATTTGACCATGGCTGATCCATGCTGCTTCTTGTTGTGGTACCAACATGGGGGTGTGGTTATCCTTGCCATTTCTTGCTAGTCACCCTCCTTTTGTAGCTTGTTCCATGTTTTGCGGCTGTACAGCACAGTATGAGGTGTGACCTGGTAGTGTTAGGGTGCTGATGTGAGCCTTGACCCAGTTCTCTATTACAGGACTGGTATCTACATTCTCCATACTGTGTGCATTTACACTGCACACATCTTGCTGTTTAGACATCTGTCATTGGGTAGCATTACATCTAGGTTCCTATCCCTTGTAGAACCTATGAAGGTGGGTTTGTGTTTTGAGACTTACCTATTCAGGGCATGCTGTGGGTACTGACAGCCTTTGCCAGTATCCATGGGGCATGCCATGATAGGTGCATGCCACCCCTAGCAGGTGGTGCATCATGTCATGCTCCGCATGTCTTCCCAGCCTGAAACACATTGGCTCCCCTTTGACTAACTGCATTACTTCCGCCAGTTATTGCACTTGATCATCCCATCGTCATTTTGTGGCTTCATGCTTGGTGAGGGTGGATGTTAGCCAGGGTGCTCATGTGTGCATATAGTACATGGTGTTACATTACTTAACACATGGCATTCATGCCTCAGGTGGTGCTGCAGGGCTGCCTCTGTCGGATGCGCATATTACACTTCCCTGTACATGTTTGTGAGCAGGACATGTCATTTTAGGCATCCATGTTATTATTTGAGTGAGTCAGAGGGGGTATCATTCCCAGGGTTCCTACTGAGCCAGTGTATGTGCTATGCATTGCCTCTTTGCCAAGGCCAGGGCATACTGGGCATGCCTCCTCCTGCCTACTGGGGCAGGCTCAGGTTGTTCCTCCTCTGAGTCACGCTCTGCCTGTGATGGCCTTGGCAATGGTGGGGGGCTGTTTGGCCTGGCCCTATGCTGGTCCTGCTGCAGCTGTTTTCGCAAGATCATATTATGTAGCATAGCACATACCATGACAATTTGGGTACATGTAGTTGGTGTGTACTGCAAGGCTCCACCAGATGTGTCCAGACACTGGAACCGTGACTTGAGCAGCCCAAACACACGCTGTATTATATTACGTGTTTGTGTGTGTGCCTCATTATGGCGTTCCTGTTCAGGTGTGTGTGCGTTTCTGATGGGTGTCATCAGCCATGGCTCCAGTGCATAACCTGCATCCCCCACTAGGTGTCCGTGTGGGATGTCCCCATTGGCAAATGTCTGGTACAGCTGCGTCAAATGCCAGATGTGGGAATCGTGGTAACTCCCAGGGCAGCCAGCACACACATTCATTATTATGCCCTGGGCATCACACACGACCTGGCAGTTGATGGAGGGGAAGCCCTTGTGGTTAATGTAGGCCCTACCCCGCTCACTGGCTGGTGCTTTGATGCGTATGTGCGTGCAGTCTATTCCACCCACTACCTCAGGGTATTCCACTATTTGCTGGAAGAGACGCATATTGCTGGCCAATACCTCACGGGCATTGGGGAAATATACATGATCACCGACATGTGCTGACATGGCATCCAGGAACTGGTGCAGTACCCTGGAGGCTAATGCCTGTGATATCCCCATCATATCGCCAGTTGGTCTCTGGAAGGTACCTGTTGCTAGTATTCTTAGGCCAACACATACCTTGGTTTCCACTGGGATGGGTTCCCCTCTGTTGGTTCTGTGTGTGAGGCGTGGCCTGCACAGCTCAACAATTTGCTGCAGGAGCTCTCTGTCCACTCTATAACGCTCTACTATCTCCAGCTCATGTAACCCCTGGTAGGTGACCCTGGGCCTGTACACTCTTCTCCTTCTCCTCACTGTGGGTTGTCTGGCACCATCTGCATTGTCACCACCCCCAGCAAGTCGCCTATGTCTCATTATGACAGCTATGGTAGCCCCTAACATTTCTGCTCTGAGTGAAGCTTTTTCAGCTTTCACTTCTATTAGCTTACTCCTGTCTTGCAGTGTATCTTAAGAGAAACATCCTGCACTACTGTTTGCAGAGTTTTAAGTGCTGGGCTGGGCTACTATTCTGCCTGTGTAATTGCCTGCTTCTAATTGTTTTCACCTGCTAGCTTCAGCAGTTATCCCTGCTAGCTTCCTATTAATTCTGTTGCTTCCTTTTTCCTCTCTGTTTCCTCAGGGGGGAGCAACGTGCATACCATCAGAAACACGCTCACAGTGGCTTACACACGCACACACATGCTTACACGGTTCAGAATCTACTTATTCGGGTTAAAATGCGCGCACACCCGCGCAAACAGTGTTAAACATCTCCCAACACGCTCCCACATGCTCAGTCTGCCTTACACGCGCGCACACTGCCCTACTCGAGCTTCATGGCGCACACGCGCATGCACCCAGCAAGAAACTTTGGTGTAAGTAACAGTGTACACCTTCCATTTCTTGACTTTCCATGACTTATCTAGTGGCACACCTCTTTCCATGATCTGTGTCTGTCATCTGTCATGTTACACTGGCCTCCAATGAACTGCATTTCTTTCTACCATTCTCCCCTTTGATGTCACCTATCTCCTACTCTATTCCTCCCCCTTATGTATCTCTTACACTACTCAGACTGTGGTCATTTGCTATGTGACTGTGAGATTCATTATCCTAACCCTCATTTACATGAGATTGCCTACTAATGCTTAGTTACATGTCTTAGACTCAGCTTCCCCCCTTAGCAACCACTACACGGTGGCCATGTTGTTTTTGGTCTGCTGGTCCTTGCATTGTCATACCATGTATTGCATGAAACCCACATTTGTGGGTTTATAACCTTCATTTTCATGTTTTATACAGCGCACCCCATTTGCGCAGGGCTGCGCTGGGTTTAAACATCGGCGATCGCCAAAAAAAAAATATTTTTAATATTTTGGCATAGGGTTATATTGCCAATGGCCACATATTTGGCCATTGGCATGCTGCCTGAGTCATATGCACCCTTTTTTTGCAGCTGACATGGCTCCGTTGTGGAATTTGCAGAAACATGCTCAGTTGTCAACTGAGTACATTTCTGCAGCTAAAACATTTCTTACACAGACTGGTTTCTGCTTCGTGGATCACTAATATACCTCATTTGCATACCTTTCGGCTGCAAGTGAGGTATTTAGCATGTCCACACCCAGTCCGTGTAAGTGACGTTTTAGCTGGTCTCTTACACGGAGTTTAGGGCTGTACCTGGATCGCGAGGCTTGCATGGAGTGTTGCATGTCTCTTACACTCCGTGCAAGCCTTCATGAATCCTGCCCATAGTCTAGATAACCTAAGTTGGTTTTAACTTTATTATCTTTAAATACTAATGGCTTAAACAATCCTAACAAGAGATCAAATCCACTGAAATATTTAAAACTGAACAAAGCACAAATTGTCTTCCTTCAAGAAACCCATTTCAAAACAAATGACAATTACAAATGGAATCCTAAGGAATATAAGATATTAGCACAATCCACTTATAAGACAAAGACAAAAAGGGTAACAATTTTATGGAAAACAAATGTGATTAACCCAGAAATCATTTATAAGTATGAAGATAAAGAAGGCCGTATGGCATTAGTAATAGTTAAATATAATAACAGAATATGGACCCTAGCAAATCTATACTGGTTCCCAGGCATTGGAACATGAACTGTTAAAAAAACACTTGGATTTAATTTCCAATAATTATAAAGGCAACTTAATATTAGGAGGAACTTTTAACTGTATATTTGATATTTCTGAAACTACAAATAAAAAAATTGCTTTGTACATCTGCTGTATCAAAAGCTTTAAACGAGTGGGTAGAATCATTTCATCTTGTAGATACTTTCAAATTTAAAGAAGATAAATCTTTGCTGTTTTCCCATCAAGATCACAGATTTGGTACCCAAACTAGAATAGATAAAATATTTACTGCCCATGACTTACACTCTAAAATCATTAATTTCTCAATCACTCACTGCCACTTTTCAGACCACAATTCATTGATACTAAAACTTCAAAATGGGTACAAACCATTAATCTTTAACTCCAGAACACCAGCATATATAACTAAAATTAAAGAGTTCAAACCCTGGTTATTATCTGAATTACAGTTCTTAGATATTAATTGCACCACAGAAATAAATAAACCCCTAGATTTACTATTCCTCTGTGCAGGACTAGCTTAGTCATGCATGGAGGTAGCCGTTTAGGAGCAGGACGTCTACGCACCATGCATAGTAATGAGGCGCACTGCCTGAGCTCTTAATCTTACACGGAGTGTGTAAGAGTGCAGGGGGCATGTCTGAGAGCAGAGCTCTCAGAATATACATGCCCTTGCAATGAAGAACAGCAGAAAGGGGTAAGAAATGAGCGAGACCACTTATAGGTGTCTGCATATCCCCAGCAACAGTCCCCCTCGTGTACAACAGCAAAAGCATACAGAAATAAAATGAACAACCCCGTTTCTTTTTTTTTTAAAATCCGATTAAAGCTAACCGTAAGTGCATGGGTGTGCCCATCGCTTAGCTGCAGTTAATGCAGCTTAAATGGCTGAAAAGGATAACAAGGAAGATATATGCAAATGAAACAGCATAGCAATAGTGTAGTCAGCAGCACATTCGCCTTACAAACAGGCATTCCCGGTTCGAGTCCCACTACAGCACATTCCTTTTTCCATGGCAAAGCATGTTATAACTAATATTTATGTGACATAACCCACTAAATAACATATATTTATGAACTGGAGTACTGCAGTAAATGCACATGTGAGGTGTCAGTATCATAATGAACAAAGCACTAGTGAGCAGGTTTAAGCACCACTAAGCAGTTGTAAGCATATTTAAGCACTAGAAAGCAGGTTTAAGCCCTTTTGCATGGGGGTAAACAATGTGTGCACAGGTTAAGCAATTCTGCAGCTAACTCTGTAAGCATATGTAACCGGAGATTAGCATTGCCTACCCTCGAACAAACCCACTTACAACTGTTCAAAAGTGCCTTAATCACTCTGTATCCCATGGTCCTTTTTTTGCCCATAAACAAAATAAACAGCCATGCAGGTCTTGAACCCCAGACCCTATACACCATATTCACAGTAGCCAATGACCAAACAATCACAGAAGTACAGAAGAATGAGATATCAGCAAACAAGTCTTCACCACAGTAAAGTCAAACTGAACCTGTGAAAGGAATCAGCATACAGACATATGCGCATTAACCCACTACATAACATAAATATGTGAACTGGAGTACAGCAGTAAGCCCAGAAGTCAGGTGTAGTTGTAAAAGAGTGTTGAAGTCCCCAATAAAACACAAGGGCCCCATACAGTGCACATACGCATGAGTCACGGATAACAGGCATACATATATGGTGTAATGAATAATAAATCAATGCCAAAAAGGAATTATAATTCAAAATCTAATGTAAGCAATGCTAAGCATTGCACAGGCCAGCTTAGGAGGTGTAAGCAATGTGTAGGCTAGCTAACTCAGTGTGTTCCCAGAGGTATACCCCTTTAAACAATGCCAACCCTAGGTAAGCAGGTTTGCCTATAGCCTAGCCTTTTCAGAACTGGCCAATCATGGAAAAGTGTGGAAAATTGGCCCTACTTAAACCCAAGAGGCGGGAATACATCTCATAAATGGTTTTAGCTTTCCCTTGCAGGCACCATATCAGGAAGGGGAGAAGATGTGCGCTTTTGGGCGCAGCGCTGGTGCATCCAGGAGTCCAGAGTCATGACAGGACTCCTTGTCAAAGACCATGATCAGAAACTGCTGCAGGGCCAGTACCAGGGCGGCTCCCACTATAAGGCGGAGGCCTGGGACCATCTCGCCCATGACCTCACCAGTGCCACTGGCATACCCCAAACTGATGAGCAGGTCAGGCATCACTATGCTAACCTGAAGTAGCATAAGTGAGACCTCTTGGAGCAGTGGATCCAAGAGGCTAGAGCGGTAGGGAATGTTCCAGTTGTGTGTAAGTATCACCCCACTATGTGTGTAATAATTTCCAGCTCATGTATATCATGGATAGGTATGGCTAAATGTTCCTCTTATGCCCCCCACAGCTGTAATGGAGTGGGCTGTGAATCAGGCAGCCCACATCAGTCACCTGGCAAGGTTGCAATGCGAGGCAGGTCAGTAATACTCATGCATTTACCGTCATAGGAAATAAAACTAAAAATAGTAGTAAATCAATTGCCTGTATAAAACCTGTATTGTTCAAGGCAAGTACTGCATACACTGAAGAATATGGCAGGAAGAGTCTCATATAGTTTGCATATAAATAAAAGGATAACAGCCTGAAAATAAAGATCTAACTGCTGGACTGTATGTGTATACGCTGGTATCATACGGTAATGTAGATTTGCAGTCATGCAATAGTACTGTTACATTAAGCACTGTTACCCACACCATGCACCATAAATTGAATATGTAGGAATGCCTGCATATGACTGGTGTAATCCCCAGAGGCCATTTAGTACAACTGAGAGACACATAAACAGAAAACAGGGAAAATGCAGACAACAAAACCCAAATAGCACACGCAACTGAGATGTGAACTGTTGTTTTTTTAGCACCCAGAGCCATCGTTCGAATCCTACAAGTGGTAGTAGTCTGCATACAGAATCATACCCACAACTGTCCAGAATGTCCAGTAAAGTGGCCCATATTTGTTGCCTATCAACCTGTCCCCCCTGGGAAATCAGTGGGATGATCCCAGATGTATAGACAGCAAACAAGAAATACAACTGATTGACACAAATCTATGAGAACAAAGCTGGCACACTATCAACTCCCCAAAACCTTATGAGACTAAGAAGCCACGTATGTCCCATTTACACCCCAACTTGTCAAGCTGTGGCCAGAGTGTGTACAATAACAGAGTGAGATGTATGTGCATAATAGTAATGTGGAATCTGGTACTGTGTTTGGGAACATTCAGATAGTGCTAACAAACATTTCTCCCACAGCTCTGCCAGATACCAACACTATGCCAGAAATACAAGAATGATACCCTGTACTGGTACTGTTTATATTGGTATTGTATGGCACTGTGACTGATGCAGTTGCTATGAATAATGAGGTATTGCACATCACTGTCGCCCACACTGTCCTACAAAATATTACTGTCTAGAAGATCTGTATAAGAGTGTTGTAATACAAAGCCAGAATGCAAAAGCACAGGGGATTAATAAGACAGAAAGCAGATAGGAGATATACAGCAATATCTATATAGCAGACAAAACTGTGATGGACAGTGTTTAAGTTGTAGCAGACACAGCCATGGTCTGAATCCTGGGAGTGGATGTAGGCTGCATACAGAATCATAACCAACAATTGTACAGATGAGACCAGAATGTCCAGTATATGTGCCCATATTTGCTCCTTGTCCCCCTGTTCCCCTGATAAGTCTGTGGGATGATCCCAGATGTTTAGCCAGCAAACAGGGAATACAAGTGATTGTCAAACATCTATGAGAACAAACCTGTCACTGTAGCACCCCCATAACTGTTAGGAGAATAATATGCCAAGTATGTCCTATCTACACCCCAATGTTGTCAAGCTGTGACCAGAGTGTGTACAGTAACAGAGTGAGATGTATGTGCATAATACTAATGTGTAATCTGGAAGTTTGTGTGGCAACAGTCAGTTAGTGCTAACAAACATTGCTCCCACAGGTACGTCGGATACAAGCACTGTGCTGAGAAATAAATACCATTATAACCTGTTCTGGTACTGTTCACTCTGGTATTGTAGGGAATTGTGAGTGTTGCAGTTTCTCTGAATAATAAAGTATCACTGATCACTGTCACCCACACTGTGCTACATAATATAACTGTGTAGAAAAGCATGTATATATGTGTGTCAGGTCACTTAAGGTTGAAGAGGGCAATATTCTAGATATGTCCCGGCACACCTGCATGTGGTCAATACATGGCCAGAGTCTGTGCAGAAAGAATTGGATAGCTATGTGCACAACATCAACCTTGAATCTGGGAGTATGTGTAGAATCTGTTAGTTAGTGTTAAGAAACATTCACTCCACAGGTATACCAGACAATAGGTGTATACTGCAGGTGAAACCAGTTCATGTCTAATGATGATGACAGCCATATCACTGTCCAACCTAAGGCTATCGGGTAGTGTAGTAAGACTTGTAAGGTACAGCTAACAGCACTGACTAGGAAAGTAATGTGGACTACAGGAATATACTAGTTGTTAATTGACATCTTTGTCTCCCCCCCACCATATCTCCAACAATATTCAACATAACCAACCCAACTGGTATGTAATGACACCTATGTTCTGATAATGTCCGATTGTTTGATAAGTTTTTTGTTTGTTTGTTCCCATGCATGTGCTATATTGAATTATTCCAACATTGGTGGCATGGTGCCATCAATGTACCTGCATGCTGTTCTTATTACCACTGTGGTCCCATATATGCATGTGTTCTGTTTGCTATGCAACTGTTCCGTATCTGGTGTCTGGGTTAATGGGAATATCTATGCATGCTTTTATACCTAACCCTGGAATGTGTTGACTATTACTAACCCACAGCTGATAATGAAAGTTAAACACTATAGCACGTTTGGGAAGGTCGGTCACAGCGGACCCACCTGTCCAACCTCAGCTGGCCATGGCAGCAGGCACCAGCATGTCTGGGGCCCAACCAGGGAACTCCCTGTCCGTTGGTTCTGCACCACCTTTGGGAGGAATCACCTCAGGGGATGGGGCTCACCCCCCCAAGAGCGAGCACAGACAGGTACCTGTCACCCATTGCCAGGTCGGGGTCATGGTGTGTACAGCGATCAACCAGAAGCTCGGTGATCTTCTATGCCAACTCGAAGGCGGCATGTCGCAACTAAAGCATCAGTCTGGTTCTGCGACTCAGCTCCCAGCACAGCCACCATCGGGGCTGTGAAGGTGCAGTGGTGGCTGCTTATGGGTGGGGACCTCAGTCCCACTGTTTCCACTAGGGGGCTCATGGGCTTCCAATTTCCCAACACCCCTCCCCATCATATACTGCCCCTGTATGTGTCTTGTTAGTCTTGTCTGTCAACCTACCCAACCTAACTCTCCAAATATATCTACTACCCCTCCCCAACATCCCACTCTCCCCTGAAAAAAAAGGGCAATCTTTTCCCAAAAAAAAATCTTGCCCCATACATAGCTGTCCATTTCGCACACGTGTCCACTGAACACATGTAATCCGGTCTAATTGGCATCACAACTTATTACTGTTGTCCTCACCACCTCCCAGTGGTTTGAGTGTCCAAATCTACCTCCAAATTCAGTTTATATGCACAGCTGTAGCTGTAGAAGAAATAGGCAGCTATGAACTTTCCCTACACCCTTCCTGCACATCCCTGGCTATTTTCCCTACTGTCTTTTTTTCTTTGTGCCCCTTTTTTCACCACTTTCCTATCAACCCTTTTTTTCTTTTCTTTTAAAGAACTTAGCCCAGGTGTAAGCGGGAGTAAGCACTTTAAAGCAGCAGTAAGTGGGTTTAAGCCTGTTTGTGCAGGAGTAAGCAATGCCTACACTGGTTAAGCAACTTAGAAGCTAAATGAGTATAAGAAATTGAAACTGGAAGTTAGCAATGCTTACCTTCACTCAAATCCGCACAAACCCACCTACAACTGCTTAAAAGTGCCTTAATACTCTGTATCCAACAGCCCTTGTTCTGCCCAGCAACAAAATCTCTGCAAGGCTCAAACCAAGGACCCTACACACCATAGCCAAAGTGATTTACCACTATGCCATGTCAGATACACATAACTGTGATGTATTCACAAACATATCATACAGCCCAGTCATTCAACAGTACAGAGAATGTATTCCAACATGTAGATGTATGTGTGTGTGTAAATATATTAATATCTAAACAGTTACATGTCTATATATGTGTGTGTATATATATATATATATATATATATATATATATATATATATATATATATATATAAATAAACATATATACATACAAATGCCTACATCTATAGATATATATGTCTACATCTATATGTCTAAATATATACAGCAAGTTATATATATGTAAGCAGATATACGTATATATATATATATATATATATATATATATATATATATATACAAACATAGTTATATTTATGTAAGAAGATATATATATCTATATAGGTATATAAGGACATACATCTATAGATAACAATGGGAAAATAACAAAAACATATTTGTCCACATGCACCGTTAATGGGGTTGAGAGGTCCCAAACAATAAACGTCTTGTACGAATAGGTATACCCCCCCCAGGGCCAAACTTGGCCACACTGCAATACACTACCAAGTGTTGCAGATCCCATAACCAGGACCTGACATGACATGGGCACAGGATGTTAACAGTACTCCATCCCACCTGTATGATGTCAAGCTGGTATTTGTAACATATCATGCAGTACAGTCTGGCTCCCATAGGTAATGTACAATGTGGAAGCTGTCAAATTCTCTAGGATACATATACACAGACACATATATGCAGATACAGATATATATATAGATATATATATATATATATATATATATATATATATATATATATATATATATATATATATATATATATATATATATATGACTACACATACACACACAGAGATATGTATAGTAAGGTACATATTTAGAAGGTGCGCACAATATGGAACAGCCACTATGCCTACAATTAACACCTTAACAACTGGACACTGTATGAGCCACCCACACAAATGACATTCGTTGTCTGCAAAATATACCCACAGAGAGGTCATAAGATATAACACCACACACAGGTTTGCATAAATGGAAAACCTTTATTTGTGTACTATTACAGTTGTATATGCCATGTCATATAGCTGTTCAGACACTGACATCCATATAAACAGAATAATGCAACTGTGAAACAGTAATACTAATACAGTAGTCTGGAAAGGTTTACAAATGTTGTTGTCCAGGCCAAGCCCTTCAAATATTACTATAGTAAAGACAGACTGGGCCACAGGATACCAAACGATCAACAGTAAGCAATGCAGGTGTATAGTTCACAGCCCCTATCTACACTCTGTACAAAACCACTAGGTGGCAAAGACCTCAGTTGATACAATAGGATGTAACTGTTACATAACAAGGCATAACTGACACAGTCACAAGCACACTGACAAACAGAACAGTCTGTATGGCAGGAGGCAGTAGGCCTGCATTAACCCAATTTATGTAATTAATTTAAAGATAGGTGAATTGTATGGTAATGTACATCCAGATACCTCAAGGCAGCTCACCCCTGACACCACCACATGTTGTAACAGCCTAGGTTATTTACGGTACATCCCCCCTAGACTCAATAATACAGGGCCATATACCACTGTTGCATACACTGGCCTCTGGAGTGCATAACGGCACACATGTATGTATGTGAAGCCCACACATATATGGCCCCAGCCCCACTGTATGTGTGGGGGATACAACAGCAGTGGACTGGTGGCAGGAATGGCAGCATGACATACTCACAGCCCACAACAGAACAACAATAAAAGTAAGAGCACTGACAGTACCACAGCTGGGAAATTTATTACAAAAATAAAGAAAGAATCAAAACAAAGTTACAAAGAATAAATCCTTACAAAACAGTGGTAAGCACTTTCATGGATCTACCCCTTCATCAGACTTGGTCTGATGAAGGGGTAGATCCCTGAAAGCGCTTACCACTGTTTTGTAAGGATTTGTGTAATAAATTTCCCAGCTGTAGTACTGTCAGTGCTCTTACTTTTGTTGCTTTTCACTTTTCCCTGACAGTTTTGTGCTTAGAGAGAGGATATTTACTTTTATCACTACAGAACAACCCCTGACAGCATGTCATAATTGCAAAGCTTGTTATGCAAGTGGAGGACAGAGGCTGGAACACAGGCCCATATGTGGAAAACTGTTTTCATACACTAAGCAAGTCACTGGTGTTGGTCTGCAACATACACTTAGTCAGGGATTTGAGGTTAGAAACATAAATGGATGTAGCCATGTACTGATAGCACTCAACACACACACTGACATAGGACCTGTGTGGTGGACAGACAAAACATGATAGGCACACATCTGGCCATAGAGAGGATAGTCCCACATTTGAGAGCTATGCAGACAGACTGCATTCCAAGGTAAACTAGTATGTACACACACACCCTGTAACACCAGTACTATATAAAGCATAACACAACTCTACTCACACTCTGTCTGTAGTTTTGGGAACTCCTACAAATATGTAGCTGGCCTGAGTGTGCAGGTTCTCCTGTAAGAGGTATTGCTACTTGCTGTTTGTAACACTGATGCCCACACACAGGAAGGATGTCCATCACACAGGAAAGGTAAAGGGACCATGCCCACATGATGTAGGGATTTATAGTAGGTGGTTGCCATGACAGCAGTAACTGGAAGTACTACATAGCAAGCTGCATGCAGTTAGCAAGTGGAAGACACTGATTGGTGCAGAGGCCATCACCTGGTCATGCACATCACCTACTAAAGCCATGCTGCAATCTATTCAAAGCAGCCCATTCCATTTACTGGAGAGAGACAGAGAGAGAGAAAAAGAGACAGAGAAAGAAAGAAAAAAAAATTTCCAAAACAAAAAGCCTAAGGCAAAGGCATATTAAAAGCCAAAAGAAGAACAAACCATCATTCATCATTCATTCATCAAGTCATCATTCCCACAACAGATATGTGAATTATATGTGCATGTCAAAGAATGTAATACCTGGTCCATAATAATGGGATAGATGATGTGGAATGATTTATATGAGCCATCAAGTGTTGTTGTGATGATATTCAACTGAACAACTGCTATGGACAATAATGTCTTTCCCTGTGGGCAGTGGGCCACAGCCATCAACTGTGCAGGTCAGCACTGACTGACAAGATGAAAGCCATCATAGTGTGTGTTGTGTAATGGGAAGTATGTTTATTACGTGGCCAGTAGCTGGTGGTGCAAGTAATGCCATTATGATGGACACGTGGGACCCACGGCCCACCACTGGCAGGATACTCAGTTTAATCTGTAATGTAGCATGCAGGAATGCCATAGGCGTGTAATAGGGTTACCTGCAATCGAGTCCTACATATACCCCCCTAATGTCAGGCCGTGTCCATATGTGGCACCTGTCTGTGTTGTAGCAAGGCAGAACAGTGCAGCTGTGCAGGAAGGTGTTGTGAGATTGTGGACCTGATGTCTGAATGTACCCACATATGTCACGTCACATATATAATATATATATATATATATATATATATATATATATATATATATATATATATCAGCATGTATGTCCACAAATATACATATACCCATGTGTAGACATATATATGAGCACATATGTACAACATCACATATATCTACACATATATAGATATATACCTATATGCACATGTCTACATATATACAAGCACACGCACAAACATATATGTATGTAAAGACATGTCCCCTATATTACTACCACAGTGATGTATGCTATGTGCGATGTATCAGCACAAATAGCAATATACACAGATATCTACTGCTGGTAGTGTGTGCAACATGGATGTGTATGTCGCATGTTAGCCCCTTGTTGGGACCACATTGCCCCCATCTGTGAACTATGCAATGGGAATATGGGGACGTATGGCAGGTATACTTGTGGAGGTGTTCAGGGTTGGTAGATCTAGAGGACAGTCTACAAGGGTGGTATGTAACACATGTGGTGGGTAAACACCCTGGATGGTGTGTGTGGTCTGTGATGTGGACACCCCATGGGACCCAATATGTGCACAATGGGAACAAGCCTCCCACTCACTGCTACTCATAACAGCAATCCATGTCCTGAAGGTGACTGGCCTGGAACCTGAGCAGGAGGAGTATGTCAGCCTTGTGAATGTGTACTGGTTGCCTCAGATGGATGTAGCACATCCCACATGTGTCTGTGGAGCCCGGTATGGAACAGACCCTAGACCTGACCTCAGGGTGACAGGAACATGTCTGTGTGTGCCTCAGGGGGGACAACATTCCCTGGGTTGGTTCCAACTGATGGTATTGCTGGACCAGTGCATGAGGAGGCCCCAGGTTGGGACACACATGTGATGTGGCCAAGTATCATGGGCAGATGGGTTTGGAAAGGTGGATCTGCTGGCCAATAGAACTTGTACATGCTATTGTGTCACTGTTATAGAACATATGCTAGTAGTAATAGTCTACACAATCCTGGAACATGTCCAACAGCATGCATAGATATCCCCAATAACACAGAATGTCAGATGTGCAGCAATCCCAAAGCAGCCATACCACTGGAATATATGGGACCATAGTGGCCCTGACAATGGCATGCAGGTGAATAGTCTGTAACAGGCCAGCAATGATAATGTCCACACAGGTGACATTGCTACAATCACATAGCAGAAAGTATGGTACAATACAATATCTGTCCCACTGGTAGGTAAGCTGTAGCCATACCTAATGAGTTGTGTGTACAGTTTGTTGAAGCTGATATGGTGAGGGGGGGGGTGAGAGAGAGGTGTATTACAAACTGTGGTAACCTTGCTGTATGAGTTGCT
This sequence comes from Protopterus annectens, assembly GCF_019279795.1. Classification (NCBI taxonomy): domain Eukaryota; kingdom Metazoa; phylum Chordata; order Ceratodontiformes; family Protopteridae; genus Protopterus; species Protopterus annectens. The sequence continues at coordinate 1,037,384,630 of NC_056727.1, read as the reverse complement.
CAGACCTGTTTCCATCTTTATGTCTTTCAGCCAAGATGTCACATGCATGCTTGCCCACCTATTCAACAGCGGGGAATGATATGCTTATATCACACCAATCCAGCACTATCCAGTGCTGTTTGTAAGGGCTGCCCATGAACAGCAGGAGTGGACCACCCTGTGGAACAGCCTAGTCCACAGGGTCAATGATGTCAGACTGTACAACCGCAGTTATGAGCAGATCCGGCATCATTGTACTAACCTGCTTCGCAATGCCCATCGGCATGCTGCTGCAGTCTGGGGGATCACCTCGCCACAGGGGGGCCATGCCATCCATCCCCCCGACACATGTGGATGAGCTCCTGGCCAGCCTTGTGGCACCTGCCCATCCGGCCTGCCACCAACCGCTGGACACCTTTGTGGAAGTGGTTGGCATCCACACACTGGCTTAGGAGCGTGCAGGTAAGGACACAGGGCACATCAGTAGACCACTGTTGTGTATTCATCTGCATTGCTACAGGTAGATCATGCATATCTGACATGTCATAGATATATTGTGTTGCTGCATTGTAGTGATAAACAGATGTCCAGATGCGGTAGCATTGTGGAAATGTACCGTTGATGTATTGTAATACTGCACCTACCCTGTAGTACTGCCACAGGTGTGGCCAGTGACATTGCATCTCTCACCCACTTATGTAGGTCCCTCCGGGATAAAACCAAGGCAATAGCCTCTAGCTGATGAGTACGGTTTAAGTAGATGCTTGCCAAAACACTGGGCATGTAATGGTGATGGTATATTCCATGCACACATCTAACACGCCTACCCTGAATGCATGCTGTACATGTGCATGTATTGTTGCTGTGAAATGCACACAAGGGTGACCATGATGGGGTATTGGAAAGGTATGTCAGACACCTGCATGATAACTAACATCCTGTCATTGTGGAATGTGTCCCCAGGGAGTAACATAATGGTGGTAGACATGGCCTACAGTAGGGCATGTTCAAAACAACACCCATATACAGTGCATCACCAGTGTATATACCTGTAGGACAATGGCAACTTCGGCAGAGATACACTATGGCATAAGGTATTACAGTAGTCCACATTATCAGCTGGGTCTGGGCTGCAACATGTGGAGTTCAGTGTATGGGACACTGCAAAGTGACACACGTGTAGGGCTTACTTGTCATGCATCTGCATAAAGGCTGAAGAAGGGGGGGTTTCAGCATGACACACCAGTGCACCCCAGCAGGGATCCTAAGGATGCTAAGAATAGCTCTATCTGCACATAGTCAGGTTCAGAACCTGTGGCAGCCATAACCCTACCCCCACAACAATAGTGACGGCAGTGAGTGAACACCATGGGATGTGCACATGAGTAGACCTTGCAATCATGCAGAATAGGGGGACATGTGTAGGGCAGACTGAACATACACTGGCAAATGTAGATGGCCCATGCTGGTAAACCCCTGCCAGGAGTAGTGAATGCTGTAGTACACACGACAAGAGATGCGATAAACCGTCATGATAAGGGTGTGCACACATATGCCCACACAGTTTATATGCATCATGGTCAGCAGCCACACACCTAACACAATCTGTAGACACTGCATGTGAAAGTACAGGACATATGTCACATATCGGGCTCATGTACTGCTAAGATATGCGGTGATGTGGTCCCACGGCAGATCAAGGATGGGTGCATCGAATCAATAAAGGTGTGTACACCCCCCCATAGCTATGGTATGCTCTGATGGTTGTCAGTGTAAGAGTATTGGATTGGTCATACATGGTCTGTTGATTTTGACAGCTGTAAATCAGGTATCAGGTATTTACTAATGACAACTGTCCACATAACATCCCAGGTATGTGTTGCTGAAAAACATAGGGGCTTTGAGCAGTAAAGCTGACATAACTGACACAGGGCTACACATTCTGCAATGGGTTGTACAATTATGAGTTGTGGTGCACAGTACATGGCACAGTACAGAACAGGTGCACAGCAAAACTGTGTACATGGGTGCAGTGGTATCCAGGGGAAGGGGCATCACCTAGTGATGCAGCACATGCATCACACACATGTATACTGTTGCTAGGATGGATTGACTATAGCTGAACTGCATGCTATTCTGCATGTTGACAGATGGGTAATAGGAGGACTGTGTGTACTATCATTGTGCAACCTCACCTGTATGTGTGTGTGTGTGTGTGTGTGTGTGTGTGTGTGTGTGTGTGTGTGTGTGTGTGTGTGTGTGTGTGTGTGTGTGTGTGTGTGTGTGCATCCTGCTGTTTAGTTAGTTTGTCTGCAGGGTCACTCTGGTGAAATGGAGAGAGGTAGATTCATGTAGGATGCATGTGTGCATGTGTGTGTGTTTGTGTGGGTGGCCATGTATGCACATGTGAGATTGTGGGGTGTTCATACAGCTGTACCTCCCTTTGGGACTGTGCAGTACATGGACATGGACTGCCACATTACACACCAGGAATACCTGTCATGTATGTAATCACAGGACAGCAAATAGTATAATATGATCTGTAGCATGGAACAGGCATCCAGAGGAAAGGTAGACACCAAGTACACCATTAATATCGCATTCAGCAGAGAGTTCACCTACAAACCATGCATGCAGCACTACAGATGCATTGGGGATGTACTAGTTAACACCAGGGAGTGTATCCAAATATTACTGTTGTCACATGATAGACTGAAGGAGCAGCATATCTGGCATGTACTGTGCACTACATACACATGGCACACCAGTGCGTGATATTATGGATACAACATAGTAGCCTTCAAATATAGGGGCCATGCACATCGTGTCTGGACATACAGAGGGTGCATACTGAATGACAGCATTGAGGTCATGTAAAACCACTACACACAGGTCAGGCAGGTAAACTAGCAACAGAGCTTGTGTTGTGGCCACTTGTGTAGGCATTTACAAGACTGATATGTTAATGAGTGATATCAATGTGTGCATGTTAATTGTGATGCAGGATGGGGTAACACATGGACATATACATGGGACTGTCTGTAAAGCCATGGACAGGTAGGTATTATGGAGGTGTGTGTGTGTGTGTGTGTGTTTGTGTGTGTGTACTGTTAGGCAATGCTGTACAGGTTTTAAAGTGCATTTATTGTTTTCCCCCACAGGTGGCGAGGTAGGTCAGGGTCCCTCCTGCATGCAATCTGATGTTGGTGTCCATACAAACACTAAAGATGATGATATTAATGTTGAGGCACAAGTGGGTTTGTCAGAGGCCGATACTGCACCAACATTTGACATCCCCCTTTTCGCCACCTCAACCCCGCATACAGTTTCAGTGCCTATACACACCCCATCATCAGGGGCTACTGTGCCCGGTCACAGCAAGCATAGCCAGATGTCTGGCAGGGCACCACATAGTCAGATGTCCCAGGGTATTCATAGTAGGGCCGCTGGACATCATGCCCCTGGCAGAGGTGACATAGCTGGTATCAGTCAGAGCATGTTTCAGGCTGTCATGGTGGCCCAGGCATGTATAGAACATTACCACAGACAGGGTCTGATGCTGCAGAGGGCTACTTTCACATCTGCAAATGACAATGCCCGTGAACTGGCTGGTGCCATCTGTGGCTTAACTGAGTTCATGGATAGATGGTCTGGTAAGATGATGGCCCTCATCGACCATGATCTGTCCATGTTTGAACATGTGGTGGGAGTGCAGCGACGGCCGCATCGACATAGGCCAGCAATGCCAATAGCTGGTAGTCAACGTGGATGTGCTAGGACATCAAGGGGCTCCTGCAGTGGCAGTAGCAGTCCAGGCAGTGTGGGGGGTGTGCTGTCCACACCAGAGCAGGCCACGTGCATGTGGTCCTGGTCAGTCTCAGGAGGGACCTGGTACCAATGGACAAGTTTCATCAGCAGATGAGAGTAGCACATCAAGGCCTGTACCTGGATGTGCCCCTGGAACCCTTGGCAGGCACAGTCCACATGTCTGTGGCCAAAGGCAGTGAACTGCACACCCTGTCAGGTATGGTCTGCAGCTGTTCATAAACACCTGTGTATGGCAGCCACATGGCAGAACTGTATGCATGCATATCCACACACTATGCAAACACACCTAGGACAACCCCATACCTACACACACCACATCACCTCACCCAGCTCCCAACAGTACACTCCTCACCCACACACATAGTGTCAAATGTATGGCCCACCTTCGGCCTCTGGCAAACCAACATCACACCCTGTGCATATGATACCTGTACCACATCCCTGTCATCCATACCATTAGTGCAGTTACAGGCTAATATGGTTCTGATGCACACAGTGACTGTACAACAGTGTACCACAGTGCTGCGGTGTAACATGTTGTAGGGAGTAGAGTGCAATGCATATATAGCAGGTAGTGTAGCCGACCAGCAATGATGCCTTATAGCTGTTAGTAACACTGGTTGGTTATGGTCTCTATAATGTTATCCATTTGTGTTGTAGGTGTACATGTGTTGGCACTAGGATGCCCTATGCATATGATGGTACCTGTGCCACATCCCTGTCATCCATACCATCAATGCAGGGACAGGCTGATATGGTTCTGTTGCACACGGTGACTGTATTACAGTGTACCACAGTACTGCAGTATAACATGCAGGGAATAAAGTGCAATGCATACATGGCAGGTAGTGTAGCTGTCCAGCAATGATGCATTATAGCTGTTAGTAACACTGGTTGATTGCAGTCCTTATAATGTTATCTATTTGTGTTGTAGGTGTACATGTTTCAGCATGAGGATGGTCTTCAGTCATATTCCACAACGGGGTATGTCACTGTGGTGACACCATGGCTGTGACATATATGGGGTACAGTTGAACACATTTCTCAGGTCACTAAACCGGTCATTGCCTGTGCCACATGGACAGATGGCCCGCTGAGGCATGTATACCCTGCAACCTGATGTAGACCCATCCACATACACGCACACTGATACTTGGCAACACTGGGACTAGACCCCAAACTAGCTATGTAGTGATACTGAAGTGTGTGGCTTACATTGCACACACCACACAGCATTTAGGGTGAGGTGTGTCCCAGGTTACATGTTACATGCAGAACATCCCCAGACATGCACAGCATGCTAATGGGGGATGTAATGGGTGTAGCTGGACAATACATAGTGTGACATACCATCATATACCCATTTGCAGACACATAACAGCCAGACACCCATCAGAAATACCAGGTCCTATCGCTGCTAATTTGACCATGTGTCCACTGTGTTACAGGTAGGCTGCACACATCACATGCATAAATGGCTTGGATTGTGGTAACAGTTTCCTGTATGGTTGATGGTGACAGTGGTAACCATAACGTGGTACATGGGACATATACCTGGTGTACCTTGGTGTAATGACAGTGTACACAGCACCCACATCCCCCAGTAAATATTGTACTCCCTAAAACCCATGATGACACTCTGCCATGCCCACCATCACACATTGGCCACGACTGTGGTACAGCCCATAGTATACCCCAGCAGTGGTACTACAGAGATATGCATCTCATGTACATGCCACACACGTAGTAGGGTGTTGCATTGTCATGCCTCACCTATGGGCAGCAACAACACTATCTGTACTACTGTGTGGAAATGGGTATTGTAATAGGAGTATGTGGCCTCAGAATGCTGTACCCTACAGATATACAGACATGCACAACTACACACACATGCCAGAACACAATGGGTATCCCATGCCTATCAACTCATTTGTAAAACACTGTTGTGCTGATATTGCAAGGCTCGTGTAGCCACTATGGGGGGAGCTTAACAGTGTAAATGTAAAGTCCCATACAGCAGCAGCCACAACTGACTATGGCAATGGGTGTTGCATTGGTTGTGAAGGCCCTCACGGAATTCCCAAGTGCAGGTGTGCTAACACACAAACACTGCTACACTCAGACATGTACATGTACAGATGTGTCAGTACAGGGGTGCATCCCTGCAGGTGGTCATAGCTGTGTATCTATCTATTGTCCAAGGGGAGATGGGTTGTGTAGGGGTTGTGTGTACAGTCCTCCCACCTGCCAAGTGGCAGTGAGTAATCTACTGACAGATACTATTGTCATGAGCCTCAGGGTGAGAGTGACATGCATCAGCCAATCCTCCAGGTGCCTCCTGCACATGGCCACTGAGGTAATCAAGTTGACATGTATGCAACATGTGTTACAACACATGGTTAGTGTCTGTGATGGAGACCTGTACCTAAGCATGTTCGGTTGACTGTGGTAGTGTAGTGGTGTCACCTGTGGCATGTGGTGCATACAGGGTGACATCTCCTATATTTGTCTATTCTTACACAGCTGGGCAGGCATGTCAGTATCAGTCAAGCTTAGGTTGCCTATATATATCCCAGTTGGATACCTGCCATCTGCACATCTGTACAGGGACTGACAGTCATCAGCTTGGCAAGTAGCTATGCAGTAGCATGAGCGTGTTGACAGACAGATGTCTGACAACAATATGTATGCCATAACTACATGTTGGATGCCCTCACTAACATGTGCTGTACAGACAGTAGTCTACAGTTAAATTCCACATGATGGATCATTACCCAGTAAGGGGTATATACTGTGACACAGCTCACACACCAGGGATACAACAGGGAGGTCTCGGTGTCCAGCCATGCTTGCAGGTGTGCCTGTTGTCAGTACTACATTAAGCACTCTGCTTTTGCCTGGGTTAGCACTGGCAACAGTAGTACTGCAATGATACACTACATGCCAGTGTGACAGCATGTACCCTGGGCTACTACGCCTGCATGTAACACATTCACATGGATAACAGTGCTGTACAGGCCTCATATAGGTCTGTGTCCCACAACTGACACTCACACCCCTTGCTACTGTAATGACACACATAGATGCATGTATTGCACATGGCATTACATACACTTATTACAGGTTATCAGACTGGGTGGTGTGTCCTGGTTACCAGGGCTAAGTTATGCTTAGCAAGTATCAACATTTCTGCAATATACCAGCTAAGCTGATTTGCACACTGGTAAGTGCTGCCTACACTGTGTAAGTGCCTGTACATTTACCCATAGCTCAGTACTGCTTAGCTTCGTTCAAACCCACGCTAACCCACTTAAAGCAGCACAAAACTGCCTTAACCACTCTGTATCCAACAGCCCTTGATCTGCCAAAATGAACAGCCCTTCCAGGACTTGAACCCAGGACCCTATACACTGAAGTCACAACACTTAACCATTACGCCATGTCCATTGTAAAGACAGCTGTTGTTTTACCAATATAGCTGTCAATACACATATTGAGCAGTATTGAACAATTGCCTTTAGTTCCTAAATTGTGTAGTCCTTGTTATTAACATGACTGTTGCCTCACATATGTTGTTTTATCATAATGTGCACATAGCAACTACATACGGTGAGATACATATGGATGGGTATACACAACCGTGACGTTTACTCTTGACAGGAATATGGTCGTATACATATAAAAGGTCTATATATGTCTACATGTACATACACATGTAAACTCATATATATGTCTGTATACACATCTGTATAGTGCTACATATATATGGCCATGTGTACATCTTTTCGTATGTATATATATATATATGTATATATATATATATATATATATATATATATATATATATATATATATATATATATATATATACAGACATATATGTATATATACATATATGTATATATATATACTTATATGTATATATATACTTATATGTATATATAGCTATATATGTATGTGCATCCTATATGTACAGATATGCCTAGTTATGTTGTTATGTATGTAGATATCTATAACTATTTGGGCATACATATTCTGATATACCTACTACTGTCAATATATATGTAGATATCCATACGTATATGTGCATATGTATCTCTATCTGTATATGTGTAGATATATATTGCTTTGTATATGCATATATCTGGGTGCTTATATATAAATACATATACATATACATATCCATCTATATAGCTGCAGTTAGTTGCCTGAAGTGTGAAAAGTGTAGCCATCTGGATACATTGAAAGTTGTTAGACTGCTTTTGAAATTGTGTTAACTTAGCCTGGGGGTTTCTGCTTGCATTATAATCTGTGCTGGTCACATTTTTTAATTATTCTACTCATCTTCCAAGTGGCTGGCTGCTGAGATTCACCTGCATGATTTAACTGACAAAAGCTGATTTAGGTATACTTTTTTCTGCACTTATTTAAGATTAGAAATTTGTAGATAATTGTTAATTATAATATAATACAGGGAGATAATACTCCCTGTCTCTAGCTGCAGTTAGTCTGCCACCCCCCTCCCTGTTCTTGTTGTGGTGTTAATCTTGGTGGCTTTGGAACTGCCCGCCCATGCTGTAAATCTGTTTTTGGACCTCCTACTGGGCCCATCTCATTTGCTCACTCAACTGAGTACAGTGAGATCATATTTTGATTTCAGACACTCCTACCAGTCCCATCTCCTCTGCTGTGTACAGAGAGAGCACTTGGGAAGGACATCCCCTATAACATTTTAATCTGCTCTGTTCCCTCCCACTCCACAAAAAAAAAAAAATTACTTATAGTTTCTTGAGCTGCTCTTATATAACTGTCTTCTACCTTAACACATTAATTTGCTGTTCTGTGTGCTTTTAAGTGTTCAAGTGCTCTTATCTGATTTTTCATAAACTTGTTGTTATATATATATATATATATATATATATATATATATATATATATATATATATATATTCTGCCTTTCCTGTAAGTAGTCTAATCCAGATACAGATTTGCTGTATCTTTAGAGGGACGCCTTCTAGCTTATCAGTGGGAGTGATAAGCACTAGGTAGCCTATCTACCACAAGAGTGGTTTCTGACCCAGAAATTGTAGTTTATTGGCCATTTAGCCAGTTTTTCCATTTCTTTCAACTTTCTGGTTTAAACGCCTGCATTTGTGCTTGCTTCCCACCTTCCCTGTAACTAGTTTAACCCAGATACAGATTTGCTGTATCCAGGACTGTTTGTAAGCTTCTGTGCCCCCAAGCCTTTCTTTGTTGGAGGGAAGCCTTCTAGCTTATCAGTGGAGTGGTAAGCACTAGGCAGCCTATCAACAACAAGATCCAGATACAGATTCTTAGTTTTAGCACTTGAATTTGCTTATCCGTGCTCAGCACTTGTTCAGAATTTGTTGTAAGCACCAAATAAACTACAAATTACTACAGCACTCACCATTCCTCATTAACTAGAGGAAAACCATTTTGCTACTTACTTTCCCCACTTGCTTAGAAAAAAAACAGCTCTTGTACTCACTTTCCTCACTTGTCTAGAGGAAAATATGTTTTTTTATTCAGGCATGTCCAAAGGTCAGCGCCTAGTGTCTCTCCTGTCTGTCTGATGAATCCGGGCATCTTGTAGCAATGTAGCAATTGCCTCATGTACACAGACAACCCTCTCCTACAACCACCCAACACTACAACCTGTGAGAGATGCACTTATCAAGCCAAACTGGAGGTAAAGCTCTCTCAAACCAGGACTGAACTTGATAGTCAAGAGGAGAAGGTAAACACTTGCACCACACCACACTCATCACATAGGCCTACTAAACCTACACTACCAAAATCCACACATAGAAACACAAAAACATTCATGGAGGCTCTCGATAATAATCTTCTCAAGCAAGAGAGACCTCCAAAGCAGAAACACAAGCAACCTCCCACCACCAAAACAAACCAAATGACACATAGCCCACAGACTCAGTGTGCCACTCAATCACAGTCTATAAGGCAAAACAACGTACCCAATACACTAGTCATAGGTGACTCTATAGTCAGGCACACTGATGTCCCACTCACCAGGCTAAACAAGGAGAAGGTCACTGTCAGCTGCCTGTCTGGTGCCAGGATCTGCCACATAACCCACTCACTCAGGTCACTCCACAAGTACAAATATGACTCTGTGATTGTCCATGTTGGTGTGAATGACCTGAGTTGTACCTCCCTGGACTACATGAAAAGAGACATGGAAGAACTCTTTGATCTTGTAGCCCAGGCAGGTATGACCCTAGCCCTGAGTAGCATCCTGTCATTGCCCAGAATGATACCGCAATACAAGGATAAAATTATTGACTTCAACAATTGGCTAAGCTTCTGGTGTCATTCTAATGGGATCCGGTATCTGTCTGCCTGGGAAGACATGGTCGACAGACCATGATGCTTTGCCAGAGATGGCCTGCACCTGTCACCCCTGGGATTCCGGATACTGGCAAAGGCTCTTGCCACCCCTATAGTGCTTTTTTTAGACCAGGTTCAAATGACAAATTCACCACCTTAACAGGAACAAGCAAGCAAAAACCAAGGGTAATGCTATTCAATTTTTATTTATTTTTTTATTTAACATTTGTTAACCGGGAATGCCCAACTTATGAACGAAGCCAATTTTCAGTGGAGGCCCAGGGAAAAAGGCTCCAGATGCATGTCTTTGTAATGTGGGAGGAAACTGGAGCACTCGGAGGAAACTCACACGAACGCAGGGAGGACATACAGACTCCGTACTGAAGGCACCTCAGCCGAGAATCAAACTGGAGAACCTCTTGCTGTGAGGCGCCAATGCTACTGGTGCACCACTGCACTGTCAATACTAAAAGTCTAAATCTCAAACTGCACTCACTCACTTGAAGCACTCCTTAAAATGGAGAACATCGATGTCTGCGCAGTGACTGAGACCTGGTTCAAGGCTCCAGAAAGCACCCCTGCATTACCAGGCTATAACTCATACCACACTTTTCGGACATCTAATCTGGACTGGAACACCAAAGGTGGAAGTGTGTGTCCATATTCATTAAGCATATCCGCACCTCCAGGCTAGTTGCTCAACATAATGCAGTTGAGGTTATCCAAGTGCAACTAACTCTGGGCAAAACTGCAATCCAAATTATAGCTTGCTACAGATACCCCACCATGCCCCAGGATTCCCACTCCTCTTTTCTTGATATACTGGAAAATATTAGGGTTCAATTAAACACCCTAATATTGGGTGATTTCAACTATCCTACCATTAACTGGGAAAACTACTCATGTACCAACACCTTCGCTCAGCGCTTTCTGGAATTCATAAATTCCAATGCCCTGGATCAACTTATCCACACGCCCACCAGGGGCAACAATATCTTAGACCTAGTCATTACCAACATGAGTGACCGGTGTTCCACACCTGAAGTCAACTCCTCTTTGGTCAGATCCGACCATATGCTAATCACCCTAGATATCCACATCCCACCCTCACCCCTCATTAAGGAAACCACCGTAAAAAATTTCTCCAAAGCCAACTTCATTATTCTTAAGACAGAAGTGGTGAACTTCATGACACCCATGCAGATGGACAATACAGTTATGACTGCTGAATCCTACACAAATGCACTCTATAAGCACTTAGACAAGTGCATGGATCGTGCTATCCCAAACAGAACCAAGATGCTATCCTCCAAAAAAAAGAAGCCAATCTGGTGGTCCCCTGGCGTAATCAAACTGTACAACAGAAGGAAGAAATTGTTGCAAAAGAGAGTAAAATCCCATGAGTGGAGGAGCTCCCTGGTCAGCCTCAGCAAGAAGCTGAGATCCCTTATAAGATCCTCCAAAGCTAGCTATGAAAATAAGACTGCCACTGATTATAAGGACAACCACAAAGCATTCTATAGCTATGTCAAGAATCTCAATGGCAAACACCCAGATCTGCTCTGAGTTACAGCACAATGGCACAAAAATTACAGAACCAACTGATACTGCCAAAATCTTGGCAGATAGGTTCAGTGCTAACTTTACCCCCGTCTCACCCCCTAAAGGGCCCATATCTATACAGGAAGAATGCAGAGTCCATGTAAACACAACTTCACAGGTAAAAGCAGCACTCTCTAAAGCCAAGAAACACAGCATCCATGGGACTGGCAACATCCCAGGCTGCTTTTACATGAACTTCAGAATGAACTGGCTCACCACCTAAGCACCATGTTCAATCATAGCCTCACATCAGGCTTTGTGCCCACTGAATGGCACACAGTAACAGTTATCCCACTCCACAAAGGGGGAGCCAACACTGATCCAGGGAACTATCGCCCTATTAGCCTCACGAGCCTCGTCTGCAAGGCCATGGAACGTATCATCATGGAATTTATAAACAAAGACATTAGTAACCTACAAACTCTGGACCCCACCCAGTTTAGGTTTATGAAAGGCAGATCTTGCCTGCTGAACCTGGTCAACTTCTTTGAGGTAGTCACCAAAGCCGTAGACAAGGGTAACGTTGTTCACAAAGCCTATCTTGACTTTGCCAAGGCTTTTGACACCATCCCCCTTCTGGAATTATAGCTAAACTCACTAAACTAGGTATAAATCCCTATGTCACAAGATGGGTTGCCAACTGGCTCACTGACAGAACCCACACTGTAAAAGTTGCAGACTCTAAATCTGACTTCAAACCAGTGACAAGTGGAGTACCACAGGGTTTAGTCCTGGGACCTCTCCTGTTTGGTATCTACTTCTCTAAAGTACAGGCTAACACCGAAGGCCACTGGCTCATGAAGTTCTCAGATGACTGGAAACTAGGAGCTATAGTAAAGTCCCCAAATGATGTGGACAACTTACAGAAGGGCCTCAATGAGACAGACGCCTGGTGTCAGATCCATGGCCTCAAGCTCAATGCCAAAAAGTGCATTGTTATCCCCTTTGGTAAAAACTCTGTACCCATGAACTACCACATAGGTGGCAGTCTTCTTAACACCGAATGCGTGATAAGAGACCTTGGGACCCAGGTGGACAGTAGTCTCTGCTTTGATAATCACATCACCACAGTAATCAGGAAATCCTTCTACATGGCACACCTCATCACAAAAGGGCTCTCATCCAGGAAAAAAGAGGTCATTGTTCCCCTCTACTCGACACTCATTAGACCCATTATAGAGTACAATGCCCCTTTTGGAATGTACCTCACAAGACATCTGCAGCAGCGGGAAAGGCCACAGAAGTACCTCACAAAGAGAATTACTGGCCTCAAACAGATGCCCTGCACTGATCGTCTCAAAAAACTCCAGCTTTACTCTGTAGCATATCACCTACTCTGAGGTGATCTCTGCCTAACATATAAAGCTATGTCAAACCCAGAGCTGTTGGACATGCTACACCTAAAGAAACCACAATCCTTCTAAGCTACATGCTCTAGGGACCTAAACCTTGTCACCACGATAAACAGGACTTACTGGAGGGATAGATTCCTGTTCCAGAGACTTCCCATACTCTGGAACAAGCTATCCATCTATGTCAAGCAAAATTCCTCATTAACACTCTTCAAGAAAAATCTTGATGAGTGGATGGGAAATAAGAAATACACCCTGTGGATCACTTCTCTGGCTCTGCTCAACAGGGGCACAGGAAATTAACTTTCTTGGGTTGGCGTAAGCCAGGGAACTTTGTTGGCTAGGCTTACTTTGGCCCTTGGGCCGATAGCCTAGTACCTACCTATGAACCTATGAACTTATATGTATATGTGTATATATCTATATAGATATCTGGATAATTATATATGCATATATTTTCACCATATGTCCTGAACATGGAGTGTAGCCCAACGTCAGCCCCTACAGTCCCAACTCATTAGTGCAAGGGGATATCAGGTGTGTATAGCAGGTATATTTGTAGACTATTGCTACTGTAACAGGGATTGTCTTCACAGACATGGTGTGTGTGGGAGGTCATATCTGCTTTTAAAATGTGCACCATTGGCTACTGACAGGCATCCTAAGGACATCGTAGTACAGTACTGCTGCTAGCATGTCATGCTCCTGTGGACTACATCAGAGATATTAGCTGATATAAGTGGACATTCTAACACACTCTGGACAGTCCAGAGGTGTATATAGAACCCCTTACTGCAAAACATGTGTACCAAGCCTGACAATGTGGATGTTAGCCATGTAGATGAGTATAACACACAGACTGGTATACATTTGCCCCATTAGGTTATGCATTCACACACCCCTGTCTGTCCTGACACATAATAACCACTGGTACAGAGGTGCCATGGCCACATACTACCCACTAGATATTGACATACATCTGTACGGCATCCCACTGCTCTATATGACATACATGACTGTTAAGAGAGGACCAGCAGCAGTACATCTGGCAAGTATCTGGACATGACATCTCACTGGGTATGTACACTAAGCTGCTAGGCATGTAACAAAGCACCGTGCAGGCTACAGGCAGACTGGCTCAACATTGGCCTACATTTCCTATGGGGGAATGCACATGTACCTGCATATATAGCAAGCTCTACAGGCATGTCACAGCACCAAGTACGATACATCAATGTGAAAGTGCATAACAACAGCCAATGTGAACACAGCCACAGCCACGTATGGTAAGCTAGCATTATATTATAGTATATGGACTATTTGTTCAACACCATCCTCACATGTGCCACTCACACACTAAACCTACATATACTGGGCCGCTACATAGTGAGGTCCGATGCCTGTCTGTTGTATGGGACATGTGTGTGTATGGCCCTATAAACATGTAAGCCGATAGGGTAACATACACTGGAGCAGCATGTAACAACCGATAGAATGGGAAAAAGAACAATGACATCTACCATAGTCTGTACACAGGCCAAAGTACATATTATCAATACACACACTGTCACCATTCACCTTACATACACAGACATCAGTACTGTACACACAACCACAGAATGTCCAGGTGATGTCATCAGATATAACCTCTACTATACAAAACATGTGTAGCAGTCTGATATCTCACAGGCTTATTATTAGTTATGATGTCACTAATTATGGTGTACAGCACATATGCACCTCTTAATGCATGACATATGTACAAAGGCTGACAGAGTTGTGGCTGGAGGCACATACACAGGGCCAGTATTGACATGTTGCTGTGATAACCTCATACATTTACTGTTGTAACAGGGTTTGCTGCAACATATGTCCTATGAGGGATATGAAGTCAGTAATTCTCACGGCTGTCACCATCTACAGACTGCAATCCTCACACTACCTTCTGCAATCCACAGATAGGTACTCTGTGGGTAACACACGAAACAAAAGGCACCACACACTGCCTAGACTGCAGATGACCCTACAGATGGGGTTCCCTCATAAACATAGCACTGAAATGGCAGTTTTGAAAACATGTAGGACAACCATATCCACACACACACCCTGTTAAACCAACATTACTCCAGATGCAGTATAGCAGAACTTATAGTCTGTAGTCAGGTCAGGCGCATGCCCCTCTTGTGTGTTTCCCTGTTTCCCCAGTGTATGTTGTTAGAGGTAATTCCCAAATCTATCTGAAATGCTGTTTGCCAAACAACAGAACGAGTTCCTGCTCACAGTGAATGAAAAGGCCCAACACCAACATGCTGTTCCTAGATACTGGAGTGTATTTCCATGCAATTGACAATGGGAATGTTACCACAGCTATTCCACATGCAGTCAGGTAGAGGAGGGCTGAAATTCGTGCAGTGGCCATCAGCAGATCATGAGCATCAATTAAAATACACATGCTGCTGCCTAAGCAAAGCAGGTGCAGGTCTCCACATCCACCAGAGAGAGAGAGTGAGAGAGGCAGACAGAGGCAAACTAAAGTCAGGGAGGGGTGGGAGAGTAAAACATAAGCATGTTTGTGTCACACACCTACCAGCACAGGATATCAAACCCCTGACGACTATGTAGTGCTATCACATTTCTATGCAGTTATTGGATGTGCCACAAAGGTTACATGTTGAGGAGCCCTCAAAATGTATACGTGATGGTGAGTGGCATCTGCAACAGGGATATGGTAGCTATATGGTAGGTGTAGTACACGTGCCTGTCCACATGAGCAGGTGCCAGTATCAACACAGCCACACTCTCACAGGGACACACACACATTGACACACATGGCAGGGCCAGGAATACAACTCATCACTAGTGAGATTGCTACAACACATAACTGTGCAGGTATCACATGCACCACATGGGTCATGCAGAGGTTATATTGGCAAAGGGTATGTGGAGGTGTCTGACATTGGACAGCATGCTTCAGTATGCCAATGGGGGTTGTAGTGAGTGTGAATATGATCAGACGCATCATACAACACACACACACACACACACACACACACACACACACACACACACACACACACACACACACACACACACACAGTGTCAGTACTGACATGCATGGGTGCATTGCTTCACAGGTGTGTAGTGGTCGACTGTGCCAGACAGCTATACAAGGCTAGGTGATGGGTATACCTTGGCATCAGCCCACATGACAATGGTCTGCATTGTGGCTCAGGGGTGTAGTTTCTGGATTTGCCCACACAGGTGGGTATTGTATTCACCATCCAGTCACCTGAGTGAGTTTTGTGTGTGCATAATGCTGTGCATTGCTTGCCATGTATGTGTTCCTTAGTCTATGACATGGACGGTGTCTGGGATGTGCACACCTCCCACATGCATGTGCAGTGACATGTGGAACTGTACCTGGGGAGTCTAGTCCATGTTGTATAGACAGATTATCATCAGATGTGCCAGTCATGTCCTCATGTGGTGGGAACTGGTAATGGCAGCAGGTTTACACTGCACCTACATTGATAGCATGATACTGGCATTCCCTGGTGTCAGTGGTGTCTGTCCATACAGAGCATGTTTTCAGGCATGGTATGTCCTTTGTGGGCCACATTTGATGGCACTCACCATGTGGTGCAGGTGTCCAGTGGGGAACATGGGGAAGGTGCACTGTCAGCAT